>NC_143411.1:16820000-17420000 GCF_059467195.1 Physcomitrium patens | reverse complement strand
TGAACTGGTATCATCGTGGCACTCGCAGTTAAAAACTGATCATAATGGCATTCCTCCCAAACCTTGGCTCTATTAAGGGATGCAGATATCATAACTGGTTGAGCTTCTTTCACAAACATTTTTAGCTCTGGTGGATGCAAACCATTTATTAATATAGATAATATAAATGCCTCTAGCATTTGGTGGTTCTGCCACTTACTAAGTATATCAGCCACTCGACCATAGTACGATTCCACCGCCTCTCGGAGGATCATTTTGCTGTTCATTAACCTTCTTCGAAGATGATCTTTAAAACCAATTGGTCGAAAACGGGTCAAAAATGCATTCTTCAATGCTTCCTAGTTCGAAAATTGACCAACTGGTTGACGGTTATACCATTCAAACGCCGTATCCTTTAAGATTGCTGGCAACCATCGTAACCAAATATCCTCGGTTCTCCCATTATTGGGGACACATGCTGTCAAAAACTGCGACAAATGTTGATCTGGATCTGCACCCGGAAAGCCCCTAAAGGTAGGTAATGGAACCACGCTAGTTGTGCGATCACTCACAGTACCCATTTGTACTGCTATGGGAACCGCAGGACCTCCCGTCGTCATTGAATTTGACAACGTGACACTTAATCGTTTGTTAATATAGTCTGCGTCTCTCCCAAATATATTTTTCAAACTTTCCACCCTACTCAATTTGCTATTATTATCCTTGAATAAGTTTATTGGTTGAATAGGAGGTGAGAATGACGGATTTTAAAACACACTGAATTGGCCCTTATTGACCAATAATTTATGCCACTCTATGGAACCAATTTTGATGGAATCGGCAGTTTTCGCTATTGAGAACGTACCCAATGGAGTACCCAACTCTTCTGTGATTCCCCCACTCTGAGTTAACGGTCTCAGAAGGAACCCTGGCCTATTGATCAAATTTTCTGCAAGTGCTCTTGGTAATTTATCTAACGGTATATACTTCTGAAATATTAGATGTCGATTAGCTTCTGGGTATGCTCGAATATGACGACAGGCATGCAACCATGGCTTAATCTAGCTTTGTCTATGATTCCTTTTTAACTTTCTTTGTTGCTCGTTTCGCAACAAATTTCTTGCTTGCGATCTCTCTATTCTTTCTCTTGACTGCCGTATTTTCTTTACTGTTAAGTTCTCATTCTTAATAACCATACTCTTTCATTATATTCTTCTGCGACTGCTACCTATTTCCCATCTACTTCAACCGACAGTTAATACCTAACACTCCATGCTATTATCAATTTTCCCAACAGCGGCGCCAAAATGTGATTATCGTAATACTTACTCTAAATAATCTAATCAGAGTAAACCTGTATAGGGGGATTCGAACACAGGGAAAGAATACCACATGAGCTTACACGTTAGGATCACACAATTAACTGTATTCCACACTACTTAAAACACCCAAGAAACACTACAATGTTTTCTACTTCCTAATAATACTCCACCATCACTGATAACAACAACAAGTAATCCCACACTATCCTAAATGACAGGACATAATCATACTATAATCCAAACTCTGGAGTTCTTCACCATTAACTGCCTTCACATTATAGTGTTTCACACAAACACAAACTCATTCTCTCTATTGAACTACAATCAGATTTCAGTATTCAATCTTTCTTCTTCTCATTTAATAACAATCATACTTCCATTCCATAATTCACTTTCACAATATTCAGAAACTCTTAATCTTCTTATTCAAAGAAAATAACAAACAAAAAAAAAGAGATAGCACCAAGCTTACCCTGGCTCATACTATCACAGTCTGGCCCCTACTTCCTCTCTCCCATCCTCCTTATGCTACCACGAGATACCAACTGCTACATCTCTAATGAAAACAGCTTTTCCTAACTATTCATCCATTTTACCTACTGAACTACCTTTTCAACAGTCATTTATCCCTGTTTACACTATAAACTAAGTATCTACAATTCAGCAAATAACTACTTATTCTACAGCACCATATAGTCCACGATCTCTATGAAGCAACTATTGACAGTAGCACCTGAGTACCAAACTATCTTGAATTCCTCATTAATTTGTCGCAGATCTCAAAATAAAAAAATCTGAGAAGTAAGTTTGAATCCCGATCCGGATGCACCTATGATTGATGTCTCAATTGATGGAGTGTTATTATTGAGAGTGCAAGTAGATGGAGGATCTAGTGTAAATCTTATGAATGTTGCTACAATAGAGGAGTTGGATTTGGATCACTTATTACCTACTATAGTAGTTTTGAGAATGGCTGACTCTAGTCGAGTTAAACCTATGGATATTTTACAAAGTATTGATATAGTAATTATGGAGATTACCTATAAAATTGATTATATTGTTTTTTGATTGCAAAGTTCTATATTATCATATCTAATTTTATTGAGACGACCGTGGTTGTATCAAGCTAAAGCTCGAAATGACTAGGGCCGTGGTACATTGACAATTGAGAAAGGTAATGATAAAATTATGATTCAAATGTATCCTGTCCAATATCACGGAGAAACTCAAGTTGCTAGTTTAGAATTCACGTCGCATTGTGAAGATGAGTCTACAGAAGAAGAAATTGATATACTTGATCCAGTTTATGCTAATACAAGGTAAGTTGTCGAGCACACTAGAATGAACTACTAGTATAGGGGACTAGGAGAGTACTTAGTTCTTCCATATGTTATTGACAATTCTGATCATATGATTGCATATTGGATGAATAGAAAAGATGTTTATCATATTAGAACAATGGAACTGGAGTTAAAAAGTTCTAATGTATCAGATTTTATGAAAGATTCTAGAATTGAGTAGAACATTATTCCAAAGACACCTGAAATTCCATGATGTCAATCAATTAATTTAGATATAGAGGAGGCTTTCCAAATCATTCAGATTTATGACGGTATAAAAAGCAAGGAGAAAGAAATTTGGATGGATTACTTTTTCATGCATAAAACTGCTTTCGCATGGTCATATGCAGATTTGAAAAGAATTCCAACTGAAGTTTGTGAGCATCGAATTATATTGGAAGAGAACTCTACACCAATACGCCAAAGTTAACATTAATTTAATCTAAAATACTCACTTATGGTAAAAGAAGAACTAAATAAACTCTCAGAGGTTGGATTTATCTATCCAATTCCTTTCAATGAATGGATTTCATCGATTGTTATGGCACCGAAAAAGAATGGAAAAGTTTACATTTGTGAAGATTTTTGAAAATTAAATGCGGCTACTAAGAAGGATTATTTTCCTTTACCATTCACAAATAATATATTCGATGCTGTTGTTGGACATGAATGTTATTCATTTCTTGATGGATTCTTTGGTTATAATCAAATTAAGATTGCAAAAGAAGACTAGTTAAAAACTACTTTTACTATGGATTGGGGGACCTTTGCCTATGAGGTTATGCCGTTTGGGCTTTGTAATGCACCAGCTACATTTCAAAGGGTAATGACGTAAGCATTCCAAGATTATCTACGAATTTCAATGGAAATATTTCTAGATGATTTCTGTACATTTAGTACGAGAGCCAAGCATTTAGAATGTCTAGGTCAATGTTTGAAACAATGTACCAAATAAGAAATTTCTTTAAATTCAAAAAAATATCAATTTGGTGTGCCTTCTAGTAAATTGTTGGATCATATAGTTTTGATGGCAAACATTACTACAGATCTAGATAAAATAAAGATTATAGTAGAATTAAAGCAACCAGACATTATTACGGGTGTTCGAATATTTGTTGGCCATGTCAGTTATTATTAGTGCTTTATCTATCTATTTGTAGTTATATGCCTTTCTTTGATAAATCTCTAGAAGAAACCACCAACCGATGGGACCATTCTATTTTGGACAAAAGAATGTACAATTACATTCAAAACATTAAAATAAAAATTAGTTTTAGTACCAATATTGATAGCACTTTGTTAGACAAAACCATTCCAAGTTTATGTAGATGCATCTAATGTCACCATTAGTTGTGTGCTAAGCTAGAAAGATGATCGGAATTTTGATCACCCTATTTATTATGCAAGTCGTCAATTGATAGCAGCTGAAAGAAATTATACAACAACCAAAAGAGAAGCATTGAGAATGATTTATTCCGTACAAAAGTTTTGACATTATCTTCTTGGTTATAAATTTGTTTTCTATGTCAACCATGATGCTTTAAAATATATAATTAATAAGCCATAATTGAGTGGTCGTATTGCACGATGGATTCTAATCTTGTAAGAATTTGACTTTACTATTCAGATAAGACCAGGGAAATCACATTCCAATGCGGAGCATTTATCTTGATTATCCAATATATTGGATAATGAATCCATTAACGATGCACTATTTGATGTAGAACTATTTGTGGTAGATGTAATTACTCCAGAGTATAGTAAAATAATTCAATACTTGATATTTCAAACCTTTCCACCCAATTTCAATGAAAAGCTTAAACGACACTTAATATTAAAATGTGCACCTTATACGATGATTGGTGAAGATTTATATAAATAAGACAAGGATGGAATTTTGCGACACTGTATTTATCAAACTGAAGTGCGTACTATATTAGAAGGCTGCCACTTGGACAATTGTAGTGGACATTTTATGGGAGACAGCATGGCTCGTAAAGCTTTACAGGCTGGTTATTGGTGGCCAATAATATTTGTAGATGCCCACTAATTCGTCCGTCATTGTGATCCATGTCAGAGAACGAGTCGACCTATTGGAACTTCAGCAATGCCATTGGTACCAATTGTGACTCAAGCACCTTTTAAAAAATGGGAAATTGATTTTGTAGGACCAATTGTATCAGCCTCAAGAAAAAGATAAAAATAGTATATATTGATAGCAACAGATTACGTAACAAAATGGGCTGAAGCAGTAGCTATGAAAACCGATAGTACAAGTATAGTAGCAACTTTTTTGTATGAAAATATTATTACACGGTTTGGTTTTCCACAAGAATTGGTTAGTGATCAAGAAACTCATTTTATAAATAGCACAATCAAAGCACTCAGGGCTAAATATGAAATAAAATATCAGAAGAGTACATTGTATCACCCTAGAGCTAATAGACAAACAAAAAAGACTAATAGAATTTTATGTAAAATCTTAACAAAAATAATTTTAGAAGCAGAAACAGATTGGGATACTAAGTTATTCGTAGCTTTATGGGCATACCATACTGTATATAAAGTTACTACCAATGTTACCCCTTTCCGATTGGTTTATGGATAAGAAACAATATTACTTATTGAATTGCAAGTCCAAAGTTTAGGAATTGCTATCGATAATAGATTGGGAGATCAGGTTTCATTACGGCACCATTTAGAAGAATTAAAAAAATTGGATGAAACTAGTACCAATGCATTAATGATAATAAAAACGACACAAAAATGAAGGAAGACTTATTATGATAGTAAGCTTAGACCAAAGGCTTTTATACCAAATGATTTGGTACTTCTTTATGATAGTCGATTTAAAAAAATTCCAAGAAAATTTCAAGTTCGATGGCATCGACTATATCGAGTTATTAAAGGATTTTCAAATGGTACAGTATAATTAGAAGATTTTATGGGTACTAAATTTATAACACGGATCAATAGTAATTGGCTTAGACTTTACTATACATAAACCCAAGACGGATTTTCTGTTACAAGAGGGGGAGTTGACCTAATTGATTGGACCATAGTAAGAAGTAAGAAGGGGACTCTTGACAAGCATCGTGTTTTCTTTTGTGGTTAAGGAGAAGATGGCGAATATAATATCTGAGACAGTAAAGATGGAGACCGATTGAAAGGAATGGCAAGAACGGCTGTAGGTAGAGCTTACGATGTTGCAAACTAAACTAGCCGCATTAGCAAAGGAGGCCAATAATTTAGTGCGGACCAATATGCCAGTTTCAGCGATAACATCTTCGGAGATACCTTTAAATTCGACAAAAGAATGGTAGAAGATGTTGGAGGAGCGTGACAACCAAATTGTCCAACGTGAGTCTCAAGTACGGGAATTGGGTTTATTGAATGAAGATCCGATGGCGCGTTTGGAGGGAGGACTCTCAAACATTGAGGCAGATGACGAAGATGTAAAGAAGAGAAGGCCACCAATTCAAAAGATGGTAAGCCAATGCTATTGACTGAAGAAGCCAACACTGCTACATCTTTATAAGTTAAGGCTAAATAATGTTTGTAAGGACGTTGTACAATTAGGAGTGGGACTATGTAGAATAAATAAATAAACTTTGTGATAAGTTACTGGTTGGTTATTGACAACCTTAAAAATTAGATTGATGATTAAGCAGTTTAGTTGGTAATAGTAGATTGTTAGTGGAATAAATGGTTAAGAATTCAAAGGGTCATAACCTTTGGAATCCACTCGCTGATAAATCATCTTTAGTAGGATAAATAGATTGAAGAAAGTAAGCTGAAAGCAAGACTGTGAGAGTCGTAAGCCGAGAGCTAGACTGTGAGAATCGTAAGTTGAGAGCCAGACTGAGAGTCGTAAGCAGGGATAAGCTTGGTGCTACCTCTTTATTTTCTTTATTATTTGCTTATGAACAATTGTGATTGAGAGAAGTATTGTTGAATTGATAATCATAGAATGGATTATGGGTTGAATTAAGATGGAAGTAGTGAGCCTCGGTGTTTTGTAGTTTGATACTTGATTTTAGATAGCCAGAGTACAATCAATTGTGACACTAATAGACCCAATTCATATAACCAGTCTTTTTTCGTGTTCGAACCCACCTTTATTAGTTCAATTGCTTTGGTCTACTGAAGCTTGAATACAATAAGAACAACAACTTTTTATCTTCAAACTAATGGACAAATAAAACAAATGAATCAAGTTTTGGAGCAATACTTGAGATATACCATCAATTATCATTAGGATGATTGAAAAACTTTTTTACTATTAATAAAATTTATATATAGTAATTTGGTATATTCTTTCAATCAATAAATATCTTTTTTGTCAATTATGGTTATCATCCATGATTTGATACTTTTAACTTTTCAAAAGTGGATAATCTTGTGCTAGAAGATTTGACAAATTATTCATTAGAGCTACATGCCAAAATAAAGGCATAGTTAAAAGAAGCTCAAGAATGACAAAAAGATTAATGTAGATGCCTATCAAAAGGAACAACTATAATTTAATATGGGTGACAAGGTATAGTTACTTTATTACAATATCAAGAATATTTGTCCTTATGACAAGTTGGACTATCATAGGTTTGTACCTTTTTCTATTTATAAATAAATCAATCTTGTTGCTTATCAATTATATCTATTGTAGCTTTTAAAGATCCATCCCATACTTCATGTGTCTTTTTGTGAGGCATATAAGATAGTGAATATCTCAAGAAGAAGACAAATGTCACTTCCTCTTATAGAAGTGGATAATAATCAAGAGTTTGAGATAAAAGAAGTCTTAGATTTAAAGTAGCATTAAAATAGATTGAAATATCTTGGACATTGGTACAAATATGATATTAATGAATGCACATGGAAACAAGCAAAGAATCTTATAAATATAGCTAAGAAAGTTGAAGCTTTTTATTGACAACATCCATTGAAATTAAGATGAAGAATAGTAAATCTTTACAAAAAAAAAAAAAAAAAAAAATCCAAGGAAGTTACAAAGACTTCAAAAACAATCAAATAAAATGGTGGTCTTTCTATCTTGGTATAGAATATTAACAATGACTAAAAAAACCTATCATCCATCTTCAAAGAGAACAAAGATTAGAATATGTGGCAAATACAATCTGTTATATCTTAGATTTCATCAATACATGATGATTGCTCCTTATAGAACTCATATTTAAAAAGAGGGGTAGTGTTATAGATATACATATGTATTCTAATGAATACCTATATAATTAAGTAGAAATAGATAAAAATAGATAAAAATAGATTAATTTTATATTACCTTCTAGAAAAACTTCCTAATAGCTTTATAGACACTACTTTAACTTTACATATATTTATAGTTGATTAATAAGTTAGAAACTTAGTCAATAAATTAACGACAAGTTAATAGCTTGTAAAATAAGTTAATTATGTTGTGCACATATAAAAAACTTGCTTTGTAAGTTAAGATACGTGTCTTCTAAAGTCAACATATTTTGGAGGTCCTATAGGACATTGCTATGTAGCCTCTAATTAAGAGTATATATGGAGGTAAGACTGAAGCCTTCTTCACTCTTGTCAATGTCTTTTTAGTCTTTAGTCTTATTTTAAAACTTTTTAATTTTCTTATTTTTGATAATAATTATTTTAATTTAATATAATACCATCTTTGAGTGATTTTCTAGTTCTTTTGAGTGACATAAGAAAGTATTTCTTTCTTTGAGTTTCATGTCTTTGATAGTATTCACCTTTGGTACTTTTATAAGAGAGTCTCATTTTCCTACTTCACTTTTTTATCATCTTAGTGAGCCTTGAGATTGTAAATCTACCTTGATTTGTTGGTACCTGAATTTTGATACTCCAAACAATCTTTGATGTAATAGCATGATTCTTGTTAGTAATAATAAAATTTCTTTTGTGTAAATATTTATCATCTTTGTAGTGTCAATGGTCTTTGTAAGGCATCAATTTCCATTAATATTAGGTATTGTAGCATAGTATTGAATAGTAGCATAGGATTATACTCTTTAGATTATGCTCTATAATTTCTAAAATCTATAGCATTGACCTTCTCTGCAATCCTAACTGCCTCCTCAAATATTTGTAAATCTGTTAATTCCACCTCTCACTAAACTACAGGTTTTGATCCTTGTCCAAACCAATCCAACATCTCCGCCTTTCAAACATTGTCAATTTGAAAATATAGTGACTTGAATCAGAAGACAAAGTTTTTGTAGTGATTTGGATTGTATAAGATAAGCCAATTGATTGCATGTTAACTTCATTGCATTGATGGGCCAAAATTGATTCCTAAGTTCACTCTCAAATTCTTTTTAATTACAAAAACCTTATTAAGTTCTATAGTTTTGAGCTTAATGTCGCCACCAAATGGCTCCTACACCTTTCAAATAGCTAACTACATATATAAATCCTTGAGTGGTACTTACCCCAGATAGTTGGAGATATTGTTGTATGCCAAAGAGCTATTAGCATACATCTTCTTATCTTCAAGTTTTAGAATATGTTCTGATCTTGCTTAATTTCAACCTAATAGGTATCAACTCTCTTACTCTAGAAGCTTTTATTTATCCTTGTAAGATAACTATTAGGTCTATGAGGTGTTACACTTGAACCTCTATTCAAGATGGTTCTGCCATATCTCATGTTGTAATTTCCTTATCAAACTTTGTTATTATAATGCCTTCTATCTTTTCAATTGGCTTCTTAAAATTAGCTCATAGTAGCTTTAAAATAGTAACTGGTGTAACCATAATAATTGACTTCTGACTAAATAATGGCTATCAATACACTACCAAAGAATAAACTAATACTTGCTTTGATATCAATGAAATAGAATTGAATTATTTTAAAGATCTAAAAATCCTTTCAATTTACAATAACATAAATTCCATCACAAAGTAAGACAAAATAGACTAAAAAAAACTATATAGAATTAAACAAAATAGAATATAAAAGGCAAAATAGAAAAATAAAAAATAAAAAATAAAAAATAAAATAAAATAAAATAAAACAAAATAAAAAATATAAACCAAATTTTATTGAAATAAAAGGATCAAAGTCATACCTAACTGAATGCCTCATGTAGCCTTAGTTAGTCTTATTTATACTTTATCCAACCATCTTAAAACTTTCTAAAATATCTCTAATGATAGATCCTATCTAGATAACTATCTTTTTAGAAGATTTTGGAGATAGATCCTATCTTTAAAATATCTTTTTAGAAGGTTCTAGAGGTAAATCCTACCTAAATAACTGCCTTTAGTTCTTTTAGGATGTTCTATGGTGAGCCCTATATGGACCACTAACATGACTTTTATTCTAAAAACTTCTAAAAAATTCCCAAAAATAGCTCTAATTACCTAATTTTATGAATCAATAATACAATTTTTTTTCCATACCCTATTATATCCTAGATCCTTATTAATATTGTTAAGAAAATAAACTTAAAAAAATACAAAATCTTTGATTACAAATGGATTGTAAGAAGTACAATATTGGCAAAGTGAATTCAAATATAAAAAAAGATAGCTCAAAAGTTGAGTACAAATTTTAGATTAATTTCTTTCTTATACCTAGATGCATCCAATTTTTACCTCTAATTTCAAATTCAAATATTTTTTTATTAAAATACTTATAATTTATTTATTATTAATTCAATCTAAGTAAATTTTAGCTCAATGAGCTTAACACAAGTTATAAACTTCAAATTATCAAAGTTAATAAATAAAATTTTAAGAAAATGAGAAAAAATAAAAAAAATAATAATATATATACTGCTTTATTTTTATTTTATCGCTTTTCTTTTGATACAAATTTTTTAGATTTATGCATCTTCTTTCAATTCATGTCCTTCATAGATTGACAAGTATACACTTACAATATTTGAGCTTGTCTTCTTTTGATTAAGAGTATTTTATTCCTTTCTTTTGATAAGACATAAGCATATTACAAGTTGTAGATTACTCTTCTTTTAAACTAATATTGTTCTTAGTATCTTCTTTATTTTCAAGTCCTTTCTTTTGCTTGTTTTGAGTAATATTAGACATTTTTTTTTCTATGTGTTGTCATGGCAGAGCTTCTTGAAATGAAGAGTGTAATCATATAAATGTAAGAGCAATTGAGGGAGTTGATGCTTGTGATGCATCAACTCAGTTTATCTCTAGATGGAGCAATAAAAATAGTAAAAAGTGAAGATATAGATATGATTGGAACCACTTCAATATCTACAATGAATCACATTCTTTCTTCTATAGTAGAACATCCTTCCAATATTAGAAAACTTAGAGTTGCCTTATTCAAGAAGTTTAATGATATAAGATCTAAGTTTCAAGGATTTATCAATCAAGTACAACTTGTAATTAAATTTCAACCTTAAAGCTATCTAACACCAAGATCATAAGTTAGATTTATTAGTACACTTCTTTCAGATTCAATATTATCATAGTTTTCATCTTTTTTTGAATGATGAGATTTAATATTAGAAAATTTAAAGGCTATTTTGATAATGTTTTGATCCATGTATGAAAAATATAATGCAATTTGTGTTACTACCAATAAAATTTGTATCTTATAATAAAGTAATTGATTAGTGACATTATATACTTCACAATTTTGACAACTAGCAACTAATTTCAAGTGGAATGATGCTGCCTTAATCAAGCCAATTTTTCTATTGATTACAATATGAAGTAAAAAAATTAATGCTCAATTTACTTGATTCTCAGACATTGAGTCAAGCAATTGATTTTGCTATAAAGTGTGACAATTGGCTTTTTGAGTTTCAATATGAAAATTATGTAAGAGAACCTCCATGCTATAATAATTCAATAATAATATTGACGACCTCTCTATCTAAAGATCTGAAAGTAGAAGGCATGCAAATTAATGCACTACATTTTAAACCTCTTATTGAACAAGAAAAAATTCATTTTCATCAAAAAAATCTATATTTATATTGTGGGAAAGCTAAAGATACTGCTTAATATTGTCCAAAAAAATGATGACACTACAAAATGAGGAGTACAATTGTCAATGATGAAAAAATATCAAAAAATAAATTTGTCTAGCTACAATAAAGACTATGCAACTGAAATCTTATACAAATGAAGGTCCTATCTTTTTCTTAGAATCTTTTCTTTGCTTTATAATAGATGTGCATTTAGGACCTAATAATCACAAAGCCTCTCTCTTGATAGATTTAAGAGCCTCAACTTGTTTCTTAGAGGAAGAATTTGTTAAAAGCTATAGAATATTGTCAATACAAAAAACTAAACATGTACATGTAAAAGTCATAGATGGCCATCCATTATCTTCTAGAGATATTACTCATGAAACATTTCCTATAGATGTAGCAATAAATGGTCATAATAATTGCATAATTTTTAATATAATTAGGTCTTCTTTTAATTCAATTATTTTAAATTTATCGTGGTTAAAAAAGTATAATCCTTGGATAGATTGAATTTTTCATAAATTTGACTTTTCTCAGAGTACTATTAAGAGTTTTGTAAAAAGCGATGAATCTAGTATAGTCAAACCTATACTCATAGGTACAAAAGCTTTCTTGTATGCTACAAAAGAAGAGTCGTCTTTTGTTATTTATACCACATCTATTTTTAATGATGGAAAGACTTAAAGTGACATTCCAAGTTAATATCAAGTTTTTCAAAAAAAATTTGAGAAGAAAAATGCAAATATTTTCTTGAAGTATTGTCCATATGATTGCTCTATTGACCTTAAAGAAGGAAGTCATCCACAATTTGGTCCAATCTATAGTTTATTACAAAATGAGTTAATTGAACTCAAGAAGTATATTGACAAGAACTTGATGAAGAATCTCATATGTTATTCAAAAGCTCTTGCTAGAGCTCCTATCTTATTTGTGAAGAAAAAAGATGAATCATTATAAATGTTTGTAGATTATCAATGATTTGACAAGATTACTATCAAGAATAGGTATCCTATATCTTTGATATCTAGACTTTTTGATCAACTAAATCAAGCTAAGATCTACACAAAAATATATCTATAAGAAGTATATAACTAGATTCGTATTAAAGAAGGAAATAAATGAAAGATATCATTCTGAATAAGATATAGATACTTTGAATATAATGTCATGTCTTTTGGACTCATAAATGGCTATCTACTTTTCAAAATCTTATGAATGATATTTTTTATGAGTTTCTAAATGATATTATTGTTTGTTACTTAGATAATATTTTAATCTTTTCTAAGAATACAGAAGAGTATGAAGTTCAAATTTGTCATGTGCTACAAAAATTTAGAGATGCGAGATTGTATGCCAAATTAAAAAAGTATGTATTCTATACTATTCAAGTTGACTTCTTAGAATATATCATTTCTAATAAATGACTTATGATGGATCCAAAGAAGATTCAAACTATTATAGATTAGAAAATTTCAAAAACAATAAGAGATGTATAATGCTTTTTGGGCTTTGCCAATTACTATGGAATCTTCATTAAGAATTTTTCTCAAGTTGTAGCTCTTCTTATACATATTACATGTAGAGACAAACTTAATTGGAAAAAAGAAGCTAAAGCATCTTTTGAAGCCTTGAGATTTGTATTTATTTCTTCACTAATCTTATATTACATCAACTTTTTGAAGGTATTTTTTATAGAAATAGATGCATCAAATTTTATTATAGATATTGTTTTGTTACAAATAAGAAAAGATGAAAAGTTCCACCTAGTAGATTTTTATTCCAAAAACAAATTCAGCAGCAAAGATTAACTATGAGATCCACAACAAAGAACTTCTTATAATTGTGGATTCTTTTTAAGAATGGTATTATTATCTAATAGGTGCTTCTAGTTTAGTCACCATATATATAGATCATAAGAACTTCAAGTATTTTATGTCAACATGTATTTTAAATCATTCTCAGGCTCGTTGGAGCATATCTTTATAAAGATTTGAGTTCAATATCACTTATTGGTTAGAAAAATAACAAATTTTATTCAATGCCTTTTTTAGATATTCTTATCTTGTACCTACAGAAGAAGATGCAACTTTTGATTAACAAAGGATAATTTTATTGAGGCCAAAATAATTTCACCTTCGAGTAGTGAAATTGACATTGATTATTAATTCAAATTGATTTAAAAAAATTCAATTAAGTATATCCTCTGATTTTCTTATTCATGATATTAAGAATACTTCTTTTAAATCTTGTGATACTTCTAGTTTTAAATTAAAAAATAATATACTTTATTTTGAAAGATGCCTATATGTTTGAAAAAAAAGTACATTTATATGTTCTTTAAGCATATCATGACTTTTTAGCAACAAGATATTTTTGATACAACAAGACTTTGGAGCTAATATCTAAGGATTTTTGATGGTTGTAAATATAGAAGGCTATAAAAGACTTTGTTCAATCATGTGACATTTGTTCAAGATCAAAAACTCCTCGCCATCAACCTTATAGACTTCTTCAACCATTACCTATTCCAAAACAATTATGATCTTTTATTTCTATATATTTTATAATGGATCTTTCAATCTCAAATTCATGTGATTCTATATTTGTAATAGTAGATCGTTTTATCAAAATAGTATATTTTTTACTATTCAAAAAATCTATCACAGGTGAAAAAATTACCAAATTTTTCCTTGACAATATCTATTGATATTATAGATTACCAAAAGATATTATATTAGATAGGTAGATTCAATTTGTATGAATATTTTAGAAAATTATTTTTAAAAATTTAAATATGGACATAAAGCTTTTTTTGGCCTTTCATCTTCAAATTGATGGACAGATAGAGTATATAAACTAAGTTTTGGAAAAATACTTCAAGTGTACCATCAATTATCAATAAGACAATTGGAGAACCTTCTTATTATTAATAGAGTTTGCTTATAATAATATGATGCATTCTTCTATGCAATAAACACCTTTTTTTGTGAATTATAATTATCATCTATAACTTGATACTTTTGACTTTTTAAAAGTTGATTATCTTATAGTAGAAGATTTAACAAATCATTTATTTGAGGTACATGCAATAATGAAGGTGCAATTAAAAGAAGCTCAAGAATGACAAAAGATCAATATAGATGCCTATAAAAAAAAAAAAAAAAAAAAAAAAAAAAAATCATAATTTAATGTAAGTGACAAGATATGATTACTTTATCATAATATCAAGACTACTTATCCTTGTGATAAGTTGGACTACCACAGGCTTAGATCTTTTTTTATTTATAGATAAATCAATCTAATTGCTTATCAATTATATGTAATAAAATCAATGAAGATCCATCTTATCTTCTACATATCTATTTTTAAACCATATAAGATTGTAAATATATCAAAAAAAAGATAAGTCCCACCTCCTTCTATAGAAGTGGACAATAATGAAGAATTTGAAGTAGAAGAAGTTCTAAACTTAAGGCGGTGCCAAAATAAATTTGAATATCTTGTCCAATGGCATGGATATGATAGTAGTGAATACACATAGGAGCGATTAAAAAATCTTACAAATATAATAAAGACAGTAGAGGCTTTTCATCAACAACATCCATCAAAATCAAGATGAAGGATAGAAAACCTATGCTATAAATGAAATACAATTCAACAAAGATTGCATTCTATCTTTTATCTTTGTTTATAATTTTTATATAATTAGAGAATTAACAACCAGCAAACTCAATTCAAGAACCATTATTTGCTAACTTATCAAACAAGATATTATAATTATCACAGCCTTCAAGATGACGTAATAGGGATAAAGACCTTCAAGAACAACATGTTCTTCTTCAAATAGATGGCGAGATACAACATTGTCAGGGTAAAGAGAATTTGCCTCGAAAAAGTACTGGACTTTTGGCTACTACTAAATGCTCAATCAAGTCTAAGATATTAAAGTTCTAATTTTATATATATAATATTTTTTCTCTTAGGACAATTACATCAATACATAAGTCTAAGAACAAAAAAAAGATACCTAAATATATAATAAAATATCTTAAAATCTTGTGTATCCTTATAGAATTTTTTTTCAAACTTCAATAATTCATATCTCACAATTGGACCGTCCAAATAAACTAAAATTTTACTAAAATATTGATATACTTTCAAAAAATATTAAAACAAATTTCAACTAGAAATTCGTTATAAATCTTAAAATATTGCCAAAATCCTAAAAGAAGCTTCAAACCCTTGCTTTCATATACCTATGTGCAGTTTTCTTCATATCTCACAAATTAAGAATTTAAATACTATGAAACTTTGATTTATAGCTTTTTAACCTAATAATACACACTTATGGAAATTTTGAGCTAAAAATTTATCTAGTAACTCAAGATATGGCCTCAACCATTACTATCAATAAAATAACTCACATATTGTCTTTAAATTACATATATTGTCTTCAATGCCCTATAACTCCTTTATTTTGATTCAAAATTCATCAAACAATATATAAAAAGAATAGTTGAAAAAGTACTCTCTCTAATCCTAGTTTTTGATCCTTTGTTACTCACTGTAAGTGTATGTTATGCCCCAAAGAGTGACAATAGGTATGAAATTGACACCTTAACTTTGAACACCTATAATTCCTTCATAAAAACTCCAAAGTATATAAAATTTGTATCCAAATCCTATCCAAAAACCTAAACTTGTTGATCTTAGCTTCTAAAGCTCAAATGACCTTAGAAAAAAAATCCTAATGCTTAATAAAGCCTTGAAAAGTCTCCTTGAAGCCCATTGGGCATCACATTCGACCAAAAGGAATGAAGATTTTTATCCCTTACCTTCATTCAATTATACCTTCCTTTCAACCTTCTCAATAAGCCTTCTAATAGTTTAAAATTTAATCTTTAGAGTCAAACCTTCTCTTAAGCTTTGTAGTAAATATCTAAATTCTACATAATATAAATACTATAATCAAAATAGATAAACCTCCAAATTTATTTTCTTATATCAATTCTATTTATATTTACTTACTAATCATTCTAATCTACATTAAGACTTACAAAAATACTATATATTTTAATTAATTTTTACATACTATAAATAACTATAATAGGACAATGCATCTGATATCACAACCTAAGAAAAGACTCTTGATGTTTGGTGATTTTATTGGAGATAGGTATGATCCTTATGGTATTGCAAATATTTTGTTTAAAACGAGTTACGAAGGTTTCAACAATGATCAAATCATAGGATGGTCTTCTTACCCTAGAATGAAATATTACTGATGGTTGAGAGGACTTATCAATTATCTTCGAAGAGAACAAAGATCAAAATACATCGTAAATATAATTTGCTGCATCTTAGACTTCTTCAACATATGATCACTATTCCTCATGGAATTCTATCCTAAAAAGGGAAATAATATCATGGATATAAACCTACTATAATCTTTATCTAGATAGGTAGAATTAGATAAAAATAGATTAATTTTATAATATCTTCTAAAAAGGCTTTTTAGAAGCTTCATAGATGCTATTTTAGCTTTACATATGTTTGTAGTTGATTGGTAGGTTAAAAACTTAGTCAATAAGCTATTCATGTGCCACATGTATTGATAGCTTATAAAATAAGCTAATTATGTAGCGACCATATAAAAAACTTGCCTTGCAAGTTAAGATATGTATCATGCTAAGTTAACATATTTTTGGAGGTTTTATAGAATATCTTTATATAGTTCTTAAGTAGATAGTATATATATAGAAGTAAGAATAAAGCCTTCTTTATTCTTGTCAATTCTTTTCTTGCCTCTAATATAAATTCAAGAGTCTCTAATTTTGTTATCTTTTGGCAATAGCCATTCCAGTTTTCTTTTAATATATATATTATTTTATTTTTATTTTTATTTTTCTTTTGACACAGATTTTTCAAGTTTATGTATTTTCTTTTAATTCATATCTATAATAGAAGTTCCATCATTTACTTTTATCATTAGCTTTTGAATTATAAGAGGTAATCAACTTCAATTGTATCCTATACTTTATAAAAAAAACATGTGCTTCTATTACATCAAGTTCACCTCGATTTATTTTCATTTTCTTAATGCTTTTATAACAACATATAATATCTTCTAAGATAAATTGACACACCACTTCCATAGACTTTGATATCAATGTCCCTTCTTTCACATAATTAGAGAATTCATCTTTTATCAAAATTAAATACTTCATGTCTTAAAGCTCCATTGGCATGGCAATCAAATCAATCATCCATTAAAAATAAATAGTAAGTAGATAGATAGGGCATAAATTAAATTTATATCTCACATCAAATTACAAATAACATTCTATACAAGAGATCAAAAATTCCTCTACATCTTTATATAAGTCTTTATATTAATAGTATTTTTTAATCTTGATATAGATAGCCCAAACTTTTTTAAGTTCTATCTATAATATGCCATAAAATTCACCTAATACCTAGTATTTGATCTCCAAATCATCCACTACTATCAATGGTACACCATTTCTCTTCTTTGGCCTCTTTTATAAGAATCTATTATATAAAAGACAATTGTAGGATTGATCCCTAATATTCTTAAAGATCTTGTCCAGCCAATCTGCTTATTTTTTCATTGGGTATAAATATAAGGTTTCATCTTCTTTTCATACAAGAATTTTTTTTTTCTTCCTTGTATACCTAGTCCTAAATAACATATCCACCATCGAGTTTTTTTGTCCATTATGTGCATCAAAATAAAATTTATATATTTAATGAAAGTAATCCATTTAAACATAGCAATATCCAGTGTAATACAATTGAAAATCATTCCAAGGTAAAGTAAGCAATTAACCTCTAATACTACATGAATACCAATTAAGTAATTTTTCTCAATCTTCATTGAAATAAGTGCATCCTAAAGCCTTCTTTTTACTTGCAAATAAGCTCTTTGTTTCTTAGTGAAAATCCTTGCTTCAAACCAAATTAAAAATCAATTACCTTCTTTATCACCTTATCGAATAGTCCATTTAATGGCTATGGAATTTATGTCAATTATTACTATTATTTATCTTCCACAATTATAATCTACTTACATCAATATTGGTGGTGATTTTGAAACCATCTTTAATCCATCCATAGCTAATTTTTGCTCCTCATTTTATATAAATTTTTTTTTCAATAATCAATACAAAGGCTCTATAATATGAGCATGATGGAGAATCCATATATGATAAAATATACAAGCATCTAAAAATCTTCTTACCTTGGTAGTACTCCTACATACCTTCATCTTTGCTATAGCATCTATCTTATCTAAATTTGATTTCCTACCATAGCTACTACATAAATGTTAGACCACTACAATTTCTTTAAATCCAAATATGTATTTTTTAAAGTTTAAAGTAAGATTTACTTCTTTAAGTGTCTTCAAAATAACTTCCACATCTTCAATATGTTTTTTTATAAATATATGACATGTATCTTTTTTCTAAATTAAATACTTAGTTTCTTTCTTATAATCTTAAATTAGAATATAATCTAAAAATAGTATGGTCTTTTCTAATATAAAATTTCTTAAAATTTGGTTCATTATATTTTATATAAGCCACTAAATTAGTTGCACCTTATGTCAAGGACAAAGACTCGATGAGGGAAAATATACACAAAAAGGCTATCTCGATATAATAAGTCAAAATATAAACAAGTAGGTATATTAAAAAGAAACTGGAATGGCTATTGCCACAAGACAAGAAACTAAAGACTCTTGAACCTGGACTAGAAGCAAGAAAGGAGTTGACAAGAGTGAAGAAGCCTTCACTCTTGTCTCTATATATACTATCTAACTAGGGGCTACGCGGCGACGTTCTATAGGACCTCTAATATGTGTTGACTTTGTAGGACACATGCCTTGACTTACAAGGCAAGTTTTTCTACGTGTGGGCCACATAGTTAGCTTGATCTTCAAGCTAACAATATGTGTGGCACATGGCCAACTTGTTGACCACGTTTCTGATCCAAAAAGTCAATTAAAGACACCTATGAAGTCAAAGCAGCGTCTAGGAAGTTTATATGAAGCTTCTATATTAAATATTATAGAATTAACTTATTTTTATCTACTTTTACTTACTTCTACCTATTTCTATATGTAATTATTAGCTTACATGATTATGGCCGTGACATTATCCCTCCTTCTAGGGACGAGTTCCACGAGGAGCGGTCATCATATGTTGAGGAAATCTATGATGCGACGAATTGTATTCGCCACATACTCTGATCTCTATTCTCTTCAAAGATGATTGATAGGGCCTCTCAACTATCGGTAGTGTCCCATACCAGGGCAGGAAGACCACCCAGTTATTTGATCATTGTTGAGGCCTTCGTAACTTCCTTCGAATAGAATATTTGGAACACCATCAGGAGTTGTTCCTACCTCTAGCAAAATCACCAAACATCGGGAGTCCCTTCCCAAATCGTGATACCAAACGCGTTGTATCTCACCATCTATTCGAGGAAGAACATGTCGTTCTTGAAGATGTTCATCTCGATTACGTCATCTTGAAGGTTGTGACAATCGTAATGTCTCGTCCGGCAGGTTAGCAAACGAAGGTTCTTGAGTTGAATCCGCTGGTTGTTGGCTCTCCATCTAATTAGCGTCACAAATGCAAAGAAGTTACAAACAAGGATAGGAAATTGAATGTTATCTTGCCTCAATCTTGTCTCTTTTATAAGAGAGATTTTTATCTTGGTTTCGATGGATGTCGTTGATGAAAAATTTTGACTTTAGCTGATGCATTTGCTAGATTCCTAGATGGCTCCCATGTGCATTCACTAATATCATATCCGCGCCAATGAACAAGATATTCCAGCTTATTTTGGCGCCGCCTTGAGTCTAATATCTCTTCCACCTCAAATTCTTCATTATTATCTACTTCTATAGGAGGCGGTGGCATTTGTCTTCTTCCTTGTATATCCACTGTCTTATATGGTTCAAGAAGAGACACGTGGAATACAGGATGGATCTTCATTGACTCTGGTAGATGTAACCGATATGCAACTGGGTTGATCTGTTCAGAAACAGAAAAGGGGCCAAGCCTACGATAGTCCAACTTGTCACAAGGTCGAGTAGTCTTGATATTGCGACGAAGTAGCCATACCTTATCACCCACGTTGAGTTGTGGTTGCTCCTTACGATATAGATCTGCGTTTATCTTTTGTCGTTCTTGAACTTCCTTCAATTGTGTCTTCATTATTGCATGTAACTCTGACAACCGATTTGCCATATCTTCTGCTGCAGGATTATCAACTTTTGAAAAATCAAAAGTATCAAGTCGTGGATGATAGCCATAATTGGCAAAGAAAGGTGTTTGTTGCGTGGAAGAATGTACCGTATTATTATAAGCAAACTCTGCCAATGGCAGAAGGGTTATCCAATCATCTTGTTGGTAGTTGATAGTACACCTTAAATACTGCTCCAAGACTTGGTTTACACGCTCTGTTTGTCCATCAGTTTGAGGATGGAAAGCCGAAGATAGCTTTATGTCCACTTTTAAAATCTTGAAAAGGATCCTCCAGAATCTTGACATAAATTGAGTTCCCCTATCCGATATGATATCTTTAGGTAATCCATGATAGTGATAGATATTATCAATGAAAAGCTTAGCTGTTTCTTCACCTGTGATAGATTTTGTACATGGCACAAAGTGTGCCATCTTGGTGAAACGATCTACTATCACAAATATAGAATCATAAGATCTTGAGCTTGGAAGATCTGTGATGAAATCCATAGAAACAGAAGACCATGGTTGTTCTGGTATAGGTAATGGCTGAAAAAGTCCGTAAGGTTGATGACGAGGAATTTTTGATCTTGAACAAATATCACATAATTGTACAAAGTCTTTGACTGACTTCCACATTTGTGGCCACCAAAAATCTCTTGATATGAGTTCCAAAGTCTTATTATATCCAAAGTGCCCTGCTGCTGGAAAGTCATGACGTACTTGAAGAACACGTAAACGTGCTTCTCCTTCTAGAACATATAAGCGTCCTTCAAAATATAATAGATTATTCTTGAACTCGAACTTAGAAGGATCATGAGACTTGGAAGAATTATTCTCGATATCATGAACAAGAGGATCTGAGGACATACTGGACTGGATTTGCTTGAGAAAAGTTGAATCAACATTCAATGTTGATTTCATTGCTCGGAGATGAAATTGCTCCGGTTTCAAGAGGACCGTTCTTTGTTGCTCAAAAGCTGCATCTCCTTCTTTTGGTGCAAAATAAGAACGTCTAGATAGGGCATCGGACAAACCTTGTTGTTTTCCTGGCCGATAAGTGATAATGAACTCGAATCTTGATAAAGACATACTCCAACGAGCTTGACGACGATTCAACACGCATTCTGACATGAAATACTCGAGGTTCTTGTGATCTGTATACACAGTGACTGGACTAGAAGCGCCTTCTAGATAATGACGCCATTCTTGAAAGGAATCCACGATCGCAAGAAGTTCTTTATCGTGGATCTCATAATTGATCTCGGTTGCTGAGAATTTTCTTGAATGAAAAGCTATCGGATGAAGTTTGTCATCTGTTCCCATTTGTGATAAAACTGCACCCAAGGCAAAATCTGATGCATCTGTTTCCATAAAAAATGCCTTGAAAAAGTCAACACGATATAAGACTGGTGCAGAGACAAACGATGTCTTCAAGGCTTCAAATGCTGCTTTCGCTTCTTGATTCCATTGAAATTTATCTTTACTACTCAAGCGTGTAAGTGGAGTTGCAACTCGTAAGAAATCTTTGATGAAGATCCGATAGTAATTGGCAAATCCCAAGAAACATTGGACATCTCTTACCGTCCTTGGAATCTTCCAATCCATGATTGTTTGGACTTTCTTAGAATCCATCATGAAACCATCATTTGAAATGATGTATCCTAAAAAGTCAACTTGAGTAGTGTGAAATACACACTTTTCTATCTTGGCGTACAATCCTGCATCTCTAAGTTTTTGTAATACTTGACGAACATGTATTTTATGTTCTTTGACGTTCTTAGAATAGATCAAGATATCGTCTAGATAGCAGACGACAAAATTGTCTAAGAATTCATGAAATACATCATTCATGAGATGTTGAAAAGCAGCTGGTGCATTCGTGAGTCCAAAGGGCATGACATTATATTCGAAATGTCCATTTCTGGTTCGAAACGCGGTCTTCCATTCATCTCCTTCTTTGATCCGTACTAGATTATATGCTCCTCTTAGATCTATTTTTGTATAGATCTTAGCTTGATTCAACTGGTCAAGGAGTCTTGATATCAAAGGTAATGGATACCTGTTCTTGATTGTGATCTTGTTGAGTCCTTGATAATCAACACACATTCATAAAGATCCATCTTTTTTCTTTACGAATAGAATTGGAGCTCCTACTGGAGATTTTGAATAGCGTATGAAATTCTTTGCTAAATTCTCGTCAATATATGTCTTGAGTTCAACCATCTCATCTTGCGATAAACTGTAAATTGGTCCAAATGGTGGCTGAGTTCCTTCCTTGAGGTCGATTGAACAATCATATGGACGATGCTCAGGAAGAATATCTGCATCCTTTTTCTCAAAAACGTCTTGATACTCCTGATATTGACTTGGAATGCCACTTGAAGTCTTTACGTTTTCAGAAATAGGTGCAGCATAAATAGCAAAAGTTGATCCTTCTTTTGCTGCGTGTATAAATGCTTTTGCACCTATCAGTATGGGTTTTACTATACTAGACTTATAATTTTTTACTTGGTTAGTAGAACTATTAATAACGCTCTGGGAAAAATCAAGTTTACACGAATTCCAATCTATTCGAGGGTTATATTTTTCTAGCCAGGATAAATCTAAAATAACTGGATTGGACGGAGATTTAATTATGTTAAAAGCTATGTAGCTATCATGACCGTCTATTGTTACTTTTATAGGATGAGTTTCACGAGTGACATCTCCAGAAGACAAGGGACGACCATCTATGACTTCTACATGTACTGGTTTAGGTTTCTGTATAAAAGGTATTTTACGACTTTTAACAAATTGTTCATCTAAAAAACATGCTGAGGCTCCTGAATCTAATAAAGCAGAGGCTTTGTAATTCTTAGGTCCTAAATATAAGTCTATTATAAAACAAGGAGAGGGTTCTGAGGAGAGGATAGGACCTTCATTAGGAATTGTACAAGGTTCCAGTTACATGGTCCTTATTGTAGCTGGACGAATCCGTTTTCCGACATGTTATTTTCTTTGACCATCGTACCCCTCATTTTATAGTTGCGTCGCTTCTTTGGACAATGTTGAGCAGTGTGCTTAGGTTTTCCGCAATATAAACATAATCCTTCTTGACGACGACGAATCTTTTCTTGCTCAATTAGGGGTTTAAAACGTACTGCGTCAATTTGCATGTCTTCTACTTCCGAATGTACGTTTGGCAAAGATGTTGATGTTGCCATTGAGTAATAACGTTGAGGTTCCAGTGAATAATTCTCTGATCGAAATTCAAAAAGTCAATTATCACATTTTACCGCAAAATCGATTGCTTGACTCAAAGTTTGAGGATCAGATAAGTTGAGCATCAATTTCTTTACTTCGTATTGCAATCCATAAAGAAATTGACTAATGAGTGCAGCATCATCCCACTTGATGTCAATTGCAAGTTGTCAAAATTGTGAAGCATACACTGTTACTGAGCGATTTTTTTGTCGCAAAATTCGGATCTTATTTGTTGCAACACGAGTTGCATCGTGTTCACCATACATAGATCGAAACTCCGCCAAAAAAGCTTCCAAACTGTCCAATATTAGATTTCGTTGTTCAAGAAAAGACGAAAACCATGATAATGCAGAACCAAAAAGTAGAGTGCCAATAAACCTGACTTGTGATCCTGGAGTTGGATAGCTTTGCGGTTGAAGTTCAATTACCAATTGTACTTGATTGATGAACCCTCGAAACTTAGATCTCGTACCATCAAATTTCTCGGGTAAGGCAATTCTTGGTTCTCTAGTGCTTATAGAATGTTGTACAATTGGAGAAGGAACGTGATTTGTTGTAGATGTTGAAGCAGCTCCGATCATCTCTATATCCCCACTTTCTACTATTCTTGTTCTTTCATGTGTTGGTGAATTGAGTTGATGCATCGCAAGCATTAACTCCCTCATTTGCTCTTGCATTTGTGCCATTGCACTCTTCATTTCAACAAGCTCTGCCATAATGACACTAAGAAAAATTTGTTTGATACTGCTCAAGACAAAAGAAAAGAAAGACTTGATAACAAAGAAGATACTAAGAATAATATCAGTTTAGAAGTGGGTAATCCGCAAACTTCTAATAAGCTTATGTCTTGTCAAGAGAAAGGGGTAATCCACTCTCACTCAAGAAAAACAAAGCTCTGATATTGTAAGTGCACTCTTGTCAATCTGTCAAGGACAAAGACTCGATGAGGGAAAATATACACAAAAAGGCTATCTCGATATAATAAGTCAAAATATAAACAAGTAGGTATATTAAAAGGAAACTGGAATGGCTATTGCCACAAGACAAGAAACTAAAGACTCTTGAACCTGGACTAGAAGCAAGAAAGGAGTTGACAAGAGTGAAGAAGCCTTCACTCTTGTCTCTATATATACTATCTAACTAGGGGCTACGTGGCGACGTTCTATAAGACCTCCAATATGTGTTGACTTTGTAGGACACATGCCTTGACTTACAAGGCAAGTTTTTCTACATGTGGGCCACATAGTTAGCTTGATCTTCAAGCTAACAACATGTGTGGCACATGGCCAACTTGTTGACCACGTTTCTAATCCAAAAAGTCAATTAAAGGCACCTATGAAGTCAAAGCAGCGTCTAGGAAGTTTCTAGGAAGCTTCTATATTAAATATTATAGAATTAACTTACTTTTATCTACTTTTACTTACTTCTACCTATTTCTATATATAATTATTAGCTTACATGATTATGGCCGTGACACCTTATAGCAAAATACACATATGTATTAGATCCAAAGGAGTCTTCATAATGATTAGGTTCCTATTCTCTTTTGATAATTGAAATCAATCACAATCCAAGTATAAGTTTCTACTAGAAAAAATGATATGCTCTACAAAAGCTTTTTTTACTTTATCTATCATAGGTCCAAACTCTATATTTATAATAATCATATTTTTAGCCAATTGTATATCTTAAATGAATCTAAGTGCCATAGATTTCTTTGATATGGTGAATCAATAATTAGAATAAAGTATAATAGATGGTTCAAAGATATCTATCCTAACCTTTTCTTTCAATAAATCTATCAATATCAAAAGTAAAGCCGTATGCATTGGAATAAGCTTGAAGTTCTAAAGTACATGTGGAATGATAAAAATAACCATATGTACTATTATATTTGAATCTATACAACTAATATTTTTGGATGCAAAGACAAAAGCCTTATTATGCTTGAAAAGTATCTCTAAAAGTTTTTCTTTTTCCACCTCGGTCAAAAAATCACCCTCTTCATTCTTAAAATCGTCAAAAGACTCTTTATTGACTTGTGACTAATCCTTCTTGATACCCTCAATTCTACCTCTGTATTAACTTATTTGAAGTGTTCTTTGGTATCTTAAGGTAATTTGGTTGTCATAGGCTACACCATTTTAACAACAATTTTATACTTAGTATTTACTATAGCCTCTTGCAATACCACATGACTATTAACTACTTCAAGTCTTATGAAAAACTCTAAAATTTCTTCATATATTTGCATTAAGTGAAGTTTTATAATAATATTACCTCTATTTCTATCTATATGCAAAGCCAATCCTTTTAAAACCTTCACATATTCATCTTCAAATCCTTCTTCTTCAATAATATCCAAAATACATTCATCACTTGAAATCATATTCAACTTTTTAAAAACAAATTCATAGTTCTTCATCCAATCTTTATACATATAACCTAAGTTTCAAAAAAATTGAAATCTCAAAATCTTTAAAGTTATTAAATCCAAAATCCACACTCAAAGCTATCTACATTAGAGAGTATATAGATAAAAGACTTACTTGCACCTTTGTACCTCCATATTATAGGGATATTCTTTAAAAATCCAAAAACTCTTCATTGATCTATAAAAGAGCTTTTTTTAATTGGTCTTTATTTTGTTCATAATCTAATCTTATGATAAAGAATTACACTAATTTTTTTCTATCATAATTTCTAATCCTTACATAGTAAGAACCATCATTTAAAACTTTAGTTTCCATCCTCATAGTTGTCATATAAGGTTATCTTAAAATCATCAAATAAATAATAGAGTTTTATACAAAGAAATTTTGATCCACTTTTACATCCTCAATCCTTATCTTAATTCTCAGACATATTCCATATAAATCACCTTTCTTATTCTTGATAGCCGTCAACATCTATCTGTGATAAATATTAGTGGGCCACTTGTCTATCTCATAAATCTTCTTTGATATGATGTTGATCTTTGACTCATTATCAATAAGTGCCAAGATGTACTCTTTAAGGTCTCTCAGCCACATTTAGACCTTTGTGGTAGTCTTAAGCCAAAAGAGATGTATAAATTGAGCATTCATCCTCTCACCTTCAAACCTCTTATGAAAAGTATAATTATCCACATTTATCTCTTTTATGTCTTTTCTATATTCCACCTCTTTGCCACTTTTTACTCTTCCTTGATATTTGTTTCTACTATAGCTTTGAATAATTACTTTCCTCTTCTTTTTAAGTGGCATTTTTTCAAATCTAGGTACACAAAGTTAAAGAAAGAATTCTCCTATTTCTTAGTCCTCTTCTTGAGTTAAATAGAAGTCTAATGCTTTTACCATAATTTCCTCCATTGTTATTTGTCTCTTCTTCTTGATGATATTGATGATAAGCTTATGAAAATCCTTCTTTGTAATGCCAAGTGCTTCCTTGAAGGTGAACTAAATTTTTGCATTAAAAATCCTCTCTTCTAAAATTTCCTTCATATCAATAGAGCTTTGAATATTCAATTGAAGTTTATAGGAAGGACCCTTATCTTTAGGCTTATTTAAGTCTTCTTTTTTCTTGTCTTTTGCTCTATTATCTAAAACTCCAATTCTACTCTTTGGTTAAGATGAAGGCATTGCTTTAGCTTATAAGCTCTAACTCTATTCTTTGAATAGACTTCCTAACTCTTTGTGGTCTCTTCTTATTGGAGAGCTTGACTACATCTTCTTGAGAGAGCTTAGTCCTCTTTTCTTTCACAATGGAATTTTGGTCCTCTAAATCCTTATTGTTCATTTTCCTAATCATAGCCTCTTTTAGTATCCTCAAGATAGTCGTTGTGCTTGTGATCTCTGTTTGAATGAAAGAAGACTCAATCTTTCTTATATAAAATCTATTTATTCTTCTTACATATTTTTTTATAAGTTTCTTCAAAATCCTTCTAAAATTGAGCTCCAAAGGCTATCCTATAGTTGTGAGCCTCATTCTATTTTTTTTGAAGAAGATAATTCTATTTTTTAAGTCTTCATCATAATTAAAGTAATCTTTCTTTTCATGTTCATGACTATTATAATGCACGTCTTAACAAATTCCTTTGATCCCTCAAATATATATAAAGAGATAGCTATTTAGTTCTTCTTCAATTGGTTTATCTTTATACTCAATTTTATCATGTCTTTAATCAATTCTTCAAAGATGTCTTTGAAGAGAGTCTTGCATATTTTTTTAGATTGGAATAAATATCACTGAACTCAACGGAGTGATTAGTATCATAAATGATAGAGCTTCATACCTCAAAGTTCCTCCTCTTGCTTTCACCTACCATTGTTTGGTCATTAATGGCATTGTATCCTTCAATCTCTTCCAATCATTAGTTAAACCTTCCTTGGTGGACTTATCAATCAAGAGCACAAAGAACATATCTTCTAGTATTTTAGATACTTCATCATAAAATTCATCTTTCAACCTGCCCTCAAAGTCATTCAAAATCTCTAAATCATCTCCATATAAATCTCATCTTTTTTTTAATTTTAGAAATGAGTACAAATTCAAAATTAAGAATATAATAAGACTTGTGGACTTGATATACTACTATTTCTCTTACACATGCTTAAAGAAACTTAGTAATTTTCCTCTTATTAAATCTCTTATAGTTATTGACTATGCCTTGTAATGCCTTAGTCACCTCCTTTTAACTTGCTTATATCTTTTGTATCTCTCAATGAACATACTCAAAGCCAAAAAAAAATCATTGGCATTTGTTCATCTAATGTAACTTGCACTAGTTTGTCTAAAATCATCTATCAACTTTAAATGTCAAAAATCTCTCACTTCTTCAATTTAACTCTTAAACTCCTTATATTTCAAGCTTGCACTTTAGTTCTATAACTTCATTGTATTCTACTTGTACTCTCAATTATCCTAAAGATGCTCTCAGTAGAAGCATCAAATTTATATTAAGAGGGTAGGTATTTTTAAGAGAATATAGAATCGTTGATTACAAATAAATTGTAAAAAGAAAAATATTATTCAAGTAAATTCAAATATAAAAAAAAATAGCCCAAAGGTTGAATACAAATTTTATATTAATTTCTTTTTTATGTTTAGATACATCCAATTTTTAGCTCTAATCTTAAATCCAAACCTCTTTTCACTAAAATATCTATAATTCATTTATTATTAATCCAATCAAGATAAAATTTAGATCATTTAATTTAACTCAAGTTATAAACTTTAAATTATTAAAATTAATAAACAAAATTTTGAAAAAATAAGAGCTAAACCAAAAAAAAAAAAAAAAAAAAAAAAAAAAAAAAAAAAAAATTGCTACTTACTATAGTCATTGCCTTCAAAATCTTTATCTACAAATTAGCTTGGATCTCCCTTATTTTAATTATTTGTTTATATACCAAAGCTTATTAAAAAACTAATAATAAGATCTAGTTTTTTTTTTAATCATATATTGAAAAAAAAAAAAAAAAATACAAGAAATGGTACAAAAAATTCCAAATCAATGTCGTATTACATGAAATCTTGCTTGAGAATGAACCTGGTACTTGACTGTGGAAGGTAGAAGGAAAATTTCAATAACAACTCTATTCTTTTAGATTTGATTAACAACTCTAATAGAATCTTCAATAAACTCTAATTAAATCTTAATAATTCTAATTAAGTTTTAATCAAATCTAAAAGAAATCTTAAAGAAATTACAAAAGAAACATAAAAAAAATCCTAAAGAATTTCTAAAGAAATTATAAAGAAATTATTAGAAATTAATAAGTAGATCTTAAATAAATTCTAAAGAAATTCAAAAGAAATCCACAAAAAATCCTAAAGAAATTTTAGAAAAATCTTGAATAAATCTTAAATAAATTATAATCAAATCCTATTTTAATCTTAATTAAATTTTTAATGAACCTTAATAAAATATTAGATAAAATCCTAATTAAATCTTGAATTCTAAACTAAATCTTTGAAAAATCTTTAGTTCCAAATAAATCCTAAATCCTAAATCAAATCCTAATCAAAACCTAATCAATTCAAATCAATCCTAAGGTAGATTAGTATTCTAATAAGTATTGATTAAACCATTGATCTTATTTAAAAATTTATACACCTTTCAATTCCTTAATTAAAAATAAATATAAAAAATTTGAAGATAATTGCACTTACCAAATGAAAAAAAATCCTAAAATCTACTCAAATAGTAGCTTGCCTCTTATTCTAAGATGAATGTTGAGCTTCCATTACCAATATCTCCCTTTTGAACTATTGAATTTCTCTTAAAATTTACTTAAATTGTTGAAAATCAAGTTTAGTTTTTATACAAAAAAAGTTCACTTCAATCCAATTTACAAATTATTAAAGGTCTTAAAAATACTCATTGACTTTCAAACTCCAATTTTTGAAATCTCAATCCACAAAAACCTTTACACACTTTGATCTAACCATTTTATTGACCTCAAAATTGTACATACATTTAAAACTAATACACCAACAATCTATCTAAAATTTACTTGTACACATACTACAAAACTTAAGAAACCCTCAAATGCGTAAGCATAGTTTTATTTTTCAAAAACTAAATCAACCAAAAACATCATTAATTTTAAAAATTCCACCAAAATTAAATATTAATTAAATTAATATAAAACTAATGGTCAAAAATCTCTTTACCAGTTTGTTCTTAAATTCCACTCTGTAATCTACCAAAGAATCCCAAAGTCATTGTAGCTATGTAGTTTTATGCCTTGGGATTTGATTTTGATCTAAGTTAACAACCAGTCCCCTATGAGTATCAATTCTTACCTTCTTCAAGTAAATTTTACTAAAATCTATTCTCAACTCCTTTCTATACATGCTTATATTAATTTATTTTTCAATCTATTTTATTTTTTCTTATTTAGGGGCCTACAAAATAATAGAAGTATATTTTATAAAAAGGTAGTAATAGTATTTTTTAGTTTTTCTATCTTTTTGACTATTACCTATTTTTTAAGATAATTTTTTATAATATTTTAAGATAAGATCTTTTATAATATAATTTTAATTCTCTCTTTTATTTATTAGCCATGTTACATCACAACACTAGTCTTAAATCATGTTGCCACAAAAATTTCAATAACCTCCCTCCTATAAACTTACATGGATTTCTCTCATTATAGTTTTTCTTCTTATAAGCTGAAGCTTGTTAAAAAGCTAATAATGAGATCTAATTTTTTTTCAAAATATCAACATAAAAAAATAAAAATTTAATAAGTGGCATTGAAAACCTCAAATCAAACTTGAAACTAGTAATTCAATTACATGGAAAATTAGATCTTTATATCAATCTAATACAAAGTCAAAATAATTCTATAATTATGATTCAATCTTGCCATACAATTGTGATCTGAGTCTAGATTTGAAGCAACAAAGTGTAAATTCAACTACCTAAAAGTTCAAACACAATTTAATCCTATATATAATTCTTTGTGCATGTAGCTTTGATTGCTCTTGCGACTCCAAAAACTTCTACGAGAGCAGATTCACCACACAAATCTATCCTTTGTTTAATCTATTGTAATAAAAATAATATAATCATGTACAACTATCAAAAAGATAAGTGAAGGCAAGTACTTGTAAATCAAAGATGGAACTAGAAAAAAAAATACACCATACCAAACGTTCAAGTATTGACTATATACAACAAAAAAAATTAGAATCTACTAATCAACTAATGTATATTTAATGTGTTGCATGTAGTACCTAAATGTAGTGCTTGATTACAAGACCTCTACACTATAATGCCACTTAAAAAACCTCCAAAAATTGACTTCATAGATCCTCACTCTCTTTTGTTCTTTTCACAACAAGAATTACAACCATGCACAACAATCAAAAATTTAACAATTTTAATAAGAAAACAATAACATGAAAGCTCAAATAATCAGGTGGCAATAAATTCCTATTTTTGATGATTAATCCAAAAGATCCTTGATAATAAATAAATAAAATAAAATAAAATAAAAAATAAAAATCCAACTACTCAATGTAATTTTTTTTTCTTGATAGATCACAAACCAACTTCAAAAAAATGTCACCACTCATGCCAAATATTGCTTGTCTTTCTCTTCTTCTCTCTTTTTTCTTCCATTTTTTTTTCTTATCTTTTCATTTCTTAATTTTCCTTCTTCTATTAATTTGTTCTAATTTCTATTCTTTTGATTTTACTTCTAATTTAATTTTCTATTTTTATATATATATATTTTTGAATTATCAATAACTAAAGTTTTTTAAAAAAATTGGTTTAAATTAACCATTCTTTTTTAGCTTCTTATCTCAATTAAGAATCCACAACAAAAAAACTACTTCTATTGAACCATCATCTAATATTAACTAACTTAAAAAAAAAACCTATTCATTTTGAAAATCTGTCTTAATAAATTCTATCCTAAATTATATATTTGCTACTAGCAACCTATTATTTTATTTATCTAAGAATTCTATTATTTATTCTTAAAACTTAAGATTTTAAGTATAATAAGAGTAAATTTTTGAGTTAAATACATAAACAAGTCAATTTAGTGATACACATCATATACCATATATAATCATATGTAATATATCTCATATATAATATTATATAGCATATATTTTATTCAATCATATATTGACTATATTCAATCAATATTTTAACTATATTCAAATCATCTTATATCATCTCTATATTATATTATAATCTCATATTAAATCACTCAAAGTCAATGCATTTATATTATTATTTTAGTTTGTACTTAAACAATTCTCTTTCATTAACTAAATAATCCTAGAATTTTTCTCAATGCATGATTTTGTGTCTTAGCATATGATTTCAATTTTGGTTTATACTTGGTCCTCTTTGAGTATCAATTCTTGATTTTTTAAAGTAATGTTTGCTAAACAATTCTCACATTTTTTTTTAAAAAATGCTTATATAATTTAATTTTTTAATTTACTTTATTTTTCTTTATTTATAGCTGTACAAAATAAATAAAGTTTTTTTACAAAAAGATAGAATTACTATCTCTTTATCTTTTATTTATATTTTGCTATTATATCTTTTAATTAGGTTCTTTTATAATAGAATCCATATTTTTATCTTTTATCATACAACTGTATTATACCATAATAGTACATAAGATGGCTAAATTTAGTATTAGATACAAGTCTTAATAATTTAAATCTAGTATTGGATACAAGTCTTAATAATTCTCTAAGTGCATAAATCTTATTATACTTTATTTTTATTAAAAAAGTTTTTTGATAGATTTTGGTTTATTATAATAAATAAATAAAAGATGGAAGTACATGAGTATTAAAAAATAAGTTTTAAAACCTTTGATTGATTGAAATCTAAAAGATTTTTTAATTTGCGTTAATCAAAGAATTTAAAATTCTCTTTAAGAAAAATAAATAGTAGTTAAAAACTAAAAATTAATTTAAAAATAAATAGTTTACAATCTTCAAAATATAACAATAGAATTAGGATAATTTACTTATTTGTAAAACAAAAAAAGAGTAAATCAAGATATTTGTCAGATTATCAAAGATATGAATTTCAAAGAATTAAAAGATCAATTAATTCTTGTGTCATTCAAATAAACTAAAAAATCACCTAAAGATACTATAATATTAAACTAAAATAATTATTACTAAAGATAAGAAGATTAAAAAATCTTAAAATAAAACTAAGGATTAAAAAGACATTATTTAGAATGAAGATTTCATTCTTGCTTTTGTATATATTATCTAATTAACAACTACATGATAATGTTCTATAGAATCTTCAACACATGTTTAATTTGTAAGATATGTATATTAATTTTTTAAAGCAAGTTTCTTATATGCATGCCATATTGTAAGTTTTTTTTACAAGCTACTCACATATATGATATATGGCTAATTTATCAACTAAGTTTTTAACTTACTAATCAATTATAAATATGTATAAACTCAAATACACATCTATAAAGCTTTTAAAAAAATTTGCCATAAGATAATATTAAATTTATTTATATTCATTTTTCAACCAACACTATATATTTCTTATTTAGATGAATATAAATATTGGTGATAGTAATTTATAAATTTTAATCTACTATTTTTTATGAAGAAAAATAAATAATCTACTTTTTATTGAAAAATACAAAATTTTCATATTTAAATGTCTTTATATCACTTTTTTAAGGACAAGAATTTTAAAAATAAAATAAAATAAATGAAATGTTTTTTTAAATAAAATTAATATATATATATATATATATATATATTTAAAAAGAAATTCAAATAGCTATTGTTAAAAACTATAAAATTAAAATTCTTGAAATTAAACTTTAAACAAAAAAAAGATTTGATAAAAGTAACAAAGGCTTCATCCTTGTCTTTGAATATACTATTTAATTTGGAGCTAGATAAGAATTTTCTATAGGATTTCTAACACATGTCCAACTTACATGATACATGTTTAATTTGCAGGACAAACTTTCTATATATGTACCACAAATTAAACTTGTACTACATGTATCTAAAATACATAATACATAGCCATCTTTTTGACCAAGTTTTCAACTTATCAATCAACTATAAATATGTATAAAGACAAATTTGCATCTATAAAACACATCTACAAAATATTATTAAATTTATATATTTTTATCTATTTTTATTTATTCATATTAAATAATAATTATTAATATATATATAGAAAAAAATAAATAATCTATAGTTTATGATATGATTGTATATTTTTTAAATAATAATAATAATCATAATAATAATCATAATAATAATCTATTTTTAATCAAAAAACAACAAAATTATAATAATAAAAATATGATCTTTTCAATCTATTAAAGATAAATCTTTAATGAATGTAAATAAATAATTAAGACATATATTAAAGATAGATTAAAAATTAACTAAATAAATATATATTTAAAAAAAATTAAAAATATATTTAAATAAAAAAAATTTAAAAATTTACAAGAATAAAAAATGCTTTATTCTTACATCTATATATATTATTTATAAGAATTATATGACAATGCTTTAGAAAACCTCAAACATTTATTAAATTCACCAAACACATGACTAATTTATAAAACAAGTTTCATATGTACGTGCCATATGTCCAATTTACACTACAAATAACTAATACACATGCAACATGTGACTAACTTATTAATGTAGTTTTCAACCTACCAATCATCTAAAAATATGTTTGAAAATAAATATCTATTTATCAAGCTCCAGAAAAGATTATTCATGAACTGTTATTAAAGTAGTCTACTTTTATTTATTTATATTTTTTCATATTATTTAAATTGTTATTAGAAAAAGAAGTAGATTTATAATATATATTTTTTTACATCTAAATTATATATAAAACTTTAATCTTCCAATTTAAAATAATCTTTTATAAAGTAAATTTGATTTCAAGATAAAGTAGATATGATTATTTTAAATAAACAAAAACATAATCAATTAAAAATCAATAAATAAAATAAATACATAAAAATTATAAAAAATAAAGATAGGTTGTTTTTATTTTAACATTGATTAACATATTTACTATGAAATATGTGTTTTAGTGAACTGATATACTTGAGTTAAATTCATATAAAGTTGGTGATTATCATTCTTCAAAATTTCCTTAGATGCATTTTTTAGTATATTTGAATCTATGTAAAAAATCTATGTTCTTTTAACATTGACCAAAAGTTTGAATCTGCAAAGAAAAAAAATTGCATAATGGATTCCGGTAAAGATGGAAATTGGATAATTGTGTTGTGCGCCATAATGAAGAGAATCACGTACTGCCACTGTGAACACAAATAGGAATGGAAGCCCGAAGTCTACGAGACAATGCCAACAAGCTAAGCTTTAATTACGCCATAGTTCTCAATGAATCTCATAAATGAACGCATTCCAGACTATCTCTTCGGAGACTAGTGATATTGGGCAAACAAAAGTATAGACTTCGCCTCACGAGGAGCTCAACGTGAAAAAGATTAATTACCAGAGTTAGTTAATTCTTCGGATTCACTCACCGGTACAGGAAATTGGACTAGACAGAACCGGACAGTTTCAACTGGCTAGCTAGTGGCTGGAAGGGGAATTTCGCAAAAGAGAAGAAATCATCCTCGTCAGAATCTGCCTAATTATGAATTAATTCCACCATCAACAATTACTTTAAGAGTATCAGCACATCATAGAAGCTATTTGGTGCAAAGTTGTAACCTATTTGGATAATACTGGTTGGCAAGCTAACCTGTTCAAGCCGATTGCGAACTTTCTTTTCTTGTCCCTCAGAACCAGTTGGCGTTAATACATCCGGCAAGTACGATCCGGACGGATTTATGCTAAAAAACTCCCCGGGAGGATACGAGGCAAAAGCTTGGATAGAGCATAGATGGCCATTTAGAAATTATAGCACTTCACCTGCAGAAAGACACATACTTCAGCCTCCAGGAAATGAATTCACTGAACTAAACAATGATCTGAATCCAAGCACACTGCACATCCCAAATTGTGTTGTCCTCAATTGCAACACGAGACCTTCTAGAAAGTACTGATGCAGGAAAAATTCCGGCGGACAAATAACTACCATTTCTAGACAAATAAGTGGTACTGTGGATCTAAGTGGTACTATTCGAAAACTTGGTGATATTCGTACAACGTACGCTATAAAAAAACGTTCATCTATTAATTGGATTAGCAATGTTCCATCCTTGCAGGGAGAAGGAACTGCTGCAAACAAGAATCCTTCTACATTCTATTAACACGTGTACTGTGATATCAACATGATAAGATCAGAGCTGATCTAAGAGCAAGAAGTTACCAGGTTGCGGAAGCTTATATCTGAAATGTAGTATAAAATATCACCTTCATGTCGTGGTCAGCAGCAGAAGTAGCCAGCAGGTCTGATTGACTGTGGAAATCGAGGGACAGTGCCAGATGCGAGCCATGCGAAGCAATTATCACCATCGCTTCTCTCATGCATACACTCATGACACTCAACTAGTGAAGTGACCATTTGCCGACACATTCCTGCGACAAGTTGTACCCTTCCCTAATGCTGCGTCCATTTGAAAAAACACCAACACCTAGCAAAATCACCATCACGTCAGTCAACAACAGCAACCATTACGCTGTCCACTTCACCTTCTGGCATGCACTCTTCCATAGCAAATCACTCCACCCTAAACCACGTCCTAAACAGCCAAGGAATTACGCATTCTTATGGGTAAACAATCCATTCAAATTGCACGCTCCAACCCTCCTCACTTACACATCCTGGATCCAAACATCAGCAATGTTTAGTCAGAATAACAACAAAAACAGCCAGAACATACACTTCAACCTCACCTCTTAAAATACGCGATGAAAGCGGCGGGCTTAGGGCAGGAAAGAGTAATGGGACTGGAACCGAGTCAAACAGAGGAGGGTTCTAAGAGCTGCAGCAGAAGAAGAAAAGAAAGAAGAATGACGGGAAATGATGTTCATGACGTGGAGCATTAGCCGAGCTGGCATATTTCTGTTGGAGTTTTGCCGACGTGGACTCTTGTACTAAACTAATCGACAGGTTTCATCCATATTTTAATTGTGAAAGCTGCATTTAAACGTCATCCATCCTTGCTCCACTCGGTATCCACCCTCTCACGCCTTCACGAGGAGCTCAAGTTGTCGAAGACTTGCACAGCTTCATTTCACATTTTCTAACAGTTTCGAAAGTTTCGCGAGTTGTGGGATTTCGGTCATCTGCGAGGAGCCCAATTATGGTAACGTCTCTGTTTGAAGTCGCATTTCCGAGTCGATGGGTGTGAAGTTGTGCTCGAATTTGGTCAATGGTGAATTTGGTTGTTTGATTCTGGGATTCGCCGTGGAGGGTTTTGTGCTTGCTGGCACATGATTTACGCTTTCTGGGTTGAAATACCTTTAGATTTTGAGATTGTTTTCGAATGCTTTCGAATTACATCATCCTGGTGAAATAAGGGGTTCATATCTGTTGTAATATAGTTTGCGGTGCAGTTTCATGTTTGAGATTAGGGTTTGCTTGTGGAGGACGTGAGGGTAATTTTGGTGATGCAAAGTTTAAGCAGGAAACACTTGTATTTATTTTAGAGCTTTGTGGAGCAAGTCATTTGTGTGGGTTTTTAAGGGCACTGGAGAGGTCGTCTGAAGTTGAGCGAGTGCACGATGCCTTTGCCGTCTTCGCACTTGCGGTTTCCGGGCCGAACGCCACCTTTTTCGCCTAACCGTGATCGCGATCGCTCAGATAGTGTGAAGGACCGCCTGGCAGAGCGGGACAGGGACCGCGGTTCCCTACCTCCTGATCGGGACTGGGACAGGGGGTTGCATTCACGCGATGACAGGCGTCGTGGGCGGGATGCAGATTGGATAATTGAGAGAGAAAGAGGAGACAAGGACAGGATTACCGACCGCGAGCGAGAGGGACAGAGTGATAGAGGGGATAGAGACAGGAACAATGAGAGGGAGAGAATCAGAATTTTGGAAGGAGAGAGAGGAAGGATCAAGGAGGAGGACAGAGAGCGCGACATGGAACGTGGAGGCCGATTACGGGGTAGAGTGGCCGACCGAGAGCCTGGGGAGATTACAATTTCAAGTCGGAGGGAAGGTGGAGAAATTGGCTTAAGAGATCATCGGGGTCTACCTTCAAATAATGCTAGTCAAGTGGGTACGGAGGCAGGAAGAAGTACTGGCGATATCCCTAACCAAGGGATACAGCGTGAGAAGAAACGCAAGTTTAACCCCATAGTTTGGGACTTGGACGACTCAAAAACTGGAAAGCAAGTTTCAACGTCACAAGCAGCACCTCATCTTTCGACCAGGTTTGGTCCAAATTCTCCCTCCCGTCCACACCAGCGATCATTGAATAGTTCGTCTCCACCTACCTCTCTTAAACTTCCTCCTCGAAATCCAGACTCCAATGCAACAGAATCTCCTGTGAGAGAAGCACCTCATAAATCCAGTTCTGCTGTTCAAGCAGTGGGAAGACTATCCTCGACAGTGAGTCCTTCCGGACAGGTAAGGGCACAGATTAGTTTAAAAGGGAAGATCACGGTATCTCCCAGTCTGGCTGGTCGCGTGACGGATCAAAGACCGGGGTTGAAGCAGTCCCCATCCTCAAGTCCGAGTGGCCAAGAAGTGGAAATTAATAGATCGAGCGAGAGGATGTCTATTTCCCCACGTCCTTCTAGCCGAGGTATTGATGTCAACCAGATTGGTTCTGTCTTAGGGGCTGCGAATGGAAACCCTTCTGCGCCTCGTCCACGGAGTCATTCTCTTTCTTCGCCATCTTCCCTGTCCTCCTCTTTTGATGCTGCGGGGGGTTCCCCGGCTGCTGTGCAAAATCTCAGTGAAAAGGATGTTCAAAGCGTTGATGTACACATGCAAGACGTGAAGAGGTTTACTGGCACGCCCGATTCAGATGATACTCTCGAACCAGGTCAGCTTTTGGACAGTCCAATGCTTATTAGCAAACACGATGAGGGTACTCCCACTCCTGTAACCATCGGTCGCTCACGTTGGGTTGAAGATACTCACAGTCCAGAGCAGAGCTGTACTCCCACTCTGCCAACTTCGAAAGCTCGCGTTCAGAGGTCCAGAAGCGTAGACAGTGACAAAAAAGGTAGATCTCCAAGTACGTCACCTGAACCAGGCGAATACAGACAAGATAAAACTTTTCAAGATAGTGAAGAGTATGAGAGAGAGTTGAACAAGAAAGAGTTGCAAGAGCTCGATGAAGACAGCGGAAACGAGGACATTGAGGAGCAGCAGCCAGAAGTTGATTCAGAGCCAGAAGAAGTTCCAGTCTCAAGCGGCCCGGAGCATCGTGCGATTGACATGTTAAAAGGTTGCAGATCAGTGGATGAATTCGAAAAACTGAACAAGATTGATGAAGGCACTTATGGCGTCGTATTCCGTGCAAGAGATAAGAAAACAGGAGAACTTGTGGCGTTAAAGAAGGTGAAGATGGAGAAGGAAAGATCAGGATTTCCTATGACTTCTTTGCGGGAAATTAATGTCTTGCTATCGTTTCAACATCCGTCTATTGTCGATGTTAAGGAAGTTGTTGTTGGCGTAACTGTGGACCATATTTTCATGGTTATGGAGTATATGGAACATGATCTGAAGGGATTGATGGAAACTATGAAACAACCTTTCAGTCAAAGTGAGGTTAAGTGCCTTATGTTGCAATTATTTGATGGTATTAAGTACCTACACGACAATTGGGTCTTGCATAGGGATTTGAAAACATCAAACCTTCTCTTGAACAACCGGGGAGAACTCAAGATATGCGACTTTGGCCTTGCACGTCAATATGGCGATCCCTTGAAGGAGTACACACATGAAGTTGTCACTCTCTGGTACAGAGCTCCGGAGCTACTCCTTGGAGCGAGAAAGTACTCAACGGCGATTGACATGTGGTCTTTGGGTTGTATAATGGCAGAGTTTCTTGCGAAGGAACCCCTATTTCCAGGAAAATCACCCATTGACGAGATAGATAAGATATTTAAGACCTTGGGGACGCCAAACGAGAAGATTTGGCCTGATTTTGTAAAACTGCCGGGTGTACGTTGTAATTTTACCAAGCAACCATATAACAAGTTGAGGGAAAAGTTTCCAGCAACATCTTTCTCAGGAAGGCCAACTTTATCTGAGAAAGGTTTTGATTTGTTGAACAGGTTGCTTACTTATGATCCTTCGAAGCGTATTACAGCTGAGGAAGCGCTCAAGCATGATTGGTTTCGAGAAGTTCCTTTGCCAAAGGCCAAGGAGTTCATGCCTACATTCCCAGTTCGAAGTGAGCACGACCGGCGGATACGGCGACTCATGAAGAGCCCTGATCCTTTAGAAGAACAACGGAAACGAGAGCTTAAGAGGGCCGAGGTTGGAGGTGGGGGGCTGTTTGGTTAGATACTGGAGGCATCAAGAGTAAGAGTTGTAATCTTTTAAAAACTATCAGATGTTTCCAGTTGTATTTTTCCTATTCTTGGGCGTCGGGGGCTTTTAAACCTTGTTTTGATTGATGTTGGAACGAATATAGATTACAGTAGCTATCCTCGTATGTTCAATGTCGTTCCACGAGGTTGTTCGGCATCTGCGCGACAGCATAAGATTATTCCCCGCTTCGTCAAATTGGACTGCAGGCACGCAAACCCGATACCTGTGTTCCAACTTCCGTGCGTTAGGTTTGTAGTTCCTTCTTACCCGCTGTGGCTTTCTGAATTCTGCATTATGATAATTGTTCAACTTTAGAGGAATTACTACGAGTTTGATGTCATGCTTGGCTTAGTCGTATCTACCTTGTGAGTCGTAACGGCGTCTTCGGTTTCCTCTTTACAAGTAATTATCTCGATAGCCAAATCCAAGTTTTGACGCTCGAGGCTCTACTTGCAGTTGGATTTTAATGAGAATTTGCTAGTATTTGGCTCTTGCTAGTAGCTTAAGTGTATGTTCATGCAAAACGAGCCCTTTTATTAAGGGATTAGCTGAGTGGCCAGTTGCAAGTGTCAATTGAATTCATTCTTTTCTATGCAAGATATTAGATGATTGTTCAATTTTTACCACGGCTTAAACATATGGCATCTTAAACTTGTGCTCACTGGGCATGACTGAATCTCATCTTCATGGCTACATCTCCCTTCCAGATAAGTTATATCATAATTTTGTAATAATTTTAACATAAGTTGTAAAAGCTTCATATTTGTGCACTAATAGAGCCTCCAATTTAGCAAACCAAATAATTACCCTCTTCTTCTTTCAACTGAGTAGATATAACTACTTCCAAAAAATGTACCTCAAATCTAGTAGATAAAATAACTTTCTGTATGAAGACAAATTAGAAAAGAATAAAGTTAGTACTGATGTTAAAGGTTGTTTTATAAGCTTGTTGTATATGTCAATTTATATCATGCCAATAAGTACTAGAACAAAAAAAAACAAATAATTATTTTATGTAATTATTTATTGGTTTTCTTAATTTGTCAATAAATATATGATTCTTTGTTTATTGGTTCTTTGTTTATAATTAAAAATTTAATTATTTAGAGTCAAGTAGATTCTTTAATTATATATTGATTCTTTTAGTCAATCAAAATTAGAAATTATATTTTCAAAAAAAATATGACTATTGTAAAGGTATAATAAAAACATTTAAATAAACTAAATATATCTTGAATACACAAGGCTTTACCTAACAACATATAAGATATACATTTTTTAACTAACATCACTTGTTATTTAGAGGACAAATAGAAAGAAACAACCTTATTAGTAAGTTCATATAATATATCTACACTTTTATCAACAATGTTAATTTTAAATAATTTGGCATCTAATTAATCATCATATTAATTCTATAGATTATGGTAACTAAAAGAATATTTTGTTAGCAAAATCATTTGGATTAAGAATGTACAAAGTTTACAATCCACATTTTGGAACTTCTTCAAAATGTAACTTTTATTCAAACTTTAGAACTCTAGATATATATTAGTCTACACTTTTAGACTTTGAAGCTTAGTCAAACTTTGCTACAAGTTTAATTGAGACTTAATAAGCACTTTTGAATAGAGCCAAATTATTTTGTTTCTTATCAAATGCTAATTTTTAATATTAATTCAACATAATTTCATTTATCAAAGTTAATAGAATTGCAAGCAAAATCTATATCGAGGGATTTTGCACTGGCAGTAATATCCTACTATATTACATACAACTTAGCTTCTATCAAAACATAAAAAGTACAAATATAATAAAATAAAATTTGGAGAGTTTTGAATTTAAATGTTCTATCACTATCATGGCAATGAAGTATTTGCACCTTAATTTTAATTTTTCCAATCTAATTCTTAAGATGTGTTATGTTAGCCATGATAAACTTATAATGAATATGAGCCCTCTTACAAGCAATTACAAGTTAGACATGTTTTGTGTCCAAGACTTTATTTTGATATTGCATTACTGCTAATTAGATTATCAAGACCACAATTTTTTGTTGAAGTATACTATTATTGGCCATTTGTATCTAAATTTTCTTCTATTATTATAAAAGTGTGAACTACAATAAACCTCTACTAGTTGAAAGTTTATTTTAATTCACAACAAGCGAATTAATTATGCAAGTTCAATAAGTTACAGTTCTTATTTAAATCTTAATTAAATCACCCTTTAATCTTCTTAAAATATCCAAATAGTTAAGCATAAACTTCACAACAACTCACACTTGCACTAAGAAGACACTTTTCCATAATCATTATATAGCTTCTATTAATTAGACTCCTACCTTAATGAATTTTGATTCCTTATTATCTAATGATAGATCTATCATCTTATAACTAAGATCACAGACATGTGATTGCTTTGTGGATCCTTTATACCAATCATTTGGTAATTGGAGATACGTGGCTACGTTGTCGTGTTGTAACATGACTATATGGTGAAAATATAAATGAAAAAGATTTTATTAATATTTAGTCATCTTGGATGTTAGAAACATTAGCCAATTCCAGTGCCAATATTTAGGGGCCAATTAATGTCATTCCATTGCAAGCTATACCACCGTACGTGACATCAACAATATGCTCTATCGACATCATCAAACCAAGTACCCTCCGTATCAATGGAACAACCAAGATCATTTTGTAACCCTACATGGAACAAGCCTAGTAGGTATATATCGGTGGAGACACCCAATATGCCTGATGGAGGTGCAAGAAGACTACTTTGTTATTTCCGTTGCAGACAAATTGATCATTATGCTAGTGAATGTCTCAATGCCAGAGCGAGTGACAATTACACGCCAGTGTGGGAATTGCAAACAATATGGGCATACTTACCAATAATGTAATGCTCTGTTCAATTTCAATAATTGAGATCAGCAGATCCAAAGCTGAGGAAAAATTGAGGAGATAAATGGAGGTCCTCAAGATACTCCAATAAATCGAGAGGAATGTGTCCAAGCCATTTTTACCAGGAGTAGACAAAAAGTAAAAGGACCAATTCAACATTTGGATGAGCTTGATGCGAAGGGCCAATTTGACCTAATTACGGGGACATCCAATCCAGGTCCTGTTACGAGTCTCTTACCCAATATGAGACCTAACTCGGTTGGGCAACCCAATGAGGTCCCGAATATGGAGGCTTCAGTTCTATTTTCAAGCTGTTCTAATTTCAAGTCTAGGACGAAAGAATAGAGAATTTGGGATTGGAGAGCTAGCTTCAAGCTCCTTTGAAAGGTGTAAGACTTAGTTTCATAGGATTTGGCAGGACTTTGCAATCGTTGTTTAAAGTCAGTGTTTGTATTGGTGATTTGGGTTTTTTTTGCAATAAAGTTAGGACTAGTACTCTTGACTGTTTTGTAAAATTGGAGAAACATCTGCATTTGAAATTTTAGAGATGTCTAGATGGTTGAGTATGCCAAGCGCATGCAAAAACTTGTGTTAATCTAACGGTATGAATAGAGGATATTTGATCATTAGTGTAAAGAGATATCAGAAGTTGGTAGATTAGAGTTGTTTAGGATTTCTGTAACATCAGGAGATCTACTAGTTGGAATAAGGCAAATTTTGACATAGTAAGTTGGGGACTTAAAGGCGGAGCTGCACAAAAAGTTTGAATGAGAATTAACAGTTGGAAAAGGAGAAATTACAATTCAAAGTTCATCATCAACTTTCTAAGCAATGGTCAAGGAATATCAATATGGATTTACGGCATTTTCTTACAATCTGTAAGTTGGATTAGATTAAAGCTTCTTAAACATTTAGAAGACTTATAAAGACACTAGTGGTAGAAGTTTTACAATAATCAGATGGTGAGATTGAGATTTACAGCTTGGCAAAGCTTGCTATCTAGGGTTAGGATTTAAAAATTAAAAAATTAAAAATTACAAAAAAAAAATAAAAAATAAAAAAATAATACTAATAAAAAAATAAAATAAAATAAAACTCACAAATAACAAAAGAATTTGTGCTTATAATATCTTAAAGTTATTAAAAATAGTGATTCTAAGCACTTTTTATTAGGATTAAGCTTTTACATTGAAATCCGAAATAGTTTGTATTTAGATGGTTGAAACCCACTAGACTACTTGGATACTTGCAAAACATTGTTTTATCTTCCACAACCAGATGCCGAGTGCATTTTCAAATAAGTTAGCATGTAATACGACATAAGATAAGGGTAAATCAATTGCTTATAAGCTACTTTCTAATATTGAAGCACCAACAAATTTGAAAGGGGTGTTGGAAGAATGTATATTAAATGCTAAGGTGGAATTCACATTGAAAGAAATTTTGGAAATTATAAAGAAGGAGTTTTATGATGTTATTATTGATAATATTAAGCGAAAGAAGTAATTAATGGGTAAAGGTGGAATGAGTCATGCTATTGATGCAAGATTATATAAAGATGAAGAAGAGATTGATAATGGTTACAAGCAATCAATAAATAAAAAAAATGGGTATAATCAATGAGTACGTTTTAAAGATTATAGTAATAAGGAAATGGAAGCTTCAAGCCATTATACTTGAAAGTATTGGACAAGAACAACTACTGAAGGATTGGTAAAAGTAGGAGATATAAAAGAACCACTTGTTGCTTTAGTCGACCATGGTTCTGAAATAAATCTTATGTCTAAGGATCTTTATAAGAAGCGGAAATGGCCAATTAATATGGAACATAGATGGACAATATGAGCAGCTAATAACACATGAGGCAAATTATATATAGCTTGTCCAGATGTCAAAATTTGGATTGGAGATATTGCGACAAAACAACATTTTTTTGTTCAAGATACAACGTCTTATTCATTGATTTTAGGACAACCTTATATTACAGCAACACAGATGGAAACAAAAGTACTTGACGATGGTTTTGCTTATGCAAGAGTACGTAGTGAAGATGAAAGGAAAGCTGTATAATTTCTAACAGTACCTCTTAATCATGAACAAAATCGAGATAGGTTGAAGAAGAAACCATTGCCAAGGGTTGTTGAAGAATTTAAGGATTTTGGAGAAGTATCACTATAAAGCGGGATTATAGAAGTACAAAAGAGGAGGTACTTTTGCGAGATGTAGGTATCTTTGATACAAGTTTTATTGATATTTTTGAGAATGGAAATATTATGTATAAGAAAGTTAATGGTTTTAAAAGAAAAGAAAGAACAAGATTATATAGTATTGAAAGGAAACTATGCAAGTTAGAGACATTAGAAGATGATGAGAGGATTTTAGGTGTTTATGAAGAAAATGGATTGGAAGATTCTTTGGAATTAATTGCATCTATTGGATTAAAGGATAATGATAAGATTGTGGAAATTCATTTGAGGGAGGTTTATACTATACTTGAATCTTTTCAAGCACCAAAAGTTATTGTAGAGACAAAATATAAAACAATAGATAAAAAGGTAAAACCTGTTGTCGAACCTTTATGAGAAGATTCTAAGGAACAAATAGAAGAAGCATCAAAAGAAGAGAGTTAAAGAGATCCAAAGAAGATTGGACATCAATTTACAAAGGAGAATTTTGAAGAATTGAAGATTGGATGTGATGGTTCTTTATTTCCAACAGAAATTAAATATTTAAAAAAAATACTTACGAAACAAGGTAAATCATTTGCCTTTGGAACTTATGAAATAAGATGTGTAGATCCTAATGTTGTTGCTCCTATAGTTATCTTTACAGTACTTCATGTGTTTTGGAACTTAAGGCCAATTCCTAATCTGAGGACACATTTACCTAAATTGGTAGAATTATTGAAAGAAAAGATGCAAATGAAAATTTAGGAGCCTTTTTTTGCTCCATATTCTACTTGTTGGTTTACAATGCCTAAGAAAAATGAATCGTTACGTTTTATTCAAGATATGCAACCAATGAATGCAGTAACTATAAGAAATGCAGGTATAAGATCTTTAGTAGATGAGTTTGCAGAAGCGTTTGTGGGAAGGGCAATTTATTCAATGGGCGATTTATATTCGGGTTATGATCAATTTCAACTTATGCATGGGAGTAGAGATCTAACAACAATGAGAACACCACTTGGATTGCTTAAAATGTGTACTCTCCCACAAGGTGCTACTAACTCAGTTGCACATATGATGAATGGGATGAACAAGGGACTAAGAGACTTCATTCCTAAAAAACTATGCCTTTTTTAGATGATGTTTCTATCAAAGGATGTAAAGAAGGAAAAAAAGATGAAACTTTAGATGAGAGGGGGTGTTGCAAATATATTATTGATCATATATAAGATTGTGAAAAGATTTTAACTCGACTTGAAGAGGTTCATCTTACACTTTCAGGAGCAAAATCTACATTTGGAGTGTAGGAAGTTCTTATTATTGGACATTTGTGTGGGTTTTATGGAAAAAGCCAGATCCAAGCAAAGTTGATGCAATTGGAAGAATGAAGGATTCATGTGACTCTTTAACAGAAGTACATAGGTTTTTAGGAGCTTGTGTATTTTATTGTATATGGATTCCTCATTATGCTCATGTAGCGGATCCATTGTATGAATTATTACGTAAGGATTATCGATTTAAATGAGAAAAAAAGTATATTGAAGCAATGCAGAAGCTAAAGGTGTTATTGGTGATACCTCTAATTTTAAGAAGAATTGATTATGACTATAATAGGCAAGTAATTCTTACTGTGGATACTAGTCCTATTCCTATTGGATGAGCTGTGGGTCAAGATGATTCAAGTGGAAATAGATTTGCAGTTCGATTTGGAACTAAAGTTTTAAATACTCATCAACGTACATATTCGCAAGTCAAAAGAGAACTTTGGAGAGTTGTTTTGGCTATGAAAGCTAAAAAAGATTATTTGATTGGTAAAACAATAGTAATTGAAATGGATTGCTTGCCATTACTTGGAATGATTACTAATTGTTCAACGTCGGATATTACAATGTTAAGATGGATTATTTATATTAAGTCATTAAATCTGGAATTTAAGTATGTTTTTGGAAAAGACAATTTAATAGCAGACATGCTATCTAGAGTAAGATATGAAAGAGAAGATGAAATGGTTGAAGACATTGATGATGTTGGATCAAAATTCTATTCAGTATCAAAACTTAACAAAGAAGACAAGCTATTTCTTGAAGAATTTTATGAAGGAGAATTATTGGATATTGGTCATTACTTGAATACCTTAACTAAGCAAGAAAATTGGTCTACAAAAAAAATTAAACAAATAAGAAAAAAGGCATATGGATTTTTACTTCAAGAAGGATTCTTATAGAAGAGACCAAAGAAAGGAATTGGAATGCCACAAAGAGGAAACAAAAATTATTAAAGAGGTTTCATGATAGTTTATGGATAGGACATAGGAGAATTTGGGCTACTTTTGCTAAACTTAAGGAACGATATTAGGGGAAAAATATATATCGAGATGTGTTCTTATTTATAGAGTCATGTAAAATTTTTCAAATGTATTCTAATATATGACATCGAGATGGTCTCCATCCTAGTTATCCTGTAGCTATTCATTTTAAATGGATTTTTGATTTGGTTATTATGCCAATCGGATTATGATAAATGAGATATTTGGTCTTAGCTCGTGAAGATTTATCAAATCAATTAGAAGGAAGAGCATTGAGAACAAAATCTACGGAAGGAATTTGTAGATTTTTGCTTGAAGATTTTATTTGCCACTACAGATGTGTAGGAAAAATCACTACAAATCATGGAGAATTAAATGCAGAAGAAGCTCGTGAATTCTTTGAAAGATGTGGAATTAAACTATCACTGACTACTGCTTATGATCTTGAAGGAAACGCAAAAAGTGGACGTGGTCACCCACCGATTGAGAAAGCATTAATTAAAGCTTGTAATGAGAAGATTAGAGAATGGCCACGACTTTTGTCGTTTGCATTATGGGCTGATCAAACAACTCATAGCACAGTAATGGGATATATGCCTATTGAGCTTATGGCAGGTCAAAAACCAATTATGCCAATTGAAAAAAAAGTCCCTACTTGGAGTTTGCTACCAAGGGAAGATGGATTGACAAGAGAAGAACTTCTAGCTATTAGAATTTAATAATTAGAGTTAAAATCGGAAGATGTGAAAATAACATTAAAAAGGTTAAAAAGATCAAGGTTACAAAACAAGGCATAATTTGATAAGCAGCATCGATTGAGGCCTAAAGCAATTGAAGAAGGTGATTGGATTTTGGTCTATGATAGTAGCTTGGACAATCAACATAGTATTTTAAGGAAGTTTTCTAAACAATGGTGTGGACCGTATGTAGTAACAACTATTCATGATAATGCAACTTACTCATTACAGGAGTTAGATGGAACAAGGTTAAAAATACCAATTGCAAGGAAGCGAGTAAAAAAATTTAAACAAAGATACACAGAAATAAATATAGTAGACCTTGGTGAAGGCATAGATATTCCTCAATAAGAAGATGAAATTGACTTAGATAGCAAAAGTGATGAAGAGGATTTGAACGTAGACTTGGAGAACATATTATGAATCAAACAACAACTAGGTTATGTGGTGTATACCAGAGGATGCACAGGTTCAGAGGGAATGGATGTCATATTGTAACAAGACTATATGGTGAAAATATAAATGAAAAATATTTTATTAATATTTAGTCATCTTGGATGTTAAAAACAATAATCAATTCCAGTGCCAATATTCAGGGGCCAGTTAATGTCATTCCATTGCAAGCTATACCACCATATGTGACATCAGTAATATGTTCCACCAGCATTATTGAACCAAGTACCCTCCATACCAACGGGACAACCAAGATCATTTTTTAACCCTACATGGAACAAGCCTAGTAGGTATATACCAGTGGAGACACCCAATATGCCTAATGGAGGTACAAGAAGACCACTTCATTGTTTCCATTGCAGACAGATTGGTCATTATGCTAGTGAATGTTCCAATCCCAGAGCCAGTGACGATTACACACCAGTGTGTGGGAATTGCAAATAGTCGGGGCATACTTATCAACAATGTAATGCTCCGTTCAATTTCAATAATCGAGATCAGTAGATCCAAAGTCAAGAAAAAATTGAAGAGATAAATCGAGGTCCTTAAGATACTTTGGTAAATTAGGTGGAATATGTCCAAGCTATTTTTACCAAGAGTCGGTAAAAGGTGAATGGACCAATTCAACATTTGGATGAGCTTGATACGAAGGGCCAATTTGATCCAATTACGAGGACATTCAATCTAGGTCCTATTATGGATTTCTTATCCAGTATGAAACTTGACTCAATTGGGCAACCCAATGAGATTCCAAATATGGAGGCTTCGGTTCTACTTCAAGCTGTTCCGTTCTCTATGCCGTTTCGATAGGAACCTTCTTTTTTATGGAAAGATCCTCTTAGAGGTGGAAATTCCATGGAGGCGGGTCTGTTGTTCCAATTCGGAGTGTAGGATAGAAGAATAGGGGACCTCACGGAGTAAAAGGAAAGGAGAGAAAAAGAAAGAGGACATTCAAAGATCAGGATTTTGAAATCGAAGAGCTAGCTTCAAGCTCCTTCGAAAGGTGTAGAATTAGATTTTATAGGATTTGGGAGGACTTTGCAATCGTTGCTCAAAGTCAGTGTTTGTATTGGTGAATTGGATTTTTGCAATAAAGTAAAGGCTAGTACTCTTGACTATTTTACAAAATTGGAAAGACATCTGTAGTTGAAATTTTAGAAGTATCTAGATGGTTGAGTATACTAAGTGTATGCAAAAATTTGTGTTAATCTTACAGTACGGATAGATGATATTTGATCATTAGTATAAAGAGGTATCAGAAGTTGGCATATTAGAGCTGTTTAGAATTTTTGTAATATCTGAGATCTATCAGTTAGAATAAGGTGAATTTTGATACGGTAAGTTGAAGACTTAAAGGCGGAGCTACACACAAAGTTTGAATGAGAATTAATGATTACAGAAGGAGAAATTACAAATTAAAGTTTGTCATCAACCTTTTAGATGGCAGTCAAGGAACTTCAGTATGGATTTACGATGTTTTCTTGCAATCTATTAGTTGGATTGGATTGAACTTCTTGAGCATTTAGAAGACTTATAAAGACACTAGTGGTAGAAGTCTCACAACAATTGGATGGTCAAATTGAGAATTATAGCTTACCAAGGCTTGTTGTCTAGGATTAGGATTTAAAAAATAAATAAATAAATAAATAAAATAAAATAAAATAAAATAAATAAGTAAATAAAATAGAAATAAAAAGAAAAAATAATAAAAAAAAATATGTGCTTATACTATCCAGAAGCTATTAAAAATAGTGTTCTAAGTACTTTGTATAGGGATTAAGCTTTTGTATTGAAATCCAAAATAGTTTGTGTTTAGATAGTTAAAATCCACTAGACTACTTGGATACTTGCAAAACATCATTTTATCTTCCACAGCTTGATGCTCGATGCGTTCTTAAGCTAGGTAACACGTAATACGACAATGTTCAAATCTCCTTCTACAAATTTATTCTGAAAGGAATTTGTAGAATAAGTAAAACGATAATTATATTTTGGCACCGTTGTCAAGGATTGACGATTGCATTGAGTGTTAGAAATTAACTATCAGATGAGTAGATTGGAAATAGGATGTAAACTCAGTAGAATATAATGAAAGAGTATGGTTATTAAAAATGAGAACTTAATAGCAAAGAAAATACGGCAGTCGAAAGAAAGAATAGAGAGATCGCAAGGAAGAAATTTATTGCATAATGAGCAAGAACGAAAGTTAAAAAGGAATTATCGACAAAGTTGGATTAAGCCATGGTTGCATACCTATTGGCATATCCAAGTATACCAAGAAGCTAATCGACATCTAATATTTCAGAAGTATATACCGTTAGAGAAATTGCCAAGAATACTTGTGGAAAATTTGGTCAATAGTCTAGTGATTTTCTTGAGGCCATTTACTATGAGTGAGGGAATCACAGAAGAATTGGGTACTTTATTGGCTATGTTTTCAATAACGAAAGTTGTCGATTTCGTCAAAACTGGTTTTGTAGAGGCATAAATTACTGGTCAATAAAGGCCAATTCAGTGTATTTCAAAATCGATCGTTTTCACTTCTAATTTGATCAAATAACTTATTTGGAGATAATAATAGTAAATTAAAAAAACTTGAAAGTTAAAAACAAATAATTAAAAAAGGTGTCGTGTGAGGCCAAATTTCACCACTTGATAAAACCTATGCCACACAACAAGTCCAAGAGGTGGAATTGGAGAGCTCCCAATGGTGTAATTATTAAATTAATTTAAATCTTTATATTAAAAATTTAATTATTTGTGCCTTCCAAGCAATGGTTACCAATATTAAATTAACATATTAAATAAAATTTACTATGTAAACACAATAAAAATAATTAACTAAATTATTACTATTAATTGACCATAAGAATAAAAACTTAAGTTTGAATTAAAAGCTAAGTTAAAATTTAAGTAAAAAAAATTATAGTTAAAAATTAAGATTAAAAAGTTAAGTTAAAATTTAAAGTTAAAAGGTTAAGTTAAAAATTAAAATTAAAAGTTAAAGTTAAAGTGAAAGTTAAAAGTAAGAATATTAAAGATTAAAAGTTAAACTTTAAAATTTATAAGCCAAAAAGTGAAATGTAGAGCTTACAAGTCATTGTGAAGACTTTCAAGTCACTTTCAAATTCAACAAAATTTAATATAATTCAGATTATCTTCAAATTCAACAAAATTTGTGCCTTCCAGAGCTCAGATTATAAAGCTTGATTCTTCCAAAATTTTAAATTAATCCAATCACTAGGCACTGAGAAATGCCCTTCCAAACTCGATTGATTCAAACTGCAATGGCAGTCGACTCCTTCAAACTCATAAATTCACCAAAAAAAATTTCTCACTCCAAATCAAGCAAATCTTATCTTGTTGGAAATTTAACAACAAAAGCTACAATTATTCAAAATATCACATTGAAACAACAGAAGTTGAGTGACTGATTGAAGAAAATTTGAGGCCCTTAAAACCCTTAGGGTATTTGAAAGGTCGAGGAGATATCTACCTAAATGAAACATATTTTAAAACTTAATGACCATCCTTCACAATTCAAAATCCATACATACACAATTATAAGGTTCACAATGAGAATTAAAATCTAAATAAAATTAAGATTGGGGTTTCGGCCAAATTTTAGCATGGCTCCGTCCTTCACCCAAAAGAGGAGAGAGAGAGGGCTTGGAAAACCAAGCCTCTCTTATACAATTGAGTGGAGGCTTGTAGAAGGGTGGCTAAATCTCCACCCTTGATTTTTAAGATCCCTAATCTAGATCTACCGCCTTCATTCATCCAAGAGTCAATGTCGTTACCAAGGCTGATGGCTCTTGTAAGTGGTCAAGAAAGCATTTTTTTTGTAAATATAACTTCACTATTGTGTTCAAAACATCTTTTTAAGCTAAGATCGACTACTCACATGCCTTAATCCATGCTCAATTATAATTTTTATGGAAGTTTTTACTTACAAGGATTTTTGCAATTTTTGTGAAATTCTTCAAAATGAGAATTTCATTGCTTTTCTTGTATTTTGAAGGAGAGGTTGCTGATCTTGTTTTCTTCACTCCACGAGGTAAATCCTGTGCCACTATTGCATTAAAAAGACTCCCATTAAGTAGAAGAACCACCATGCCACTTAAATTTGTCGAATTTGGAAGAAAATCCAAAATTACCATTGTTAACTTCCCTAAATCTTTTAGAGAATTATAATTCCAACTCCTAAATCATGTGTATGATTACAAATGCACTCATAGGCTTTTAGTCAACCCTTATAGTCATGACTAAAAACCTCTAAATTATTAAACTAACTAAGTTGCTATTCTAATTTTTTAACTCTTATCACTTTAGTCCAATTAACCTAATTCAAAGAATTAGGCTATGATTTATACCATTAAGGGTTGTAATCCTAAAAATTCTATAAAACTAAATTCTACTTATATAAATCCTAATCTAACATGTTTAATTATCATAAAATAGGAAAATAACAAAAATTTAAATTTAAAAGATTAAGTAATGCATTGTTCTCTTCAATGGTGATGAGTGGTCAAGTGGTTCCAATAGCAATACGAATAGATGACGTGAGTGATCACACAATGAATGTGGCTCCATTATTTACTTTTAGGAGCTTTTTGGATGCGGATCTCGATCAATATTTGTCTCAATTTCTGACAGCATGTATAGCCAATAATGGAAGAACTGAAGATATTTGGTTACAATGGTTGCCAGCAACCTTAAAAGACACGGCATTTGAATGGTACAATCACCAACCAGTGGATCAATTTTCAAATTGGGAAGCATTGAAGAATACATTTTTAATCTATTTTTGACCAATTGGTTTTGAAGACTGCCTTGAAGAGAGATTAATGAATAATAAAATGATCATAAGAGAGGCGATAGAATCATACTATAGCCGGATGGCTGATATACTTAGTAAGTGGCCAAATCACCAAATATCAAAGGTATTTATCTTATCCATATTAATCAATGATTTGTACCCACTAGAGCTAAAAATGTTTGTAAAAGAAACTCAACCCATAATAGTGTCTGCATCCTTTAATAGAGCCAAGGTTTGGGAGGAATGCCATTATGATCAATTTTTAATTGCGAGAGCTACAATGATTCCAATTCAAGGTAGATATCAAAATCTGACTTGAAACGGATCAGTGGATAGTTATCCATATATGTTAGAAATAGGGGCTAATTCTAGTCTCAATATTCAGGAGCTAGTCAATGTCATTCTATTACAAGCTATACCACTGAACAAAACAACAGCATATGCTCCATATTTTCCATATCAATAATAAGCATTAACTACAACAGAGATACCAATAATATCAGCCGTAAAAGATTCCAATGAAACCTTGTTATTAAACTTGTCAAAGAAAATAGAAGAAATGGCCGTCAATATGGCCAAGGATAAAGAGAAGAGGCAAAAGCCTACTAATACTAAGACCAATGTATGGTGCAGTAATTGTAAGGGCCACGGTCATTTGGTAATAGAATGCCTTTCACCCTTACAAATGATAGATCAATATATATTTTACGGAGGAAAGTACTTAACAACTAATTATTGGAATTAACAAAGGCAATAACAATTCAATAATCAGACCATGATCCCACCAACTTAGTAGGACATCAATCAAGTTCAAACAGAAAATATATTTGAATGGAATGGAAATTGATCTAATCGACAAAATTAAACATTTAATAAATTTTAAAGTTTTAATTTTAATCAAAGGTCTGCATCAAACCCCCAAAACTATAATAATGAGCAATAGAGATATCAACAATAAGCTCCATCAATGCCATCAAATCAAGTTCCTTCTATACCAATGGGACAACTAGGATCATTTTCTAATCCTACATGGAACAAGCCTAATAGGTATATACTAGTGGAGACACCCAATATGCCTAATGGGGGTGCAAGAAGATCACTTTGTTATTTTTGTTGCAAACAAATTGATCATTATGCCACTGAGTGTTCCAATCCCAAAGCAAGTAATGATTATGTACTAGTTTGTGGAAATTGCAAGTAGTTGAGGCATATGTATCAACAATGTAATGATTCGTTCAATTTCAATAATCAAAATCAATAAATCCAAAGCCAAGGAAAAATTGAGGAGATAAATCTAGGTCCCCAAGATTCTTCAGTAAATCGAGTGCAATGTGTCCAAGTTGTTCTTACCAAGAATCAGCAAAAGAAGAAAGGATCAATTCAACATTTGGATGATCCTAATGCGAAAGATCAATTTGAGCCACATATGGGGCCATCCAATCCTAGTCTTGTCAGGGGTCTCTTACCTAATATGAGACCTGACTCGGTTACACAATCCAATGAAGTCCCGATTATGGAGGCTTTGTTTTTGTTCCAAGCAGTTCCGTTCTCTATACAATTCCGAAAAATGTCCTATCTATTGAAAGATCTTCTCGGAGGTGAGAATTCTAAGGAAGCTCTGGCTACAATTTCAATTTTGAGTCCAGGGCGGAAGAATATCTTACCTCACAGAGTTAAACTCAAACCAATGAAAAGAAAGAAGGCATTGGAAATTATCCTAAATATGAAACCCTATGACATTTTGAATGATTTGGATGCTATTTGGCCTTCTATTTCTATGAAGCAACTTCTAGCGATCGTACTAGAGTACTGTTCTACATTGAATTCATCGTTAATATGGCATAGGCAATATAATAAGGTAGTTTGTGAAGTTAATTTGAATCCTGACCCAGGTGCACCAACCATCAATGTTTTGATTGACAATGTTATGATCTTGGGTGTTTAGGTGGATGGTGGTTCCAACATCAATTTAATGAATGCTGATACAATGGATGCTTTAGATTTGAATCACTTAGTATCCACGACATTAGTATTATAGATGGCAGATCATAGTCGGATTAAATCATTGGATATTTTATAGAATGTTCAAACTATAATTGTCGATATTGCATATGAAATTGACTATATTATCTTTTGGTTACAACGTTTGACTTTATCATATCCAATTTTATTGAAATGACCTTGGATTCATCAAGCAATGGCCAAAAATGATTGGAGTCAAGGTACTTTGACAATTGGCAAGGACGAAGATGAAATGGTGTTACAAATGTATCGAGTACACTATCACAAGGAGTCTTAATTATCAGCATTTAAATTGACATCGGATGATGAGCTTAGCTCCAATGATGATACAGTAGCATCGATTATAGAAGTACCTATAGAGGCAATACAATACCCTGAAATGGTGTACTAATGTGGAGGTTTGGGAGAGTACTTAATATACCCATTGGATTCAAAAAACTCTGATTATATTAGTATTGATTGGATGACCAAGTATGATGTGCACCATGTTAGTGCCTTGGACACAAGATTCAGTACTTCATACATGTCAGACTTATCCATTGATTTTAAACCAGTGTAAGGATTGAAACATAACATCGCCATTGCATCTTTATGTCAAACTATCAACTTAACAACCACAGCAAAATCTCGGGTAATTAAGATCTATGAAGGTATTAAAGAGCAAGAGTTGATCTGCTGGATAGAATTTTTTTTACATCATAAATTCGCTTTTGCTTGGACTTATGATGATTTAAAAGGTATCCCCGCCAAAGTCTGTGAGCATCATATTATTTTAGCGGAGAACACTAAATCGATACAATAGAGGCAACATCGCTTTAATGCTAAATATTCTCTTATAATGAAGGAAGAATTAGACAAGCTTCTTGTAGTTGGTTTTATTTACCCAATATTAAATAGTGAGTGGATTTTTTCAATCATGATGGTATCAAAAAAGAATGGAAAAATTCGAATTTATCAAGATTTCTAAAAACTTAATGCGGCCATCAACAAAGATTACTTCCCATTACCTTTCACGGATAATATATTGGATGCCATAATAGGTCACGAATGATATTCATTCCTAGATGGATTCTTCAGATATAATCAATTTCAAATTGCAACAAAAGATCAGCTCAAGATGACTTTTACTACGGATTGGGCACATTTGCTTATTGAGTGATGCCTTTTGGGTTACATAACGTCCCAACCACATTTCAAAGAGTGATGACTCAAGCCTTCCTAGACTATTTCCGAATGTTTATGGAGATCTTTTTAGATGATTTGTATTCATTCAGAATAAAACAAGATCATCTTAGTTATTTAGACAAATATTTGGGTGAGTGCGCTAAGTTTCGGATAAGTATCAATTCGATATTCTATCAAGAAAATTATTGAGACATATCATCTCCAGCCATGGTATTGCTACGGATCTTGACAAAGTAAAGCATATAATGAACTTGCCCAGACTAGAGATGGCCTTCGGTGTTCGAGGGTTTATCGGCCATGTCAGTTATTATTGACAATTTGTTTGTTTGTTTGCAGTTATTTGTCAACCTTTAACAAACTTATTGAAGAAATCTTTCTCAGATGGGACTAGTTCCATCTGGACCATGGAATGTACCATGGCCTTTGAAGCATTGAAGTCAAAATTGGTCTCTGTAACAATATTGGTGGTCCCTCGTTGAACAGAGCCTTTTCATGTGTACATTGATGCATCTAATGTGGCTATTAGATCAGTGCTAAGTCAAAAGGATGACAAGGGTCTCGATCATCCTACCTATTATGCTAGTTGGCAATTACTAGCTGTCAAATGTAATTACACTACTACTAAACAAGAAGCATTGGATATGATATACTCAGTTCAAAAATTTCGACATTATTTGCTTGGATATCAGTTTGTATTTTATGTGAATCATGATGCCTTCGAATACATGATTAATAAGCCTTAATTAAGTGGACACATTACCTAATGGGTATTACTCCTACAAGAGTTTAATTTTATAATTATTGTACGATATGAAAAGAAACATACAAATGCTGATCATTTATCCTAGTTGTCTAATTTTTTGGCAATGAGCCTATGCTTGATGCTCCTCTCGATGTCGAATTATTTATGGTGGATGTAATTTCTCTCGAGTATAGTGAAATCATTCAATTTTTGACCTTTTATATCTTTCCACTCACTTTCATCAACAAGCTTAAGAAGCGACTCATTCTAAAGAGTGCTCCATATTCGATGATTTGCAATGCTTTGTATAAACAAGGCAAAGATGGCATTTTAAGATGCTATATCTTTCCAAGTGAAGTAGAGTCAATATTAGAGGGTTGCCATTTGGATAGTTGTCGTAGTCATTTTGCGGGAGATAGTACTACTCGTAAAGCTTTAATGGCTAGATACTAGTGGCCTACAATGTTATTTGATGCGCACCAATTTGTTTGTTGTGGTGATCTCTGTTAATGAATTGGTTGACTAACGGACACTTCAGCAATGTCATTAGTACCAATCTTGGTTTAGGCACCGTTCAAAAAATGGGGTATTGATTTTGTCGGTTCCATCACACCAACGCCAAAACCTAGCCAAAAGTGGTATATTTTAGTCGCCACAGACTATATAACAAAATAAGCAGAGGCTATTGCTACTCGTAATGATAATGTAAGTACAGTGGCCACTTTTTTATACGAGAATATTATAACTTGATTTGGATGTCCAAAAGAATTAGTTAGCAATCGCGGCACCCATTTCATAAATGCTACCATAGCATCCTTGACGAACATATATGAAACCAAGCATCAAAAAATCACTCCATATCATCTTTGCACTAATGGACAAATGAAAAAGACAAACAAAATTTTGTGCAAGGTCTTGACTAAGATAATTTTGAGGGCAATTACGGATTGGGAGAGCAAACTCTTTGCGACTTTGTGGGTGTATCATATCGCATGTATAGTAACTACCAACTCTACTCCATTCCAACTAGTTTATGGACAAGATGTAATTTTATCCATCAAGTTGGAGGTTCAAAGTTTATGGATTACCTTGGATGAATGACTCAGTGACAAAGAATCATTACACTCTCGGTTGGAAAAATTGGAAGAATTGGATGAAATACGAGTTACAATTTTTTTCAACATGAAAGCAACTTAAAAATGGAGGAAGAGTTACTATGATAGTAAACTATATCCGAAGAATTTTATGCCCAATGATTTGATATTGCTATATGATAGCCGGTTTAATCATTTTTTAGATAAATTTTAAGTTTGTTGGTATGAGCTGTACTGCATAGTTGAAGGTTTTTTCAATGGGTGTGTTCAATTGGAAGATTTCATGGACCATCGATTTAGTACCCGCATTAACAGGAATCAATTACGGTTATATAATACATGATATCCAAAACGAGTTTTTATTTTTTTTGAGGAGGTGACTTCAAATGGACTCAAGATAGACCTAATTATGATATAAGTATTAGGGTGTAGAGGCACCTGAAAGGATAGTTAGTAATTACTAATGTGTCAAATGGAACGGAGGTGAGAAACAAACAATATGGATAACATGTTGTCATTATCACCAAGTAGTAAGAGAATAGGAGTGGGGCACCAATTAGAGGTCATTCTGTGGTATCGTTTTGGATTGTTTTTCTAAGATTGCCATTTCTTGTGTTCCTGGCATATTTAAGAGTAGTAGTTTCAATTAAGAGCTTAATAAAGGAGGCATCATGACAATTAAAAGTGTAAAGCGAGCTATAGACAAAGAGGACAGTGGCCGAAATGTGAGAGCTAAACGTACATCAAAACTATCTTCTGTAATAATGGTTCACCAATATGACTCTTGGACAAAAAAAAAAAGAATACATCTTACGGATTGTAAAAAGACAATAGGACAAATTAATCTAGGATCATAAGATATAGGATTTGAAACAAGAGAAACTCAAATGCTAGTTGCAAGTAGAAAGGAACAAGGCAGAGTTATTGACAAAAGAGAATGCGATATTGAGTGACCAATCTAGATACAAAATGGAGAGATTGAGGTTTGAAATTGAAGTTTTATAAGCTGAGGTGGCAAAATTTACAAAAGAATTAATCATGAGGAGCCGATCACAAGTGTCGATTGAAGATGTCCCAGAATAGATGAGACAACAGCAGCATCAGTTGGAACTCCGAGATGCCCAGATTTAGAAACTAAAGGCTCAAGTATATAGGAGTTATAGAAGTTAATTTAAGGGCCAAACTATGATAGTCATGAACTGAGGTAAGTCTGGTGCTACCTCTCTCTTTGTTTATTTCTTGGATTTTGATTTCTTTGTAGAATAAGAATTATAGATAGTTTCTCAAAAATATGAAGTAATATTTTAAAATGAAAAGAGATTTGACATTGTCAAAGAAAGAATTCGATTTATTAAATATTGATTTATACACTGATGAATTGAAAGAAAATAATTAGAAATATTTGTAAAGAATGGATATGAATGGAAGGATTATAATACATTGAGTATTGAGAATTCAAAGTGATTCATCAGAAGGAATCTGTAGAGTCTAGAATTTTGTAAAGAAGTATGTTGAAAAGAACAGTTAGTGGTGAAGGATTCCAGTGTTTGGATTATGGAATGATTATGTATTTTCTTTTAGAATAGTGTAGGATTACACATTGTTGTTATCAGTGATGGCAAAGTACTATTAGGAAGTAGAAAACATTGTGGTGTTCCTTGTTGTTTTTAGTGGTTTGGAATACTATTAATTATGTGATCCTAACAAGTAGAATTCATGCACTTAGTCTTTCCCTACATTCAAATCTCCATCTACAAGTTTATTCCAAAAGAAATTTATAGAATAAGTAAAATGATAATTACAATATTAAAAGATTTTATTTTAAAAAATATAATATCTTTTCTAGATAATGTATTAATTAAGCAATATAAAAGAGAAGAAAATAATAAAACATTGAATTCAAAAGGATGTAGAAAAATTGTGGTCGATCATATTAATGAAGGTTTTGATAAGGTTAGAAGAAGTTCATTTAACATTATCAAGGACAAAGTCAATGTTTGGAATAAAGAAATTTTTAGTAGTAGTGAATCATATGGATGAAAGAAAAATATAAAAAATATAGATATTATGAAAAAAATAAAAAATATATATAAATATAATAAAAATCAAAAGATTTTTAGGAGCATGTATTTTCTATGATATATGAATAACTCATTTTGCACATGTAGCAAATCTATTGTATGAGTTATTAAGAAAGAATCAAAAATTTCAATGGAAGAACAAACAAAAAAAAAACTATGGAAAAATTGAAAGAACTTCTTTGTTCACTTCCAACTTTGAAAAAAGTAAATTATAAATGTTAAAGGCCAATAGTATTAACAATTGATGCAAGTCTAATTTGAATAGATTGGGCAATTAGACAAGATGATGAAGAAGAAAATAAATATGTAGTAAGATTTTAGCAAAAGTTTTGAATGTTAGGCAAAGGACATATGCACAAATCAAAAGAGAGTTATGGAGTATAGTAATAGCTATGAAAAATAAAATAAAAAAAGTACTTGATTGGTACATCAGTAGTTATAAAAACAAATTGTCTATCATTATTGGATGTGATTACAAGTTGTTGAATTCTTGATATTGCTATATTAAAATAGATAGCATATATGAAATTTATGAATTTAAAATTTAAATTTATTGTAAAAAAAAAAATCAATTACAAATATATTAATAAGAACAAGGTATTATGATAAAGAAGATATAATTGATTTGAAAAATAATGTAGATACAAATTTTTATACTGATGCATTATTAAACGAAGAAGGTGTATGTTTAAATATCTTATCGGAAAGATTTTTAAGATATTTATTTGAAAGAGAATAGAAATATGTTAGAGAGTATTTAAGCACATTAAAGCGATAAGAAGATTGGACAAATTAAGAATTTAAGAAAATTTGTAAGAAAGCCTATGGATATTTTATATATGATGGATATTTATAAAAGCATTCAAAGACGAGAAGAAAAGTATCACAATGGGTTATATGTGGCTTAGAAGCTCAACAAAAGATTATTAAGGAATTTCATGAAAGTTTATGAATAAGGCATTAGAATACTTGGTCAACATTTATTAAGTTAAAAGAAAAATATTGATAGAAGGGCATACATAAAGACATAGCAAATTTTGTAAGATTTTTGAAACTTGCCAAGTGTATTCAAACATTTGACATCAAGATGGATTACATCCAATGTATCCTTTAGCTTTATATTATAAGTAGGTCATAGATTTAATAGCAATGCATATAAGACTTAGACAAATGAAGTATTTGGTACTTATAAGAGAAGTTTTTTTTGAATATGGTTGAAAGATAAGCATTAAGAACAAAGAATACTAAAGATATATACCAATTTGTATTGAAAGATGTTATTTGTTGCTTTGGTTGTATAAAAAAAGTTATAGCTAATAGAGGTGAATTGGATGCAAAGAAAGCATGAGAATTTTTTAGTAGAATTGGAATTAAACTTTCTTTAACAATAACATATAATCCAAAAGGTAATGGTGAGAATAAGCATGGTCATTCATCTATTATTAAGGCATTAGTAAAGGCATATAATGGCAAAACGTATAAATGGCCTAAACTACTATTATTTGTACTATGGATTGATCGCACAACTTATAGTTTAATAACAAATTATATGCTTTTTAAATTAATGTATGAATAAAAATCAATAATACAAATAGAAGAGGTAGTACCTAAATGGAATATATTGCCTTAGAAGGGTGATATAAATAAAGAAAAAAAAATATCTTTATAGATTCAACAATTAAAAAGAAGACTTAATGATATTGAAGAAGTAATAGAGAGGTTGAAAGGAATAAGAAGAAAGAATAAAGAAAGATTTGATAAAAAAGCATCGACTGCAACCTAAGGCAATTGAAGATGGCAATTGAATGTTAGTTTATGATAGTAGCTTGAATAATCAACTTAATACAACAAAGAAGTTTACAAAAAGATGGTTTGGACCGTATATTGTTGTGAGCTAAAATAAGCGTCTATTAGTTGGAAGCTTATTCTAGTTTACTATAAGTAAATTAACTATGAATTTAAAAGATATAGCTATTAATAAAATTCTAATCCAATCATTTCTTATTCTTCTTGAAACTCTAAGTTATTAATCAAATTTTCTAAACCTACTCATATTTTTAATAATATTTCATTCAAAATTTCATGCCAAAATTTTTTATTTTTATTAAATAGTTAGATAATCTAATTTTAAATAAATGTTTTTTTTTGTGTCTAAATTTTTACTTTTTTTTATTGATAATTATTATTATTGTTTCAATCAAAATTCATCCATTAGCAAAAATCATCCTTGAATAACAATTCATCCTTGAATAACTCCTGCTCTACTTAATTCATTTGTGATTAAACTTCATCTCCTTTTATTCATTCAAAAACCTAAATTGCATCTTAACCTATCTTAGCCCTAAATTAGCCCTAATATCAGATTATTCCTACTCACAAAATTCTTAGAGATGCTCCTTGGAGATACCAATCCAAGTTGGAGATCTTGACTCTAGGAGCTTGGTGCTGGAAGGCGTTAAGTGTTCCTCCGAATTCCTTTTGTTGTGTCTGTTTGAAACTTTTGTCAAAACTGCTGATCTCATACCAGATTCATCGCCCTATGATCCCTCAAGTAATCGATTCCGTGAGCCGCGCTGATTCACTAAACCTTTCAAAACCATTTGGAGGTCAAAATTTGCAAACAAAATTGTTAACAGCCAATGATGATCAAGCCTATCCACCACCCTCATCAACTAGTCTGCTCAAGCTATGCTCCTCAGTACAGTTGGGTGCCTTCTCCGACAATCATAATAATGTCGAGAAGTCATCTACGACCAACATCACTCTTCTCCACTCTGTCTACAAAACAAGGCCCGTCTCACCTTACAATTGCGACACCCAGGCAATGTAAGCAAAGGTGCACGAATGCCTCGACTGCTATACCAACATGTCTCGAAAACGATGAAAATCGGGAGGACAATGGAGAACACAGCTCAAAATTGACGCCTTGGTTATTGCCTTCACCATCAAAGGCATGCCACAGCAGCACCACGCAACGCGCACATCGTTTAGTAGTCAATAATTACGTCGAGCCGTTTGTCGCATCACACCAGTCAGAGAAAGAATGAAGAAAGGATCCAAAAGACGTCAACCAACTGCCTCAGCAACCACCAAGATCAGGAATAGTAACACCAAGAAAAAAGAACAGGAAAAAGATGTTGAAATGACAACACCGCAGTCGGCACCGTTACACACCACTCCTAGTACGACTTCAGCACAACAAGCTGTGTCACCGCAACCAAGAATCTTTTTGACTCCCACAATGCCACAAGAACGAAAGAACAAGTACGTGTATAGAAGCAGATCCGTCAGCTACAGCTCGAGGAACTGAAAACACGGCAAGAACAGCCACCGAAGCCAACACTTTCAACCATCGAAACTCAATTTTAACAAGAGGCAGCCATGTCACTACTCCACCCTCCACTGGAGACGCAATTGTGATGAAATGAGAAATTCAAATTAACTGGCGGGGAGCCACTCAGAAGAATGCCGTCGATCTTTTCAACAAGCCGTAACTGCCTTCATCGGGAAGCACTACCACCCAACGTCTAGATGTCACCACACGTGACTTCTCAACCATCAAAATGGGAATGTGAAGATTGGGTGAACCTTGAATGCACTAGCGACACCGCCGCAATACACCTCCAAGGTTGCGGAGCTTTTGCAGCTAGCAAAAATATCAGAGAGAGAAGCCGCTCTACCGCTTTAAAAAAAATGCCAACGGTTTTCCGACATCCAGCCATAGATCAAAATGGACGACAACAAAAGAAGGAAACGGAAGCAACCGACAGGAGCTGTGACACCAGCCGCCGCTTCTGCATCACACTATCCAGAACAAAATCAATACAGTCGCCCTCGACGTTTGCGCTTACACCCGATATACAAGGTATGGCCGCACACTGCGACAACTGGAAGGAGAAGATCACTTCATGCCTTTCTGCGCCGCTTCCACAGCGTGGCAACTTTCACCACACACCGCTGCAACGGCCCTAGCAACACCAACGATGAAGCGCATAAAAAAAAAAAAACGGAGCTCCTCCGAACCTTGAAAAAAAAATAAAGAGATAACAAATCAAGCCGGAGGAGCACTTTGCCAGACCTCGGCAAATCCTTCCAAAGAAACTGGATCAAAAACCTCCAAAATTTCCAGAAGAGTGAGATTTATCTTCTTCCGTTGTTTTCTTTTTTCTTTTTTTTTTTTTTTTTTTTTTTCTTTTTTTTTTTTTTTTTTTTTTTTTTTTCTTCTTCTTCTTTTTTTCCTAAATTTTTCTTCCTTACTCTACATTTTTTTTTCTTTTATTTCTTTTCAATTGGTCAAATTCAAATCTTCAATTTTTTTTTCTATTTCTTTTATAATTGATTGGATCTGATTTACATTTAGCTCCTAGCTCAATTAACCTTTTAATGGCAAAATCTATTATAAAACATCATTAATCTCTATTAGCTAAATTAAAGAGAAGATATGTAATTTAAAATCTCTTTTCAAGAACGATTCTATTAGAAATTTATTTTTGCAACTAACATTTTATTTTATTTTATTTTCTATTTTTCTATTTTTCTATTTATCTCAAAACTACTACATTAATTCACAAAATATATGATTTTAAGCACAATAAGTGCATTTTTTATACTAAATACTCAAGTGACTCAATTCAGTGACTCATAGTTGTCAAACAATTATATGACAATGGAACATACTTGATACAAGAACTTGATGGTGCAGAATTGAAGATACTTATAGTAGGTAGGCAAATTAAGTTATTTAAACAAAGGAGTGAAGACATTTATTTTAATGAAGAACAAAATCCATTATAAGATATTGAGATGGGAATAGATGAGAAAATTGAAGATTAAGAATTTGACCAAGATGAACAAAACTTTATATCAATGTAATAAAGAAAACTTGACATATGTCAAAGGATGTTCTAGTTTAAAGAAGGTGGGTGTTGTGATGTAACATGGCTAATGAATGAAAGAAAGAAAAAAATATTATATTATAGAAGATCTTATTTTAAAATATTATAACAAATTATCTTAGAAAATAGGTAATAGTTAAAAAGATAGTAAAACTAAAAGATACTATTGCTGCTTTTTTATGAAATAGGCTTTTATTTACTTTATAGGACCATAAATAAAGTAAAAAAAAAAAATAGATTGGAAAATAAATTAATATAGGCATGTGTAGGAGGAATTTAAGAATAGATTTTAGCAAAATTTACTTCAAGAAGTTAAGAATTGATACCCAAAGAGGATTGGTTGTCAAGCTAGATTAAAATTAGACCTTTAGGTACAAAACTATAAATCTACGATGATTCTAGGAATCTTTGGTAGATTAGAGAGCAGGGTTTAAAAACAAACTTGTAAAAAGATTTTTGAGCATTAGTTTTATATCAATCAAGTTAATATTAAGTTCTGGGGAGATTTTCAAAATTCGTGATGTTCTCAGTTGGTTTAGATTTTGAAAAATAAAACTAAGTTTACATATTTGATGGTTTCTTGAGTTTTGTAGTATGTATATAGGTAAAGTTTGGAAAGAGTGTTGGTATGCTTACTATGAATGTGTGCAAATTTTGAGGTCAATCAAATAATTAGATCAAAATATATGAAGGTTTTTATGGGTTGACATCTCAGAAATTGGAGTTTTATGATCAATGAGTATTTTTAAGATCTTTAGTAATTTGTCTATTGAATTGAACTGAAATATTTTTGAATAGAGACTAGACTTGATTTTGAATAGTTTAAGTGAATTTTGGGAGAAATTCAACACTTCAAAAAAGAGATATTGGTACAAGAAATTCAACATTCACATTGAAATAAGAGGTCAGCCAACTCTTGAACAAATTTTAGGATTTTTTTTCCATTTGGTAAGTATAATTATCTTCAAATTTGTTGTAATTTTTTTATATTAAAAAATTGAGAGGTGTGTAAATTTTAAAGCAAGATCAATGGTTTAATCAGTAACTATTGAAGTTCTAATTTATCTTAGGATTTGTTTGAATTGGTTAAATTTTGATTAGGATTTGATTTAGAATTTAGGATTTTTCTGGGATTTGATTTAGGATTTAGGATTTGTTTGGGATTTGATTTAGAATTTAAAATTTAGTTAGGATTTGACTTAGGTTTTAGGTATGGTCCATTAGGATTTTAATTAAGATTAAAATAAGATTTTGTTAGAATTTATTTAAGATTTATTTAAAAAAATTCTAATATTTCTTTAGGATTTCTTTAAGGTCTACTTATTATTTCTTTACAATTTCTTTAAAAATTCTTTAGGATTTCTTCATGTTTCTTTTATAATTTCTTTAAGATTTCTTTTAGATTTGATTAAAGCTTGATTAGTATTATTAAAGTTTAATTAGATTTTATTTAAGATTCTATTAGAGTTGTTAGGATCTTATTGTTGCAATTTCCCTTCTACTTTTCATAGCCAAGTGATTGGTGCATTTTTAAGCAAGACCGCATGTAATACAACAATGTTTTTATATACATCTTCTTTTTGAATTTCTTCTTCTTTTCTTATCGATGAAAAATTCTCTTGAACTTCTTGTTAAGCTCATTTCATACTAACTGTATAAATAAAAGAATTATGAAGGGTAGAAGGAGTAATTAAATCTTCCTACCACTAAAAAAAGGCTTTCATTTAGAAATTCACAGAGATGCAAAGAAAAGATATGAAAAGTAGAGAAAATGATTAAATCTTCCTACCACTAGAAAAAAAAAAAACCTTCAATAGCAAAAATTACAAAGAAAAGTAGTAATGATCCTTAAAAATGAGCTCTTTGCTTCAAAAATCCGACTCATTTATCTATTCTTAGCTTATTTTTATTCTTTTTGACAAATCTATATACAAATATCAACTAAATAATTTCTAGTTGCCTTCCAAGCTTGTTAGAATTATCTTACTTCTAACAAATTTACCAAAATATGAAATAAAATAAATCCCTATTAATTGGAAGTCCATTCTAATTTATAATGATTTAATTATTTAATAATTCTAATAATTCTTCCTAAATATTTGATTTATATCCAACAAGTCAAATAACTTTTCAATTGTGAGCTAAATAAATCCCTAGTATAGGTGATTTGTTTTAATTCATAACTATTAATTAATATATGACTTGATTATGTAAATTCTCTCCTACTTCTTTATACAACCTCCAAAAATTAAGATTTTTATGTCTAAAATATTACACCAAAAATTACTACTTTTACCTAAAATTTCATAAACTTATTCCAAAAACTAAATGAGACAAACTAAAATAATCAGCCACTTACAAAACTTAGGAAAAAATTGGCATGGCTTCGCCTAACAATAAAAGAAAGAAAAAGAGAAATGACTTGGCCACCCAATCTTTTTATACAAGTTTTTGAAGCCCTAATAATGGTAGCCAAATCTCTACTATTGAGATTCTATGAACCTAATCAAGATCTATGGTTCATAAGGCATCTTAGATTTAAATCCGATTTTAAGATTGAAATTCTTAATAACTATCTAATAAATGTATTTTTGATAAAATATATGCCACTATTATATTTAAAATATATTTTTATCTCAAAATTGCATCCTTTCTTATCCAAATCTATGCAAAATTATAATACTTATGTAGTTTAAAGAATTATAATCCAAAGCTAATTGACTATTTAAATGCCAAAAATTAATTATTAATTTGTATTATAATTTAATCAAAGAACTTGTGAAAGTTTTACTACCAAATTAAATTTGAAATTTTCTAAAAAATCATGGGCTTCAAGAAATTATGAGTCTACTAACCATTGGAGATTCTATTAATTCTAAAAAGTTGAAAGAATATTAAAAATCAATATTTTTCCTTGAAAATATAAGCTTGAATCTATCTAATAGAAGAAGAAAGAATAAAGAAGGAAAAAGAAAAAAAGAAAGAAGAAAAGAATTAATAGAAATAAATAAAATAATTAAAAATTAAAAATTAATACCAATGTAATCTTTCTCATATATGAAAGAATTTAATTTTAAGCCTTGAAGACTTGCATATTGTATAAGTTATTATAATTTTAAATTTCCTCTATTAATACTATTTTTAAAAAAAAATTAAAACTAACCTTCACATAATAATTACAATTTGGCACTTTTAATGTATCTTTTTGTTTTAAAACAATCAATGAGTTAATTTAATAATTCAAACTTCTTCATATATATTGCATGTGATTGTATAACATTAGTGATATATTAGCACTATGTGATTTTCTTTAGAGATTACTCTTGTTTCAAAATATTGGTCCAACAACAACTCACAATACCTTAGGACGAAATACTCTCAATCCTAGCACTATCAATGCCATTGCAGTATAGAGCACAATCAACAAGAAAGATCAAAAATAAGGGTGGATGTGATCATGCCACTCCACTGCTATTGAATAATCTTTGTATAGCCTAATAGCTTAATATAATATTAAAACTAGCAATAGTAGTTGCAATGACAATTAAAAATATAACCAAATAATGTGGTTGACTGCTTATTAATGATAATTTTAGTTGCTTAAAAGGATCCACCACTTCCACAAGCAATGTCATCATTTTTAGGGCCGCTAATCAACTTCCTTGCAAAATTGCTTCAAAGTCCTTAGTCACCACTCTAAATATCATACCACAATACTCTTAGCTTGAACCATTGTATAGTACAAAAACCACAAAAGTTAGTCTGACAACTTTCACCACAACATACTTCAAGCCGAAATCAATATAATAATAAAAAATCTTATAACAAGGGACTATACCATTGCTTGTTTTATTGCCAAAATTAGTTACAATCCAATAAAAATCCAAGATTGCTACCACTTAAATGCAAGCCACAATATACTTCCACCAAAATTGAATAATTCCACAGTTGGATCTTTAGGAAAAAATACTAAATAAAAAAAAATAGAGCTATTCATTCTCAGCTCCACATTGATCAAAGAAAAAATAAAGAATTTATTATATTACAATACCTCTATGAAATGAAGAGGAAAAAATCATACCCATACACAAAGGTGATAGAGATATACTAAAATTTTCAAAGCTCTCTCATTGGATCACAAAACAAAAACAAAACGAGAAATAAAAGAATATAGCTAAGATCTAGAATTATTCCAAATTCCATCAAACTCCTCCAAAATATCTGGCTGACATCCATTTGTAAAAAAGATTATATATATATATATATATATATATATATATATTTTTACTCTAATTTCTTTTCTGCTTTCCTCTTTTATCATTTTTTATTTTTTTCTTCTTTTTTTTTCTTTTTTTCTTTTATATATTTTTTTTTCTACTCATTTGATTTTTTTTCTTCTAAATTATTATATGTATATATATATATATATATATATATATATATATATATATAATTTTCAAAATAAATGATTTTAAACATAATAATTATCTTTTTTGTATTAAATACGTAATTGAATCAATTTGGTGACTTATTAAAAGATATGATTTTATTTCTTGAAGACCAAAAAATTGATGACATTGTGGATAATCTTATAAATAATATTTATTGCATTACCAAGTTAAGAATTAATATTTTTAAGATACTCTTACCAACCAAGCATGGTTTTAAAGAAAAGTAGTATGGATTGCAAAAACATTGGTATAATTGGCAAATTTAGTTGAGTATAGTAAGTTGTAATATGATTGCTGACTGTGTTAAAAAAGGCGCAAAGCTCTTTTGTTATAGATGTAATAATTGTGTTAAAATATGGTAGACTAGAGCAAGATCTTTTGGTTGTAGAAGGTGTATAAAAAATTTAAGTTTAATATTTGAAGCATTTATTTATAAAAGAAAAGAAATAATTATTCCAATTCAAGGATAAAAAAAAATTAAGATTGAAATTTATTTGTTTTGGCTTTGTCTTTAGGGTAGGAATTATAGAAATTAAAGTAAAAAAATATACCAACATGTTTATAAAGGTTCATTCATATAGACCAATATTGAGCCATGGTGGCATTGATGCAGTAGAGGTACTGATAAAGATGGTTTATAAGACAAGTAGGAACTTAGATGTATCATTAGTCTTTATAAAGAGCATGTCTATTTGAATTAACAATAATACTTAATATATAGACATTTCTTATAGTTAAAAATAAAATTCTATATGGTCTCTAAAATGGTGTTCTAGACATATTTTATATGACTCTCTGAGATGCATTTTTTTGAAAAAAATAATATATAAGAGTGTATTCGTAAAAAAACATTAAAAATTTGTAATTAATATAAGTGCTTTAGATTGGCACAATAGTTTGTAGATTGAATAGATTAAAAAAAATTAAAATCAAAAAAATGCTAAAGATTTTTAAAGGGCTTTTAATTGATTTTTTAACAGTTCAAAGATTAAAATTTATCTAATTAGATGCTTCAAATATAGCATACTTTGGAATTGATATGAAATTTTGTGCTTACATTTGTTATTAGATAAATTTTTGATCTTTGAAGGATAATATCTGTCAAGGACAAGAACTTGATGAAAAAGCAATTCAGACAAGTAAGCCTTCACTTGAAAAAAGGTAACAAAATATAAATAAACAAGTATGTATATTGAAAGAGAAACTAGAATGGCTATTGCCAAAAGTAAACTAGAGACCCTTGAAACTAGACTAGAAGCAAGAAAAGAGTTGACAAGAGTGAAGAAGGCTTCACTCTTGTCTCTATATATACTATCCAACTAGGGATTACATGGCGATGTTCTATAGGACCTCCAATATGTTAACTTTGTAGGACACATGCTTTGACTTACAAAACAAGTTTTTCTATGTGTGGACCACATAGTTAGCTTGATCTTTAAGCTAACAAGATGTGTGGCACATGGCCAACTTGTTGACCACGTTTTTAATCCAAAAAGTCAATTAAAGACCCCTATGAAGTCAAAGCACCGTCTATAAAGCTTCTAGGAAGCTTCCATATTAAATACTATAGAATTAACTTATTTTTACTTACTTTTACTTACTTCTACCAATTTATATATGTAATTATTAGCTTACATGAGTATGTCTGTGATATTATCCGCCCTTCTAGGGACCAGTTCCACGAGGAGCGGTCATCATATGTTGAAGAAATCTATGATGTGACGAATTATATTCGCCACATACTCTGATCTTTGTTCTCTTCAAAGATGATTGATAGGGCCTCTCAACCATCGGTAGTGTTCCATACCAGGGCGAGAAGACCACCCAGTTATTTGATCATTGTTGAGGCCTTCATAACTTCCTTCGAATAGAATATTTGAAACACTATCAGGAGTTGTTCCTACCTCTAGCAAAATCACCAAACATCGGGAGTCCCTTCCAAAATTGTGATATCAAACGCATTGTATCTCGCCATCTATTCGAGGAAGAACATGTCATTCTTGAAGATCTTCATCTCAATTGTATCATCTTGAAGGTTGTGACAATCTTAATGTCTCATCCAGTAGGTCAATAAATGAAGGCTCTTTAGTCGAATCCATTGATTATTGGTTCTCCATCTCATGAGCATCACTACTGCAAAGAAACTACGAACAAGGATTGAAAGTACAATGTTATCTTGCCTACATGTTGTTTCTTTCATAAAGAAGGTTTTTATCTTGATTTTGATGGATATTATCGATGAAAAGCCTCCACCGCCTTTGCTTCATTTACAAGATTCTTTGTTGGCTCCCATGTGCGTTCACTAATATCATATCCACGCTAATAGACAAGATATTCTAATTTATTTTGATGCCCCCTTGAATCTAAGACTTCTTCTACTTCAAACTCTTCATTATTGTCCACTTCTATAGGAGGAGGTAGAGCTTGTCATCTTCTTGGTATGTCCACTGTCTTGTATGGTTCAAAAAGAGACACGTGGAATATTGGATAGATTTTTATTGACTCCGATAGATGTAAACGATATACAACTGGATTGATTTGTGCAGAAATAGAAAATGGTCCCAATCTTTGATAGTCCAACTTGTCACGAGGACGAGTGGTCTTGATATTACGACAAAGTAGCCATACCTTATAACCCAAGAGGAATGGTGGTTGTTCCTTTCGATAGACATCCGCATTGACCTTTTGCTGTTCTTGAGCCTCTTTTAACTGCGCCTTCATTGTTGCATGTAGCTCTGATAAATGAATCGCCAAATCTTTTGCAGCAGGATTATCAACTTTTGAAAAGTCAAAAGTATCAAGTCGTGGATGATAACAATAATTAGCAAAGAAAGGTGTTTTTTTTGTAGAAGAATGTACCGTATTATGGTAAGCAAACTCAGCTAATGCCAAAAGAATTGTCCAATCATCTTGTTGGTAGTTAATGGTACATCTTAAATATTGCTCCAAAATTTCATTAATACGCTCTATTTGTCCATCAGTTTGAGGATGGAATGCCGAAGTTAGTTTTATATCGACTTTTAGAATCTTGAAAAGAGTCCGCCAAAATCTTTGATACAAATTGAGTTCCCCTATCTGATATAATATCCTTGGGTAATCCATGATAGCGATAGATATTGTCAAGAAAGAGCTTAGCTATTTCTTCACATGTGATAGATTTTGTACATGGTACAAAATGTGCCATCTTGGTAAAACGATCTACTATCACGAATATAGAGTCATAAGAACCTGAGATTAGAAGATCCATGATGAAGTCCATAGAAACAGAAGACCATGGTTGTTTTGGAATGGGTAATGGCTGAAGAAGTCCAAAAAGTTGATGACGAGGAATTTTTGATCTTGAGCAAACATCACATGATTGTATAAAATCTTTGATTGCCTTACACATTTGAGGCCACCAAAAATCCCTAGATATCAGCTCCAAAGTCTTATTATATCCAAAATATCCTGCTGCTGAGAAGTCATGACCAGCTTGAAGGACACGTAAACATGCTTTTCCTTCTAGAATATATAGGCGTCCTTCAAAATAGAGTAGATTGTTCTTGAATTCAAATTTAGAGGGATCATGAGATTTAAAAGAATTATTCTTGATATCATGAACAAGAGGGTCTGAAGACATACTTAACTGGACTTGCTTAAGAAAAGTTAAATCACAGTCAATATTGATTTTATTGCTCGAAGATGAAATTTCTCCGGCTTCAAGAGAAGCGTTCTTTGTTGCGTAAAAATTGCATCTCCTTCTTTTGGTGTAAGATAAGAACGTCTAAACAAGGCATCGGACAAACCTTATTGTTTTCTTGGCCAATAGGTGATGATGAACTCGAAACTTGATGAAGACATCCTCCAACGAGCTTGATGATGATTTAATACATGTGCTGACATAAAATACTCAAGGTTCATGTGATCCGTATATACGGTGACTGAACTGGAAGTGCCTTGTAGATAATGATGCCATTCTTGAAAAGAATCCACAATTACAAGAAGTTCTTTATCATGGATCTCATAATTGATTTTTGCTACTGAGAATTTTCTTGAATGAAAGGCTATTGGATGAAGTTTGTCATCTGTTCCTATTTATGATAAAACCGCATCCAGAGCAAAGTTTGATGCATCTGTTTCCATAAAGAATACTTTGGAAAAATCAACACGATACAAGATTGGCACAGAAATAAACGCTGTGTTCAAAGATTCAAAAGCAACTTCTACTTCTTGATTCTATTAGAGTTTGTCTTTACAAGTCAAATGTGTAAGTGGAGCTGCAACTCGAGAGAAATCCTTGATGAAGATCTGATTGTAGTTGGCAAATTCCAAAAAGCATTAGACATCTCTTACCGTTTTTGGAATCTTCTAATCTATAATAGTTTGAACTTTCTTAAGATCTATCATAAGTCCATCATTTGAAATGATGTAACCTAAGAAATCGACTTGAGTAGTGTGGAATACATACTTTTCTATCTTGGCATGGAGTCCTGCATCTCTTAATTTTTGTAATACATGACAAACATGAAGTTCATGTTCTTCTGGATTCTTAGAATAGATCAAGATGTCATGTAAATAACAGACTACAAAATCGTCCAAAAACTCTCGAAAAACATCATTCATTAGATGTTGAAAAGCTGTTGGTACATTTGTAAGTCCAAAAGATATGACATTGTATTCAAAATGTTCATACCTAGTTCGAAACGCAGTCTTCCATTCATCTCCTTCTTTGATGCATACTAGATTGTATGCTCCTCGGAGATCTATTTTTGTATAGATCTTAGCTTGATTCAGCTAATCAAGAAGTCGAGATATTAAAGGTAGTGGATACCTGTTCTTGATGGTAATCTTGTTGAGTCCTTGATAATCAACACACATCCACAATGATCTATCTTTTTTCTTCACAAATAGAATTGGAACTCCTGTCGGAGATTTAGAATGGCGTATGAAATTCTTGGCTAGATTTTCTTCAATATACTCTTTGAATTTAGTCAACTCATTTTGTGATAAACTATAGATTGGTCTGAATGGCGGTTGTGCTCTTTCTTGAAGGTCAATTGAGCAATCATAGGGATGATGTTCCGGGAGTGTATCCGCATTTTTTTTTCGAATACATCTTAAAATTCTTGATATTGGCTTGGAATGCCACTTAAAGTCTTTCCACCAGTAAAAACAGGTGTGGCATAAATAATATATGGTGATTCTTTCATAGCAGCATGCAAGAAAGCTTTTATACCTATAAATATGGATTTAATTGAACTGGACTTATAACTCTCTACTTCATTAACTACACTGTTAGTTATACTTTTAGAAAAAGTAAGAGTTCGAGAAATCCAATCTATTTGAGGGTTGTATTTTTTTTACCACGATAAACCTAAAATGATTGAATTAGAGGGAGATCTCATGATATTAAATACTACAAAGCTATTATGACCATTGATTATTATTTCTACAGGAAGGGTTTCGTGAGTAATATCTCTAGAAGACAATGGACGACCATCTATGACTTCTACATGAGCAGGTTTAGTTTTCTTTACTAAAGATATGCTATGTCTTTTAGTAAATTCTTCATCTAAGAAACACACTGAGGCTCCTGAATCTAACAAGGCAGAGGCTTTGTAATATTTAGTTCCTAAAATAACATTTAATGTAAAACAAGGAGAAGGCTCTGAGGAGAGAATATGACCTTTACTAGATGTTGTGCAAGGTTTTAGCCACACAGTCCCTATTGTAACTAGATAAACTCGTTTTCCGACATATTGTCTTCTTTCACAGTCATACTCCTCTTTTTGTGATTGCGTCATTTCTTTGGACAATGTTGAGCAGTGTGCTTTGGTTCTCCATATTATAAACAAAATCCGTCTTGACGACGATGAGTCTTTTCTTGCTCAGTAAGAGGTTTGAAACGTAGTGCATCAATTTGCATATCTTCTACTTTCGAATGTATGTGTGGAAGAGGTGTTGGTGTTGCCATTGAATTATAGTATCGTTGAGGTCCACTTGTATGATTCTCAGATCAAAATTCAAAAAGATGATTATCGCACTTCACAACAAAGTCAATTGCTTGACTCAATGTTTGAGGATGAGGTAAGTTGAACATTAATTTTTTTACCTCATATTATAATCCATAGAGAAATTGGCTAATAAGTACAGCATCATCCTACTTGATATCAGTTACAAGTTGTCAAAATTGTGAAGCATACAATGTTACTAATCGATTATCTTGTCGTAAAATATGGATCTTATTGGTTGCAATACGAATTACATCATGTTCTCCATACATGGATCAAAACTCCCCCAAAAAAGCCTCTAGATTATCTAATTTTGGATCTCGTCATTCAAGAAAAGATAAAAACCACGATAATGCTGAACCTGAATTAAGCTTACCAATGAATCTAACTTGCGATCATGGAGTTGGATAGCTTTGGAGTTGAAGTTCGATCACAAGTTACACTTGATTGATAAATCTTTGAAACTTGGATTTAGTGCCATCAAACTTCTTGGGTAGGACAATTCTTGGTTCTCAAACACTGGAAGGACATTCCACCATAGGAAAAAGGACATGGTTTGGTGCAGATGTTAAAGCAGCTCCAACTATTTCTATATCTTCACTTCTTGTCAATCTTGTTGGTTCTTGTGGTGGTAAATTGAGTTGATGCATCGCAAGCATTAATTCTCTCAATTGTTCTTGTATTTGTGCCATTGCATTCTTCATTTCAACAAGTTCTACCATGATAACACTTAGAAAAGAGAATATGTCTAATATCGCTCAAGACAAATAGAAGAGAGGATATGAAAACAAAGAAAATACTAAGGACAATATCAATTTAGAAGAGGGTAATCTGTAACTTCTAATATGCTTATATCTTATCAAGAAAAGGGATAATCCACTCTTAATCAAGATTAGACAAAGCTCTGATATTGTAGGCATACTCTTGTCAATCTGTTAAAGACAAGAACTCAATGAAAAAGCAATTTAGACAAGTGAGCCTTCACTCGAAGAAAGGTAACAAAATATAAATAAACAAGTATAAATATTAAAAGAAAAACTGGAATGGCTATTGCCAAAAGAAAACTAGAGACCCTTGAAACTAGACCAAAAGTAAGAAAAGAATTGAGAAGAGTGAAGAAGGCTTCACTCTTGTCTCTATATATACTATCCAAGTAGGGACTACGTGGCGACATTCTTTAGGACCTCCAATATGTGTTGACTTTGTAGGACACATGCCTTGACTTACAAGGCAAGTTTTTCTATGTGTGGGCCACATAGTTAGCTTGGTCTTCAAGCTAACAATATGTGTGCACATGGCCAACTTGTTGACTACGTTTCTAATCCAAAAAGTCAATTAAAGATACCTATGAAGTCAAAGCAATGTCTATAAAGCTTCTAGGAAGCTTCCATATTAAATACTATAGAATTAACTCACTTTTACCTACTTTTACTTACTTCCACTTATTTGTATATGTAATTACTAGCTTACATGAGTATGTCCATGATAATATCTAGCCATCATGAGTATTAAAGAATCCCAAGTGTAATAATAGAGTCTTTATTTGTTTTTTTTAATTAAGTCTTGAGATGTTATTCATACAAAATATAGCTCAAATAAATATATTCTAAAATTTTGAACATAGATAAGTTTTAAATGATATTCAAAGAAATATGATTCTTTCTTGTAGATTTATAAAATTAAAAATTACTTTCAATTAATCAAATATGGTTGGATAAAATTGATAAATGGAAGAGACTAAAAATTATTGTTATGAATATAATACGTGGTAACTTGCTTAAGAATGCACCAGGCACCTAACTGTGGAAGGTGAGGTTGTGTTTTACAAACATCCAAAAGAAACTTAATATGTTTCACCTATATAAAAAGAATATAATCCAAATTTTGATTCAAAAGTGCTAAAAAAAACTCTTCTTAGTAGCTTCAATTACACATAAACCTCAATTATCTTGTTAATTTCATATTTAAGCAATTTAGATTTTTCTTGTAAGCTCCAAACTTAATTAGTGACTTTAATAATCTATAACTTCTAATCTGACCATCTACTTGATGTAAAATTTTGCAAACAATTGTCAATGTAAGTCTTCTATATGTTCAAGAATTTTCAGCCTAATCCAACTTACAAATTGTGAGAAAACCTCAAAAAACTGCATTGATGTCACTTGACTGCCAACTTGAAAAAAGAAGCAAACATCCCAGTAGACATATCTCTTTCTTCAACTATTAGCTTTGATTCAAAATTGGTATACAACTTGATCTTTAAGTCTTTCAATACCATGCCAAATTTTACCTTGATTCGACTAATAGATCTCCAAATATCATAGAAATCCTATCCAATCCAAAATTGCCAACTTCTAAAACCCTCTTGTGCTAAAAATCAGATATCTCTAAACCACATTATTATATTATCACAAAATTTTGTATAGACTTAGCACACCTAATAATCCAAACAATTTCAAATTTCAAACTACAAATGTTACACCAATTACATGAACTAGCTAAAATTGCTAGCCTTAGTTATATTATATAAAACCCAAATCACCAATATAAATCCTCATTTTGAACAACTATTGCCAAGTCTTCAAAAATCCTACAAAAATAACCTTTATGCCCTTGAAAAAAGCTTCAAGCTAGCTCTCAAATTCTAATCTGATCTTTGAATTTCCCTCTAATTTGTCCTAGGTGGTCATTTTAATGACTAGATGTATGATTTCGACCCTATTTCACAAACGGTGGATCCCCGAGTATCAATCTATTCTATCCTAAAGATTTTTTTGCCCAATCTTATCCTTAATTTGACCTTAGTATCAACCATACCAACCATTTACTTCTTCTATCCCAATTTTAATAATTTATGATCTTTTTAAGGTAATAAAAAAAAAATTATATCCTAGAAGGTAAAAATACTAACTAACTTTTATCTGCTTACTATTAAGACAAGAAAATAGGCTAAGAGGCTTTCATAAAAGCTTTATTAAAATATTTTGAATTCTTGTTGAACTAACGTAATAGAATATTAATTGAAAAATCATTTTTAGTCATATTTTCACCATATAATCATGCCACAACACGACATTGTAATGTGACTACTATAAGTTACAGTTGTGAAGTAAGAATATTAAACTAACGGCTTATTCTTCTTTAAAATCTTTAATAACCTTGTTTAAATTAGAATGAGATGCATTTGATCTGGTTGCATCATTATCAATTATATTTAGATATTTTGGAGTACTATCAAGCAAAGGCCTTATTATAGCTTGACAATGGAGTACAAGGAGTCTAATAAAGATAGAAAATTATTATGGAAGACAAAATCTTAAGGATTATGGCAATCATTGCTATAGAATAGCATGCTTGTTACAAGTCGCATTATTATCTTCTTAATAAGAGCTTTTCAAATTAGATAATTAATTAGAAAAATAGATTAGAATCAAGATTGAATTAGATTAGTTGAATGAATAATTGAAGTCGAATGAAAAAAATTAAATTGAAAGAAAATTATATAGATAAATTTTTATACTTACATAAATTATTATAATTAGATGAATATTAATTTAAAGATGAATTTTGTTGTTGGATGAATATTAATTTAAGATAATTAATAATAAATAATTAATTTATAAATTATTTATAAAATTAAATTAAACTAAAAATGAAGAAAAAAAATTCTTGACATTTATTTTGTAAGTAATTGTTACTACAGGCAAATTAAAGAAAGAAATTTTGCTTAATGACTTGGATATTTCAATGAGATTAAAGGTGATTTAATTAGAATTGAAATAAGAATAAAAATTGATTAAACTTGCTGAGTTGGTTTAATTATTATGAATTAGAATAAACTTCTAATAAATAGAAGTTTGTTTTATCTCACAAAAGGTTTAGGACTACTCGATTGGTCAAAGAAAGTGTAGAATAGATATTAGTTCGTTTTTGTAAGATATTGGTAAAATAAACTAATAGTCCATAGAATAGTTAGTTTAGGAGGACGGATGATTGATTCAGTTATTAAAGGTGGTTATTATAGGATTACGGTTAGAATTTGGAAATCAGTAGCAATTATATAGGAGTTGTAGAAGTTTATCGGGGGACCAGACTGTGATAGTCATGAGCCGGTGTCGTAATGTAACATGATTAATAGGTGAAAGAGTATAGAGATTATTATAATTTAAGAGATCTTAGTTCAAAGTATTAGAACAAATTATCTTAGAAATATAGTTAATAGCCAAAGGGGTAGAAAAATTAAAAGGTACCAATGCTACCTTTTAGAAAGGTGACTTCTACTTACTTTATAGTACCATAAGTAAGGCAAATCAAAGTAGATTGGGAAAATAAATGATATAGGAATCTTTAGAAGAAAGTTAAGAGTAAATTCTAGAAAAAAGTTACTTAGAAAAACTAGATATTGATACCCGGAGAGGGCTAGTTATGAACCAGAGTCGAAATCAGATCTTGAGGCACAAAACCGAGTCTCGATGACGATTCCGGAACTCTTTGGCAGATCGGAGAGTGGAGTTTGATAGAAGATTGAGTAGGGTTTCTATGGGTGTTGATTTTGGATGATTTGGATCTGTATTGACTTTGTAATAGCTTTGCAAAGTGGAGGTTTGTTTTGGATGACTTGGGTTTTATGAAATAAAATAGAGTTTATGTTTTGAGTGATTTCGAGAGTTTTGTTGTAGATCTATCGGTGAATTTTTTTGGATTCATGGTTATAGTTGTATTGAATACATGTTGTGAATTTGAGCTTGATCTAACAGTTGAACTGAGAGATATTAAGGTTTAAGTGAGTCAAGGTCTCAAAAAGTAGAATTTTAGGTCCAATGAGGGTTTTTAAGATTTCATGCAATCTACTAGTTGGATTGGAGTAAAACTTATGTGAGAGGATATTAGACTTTTTTTTCTATATCCATGAGAAATTTGAAACCAATCGAACGGCGCACAAAAGAGAAATTGGCTTTGGAAGGTTGGCAACAAGATTGGAGAAGGAGGCCGGCTAACACCCGAATACATTTTTGAGGTTTTCGTCAATTTGGTAACTCCGATCCTTTTCAAAAAAAATTTGCTTGTTTTAAACTTGATTTTTAAGAAGTGTGCAAATTTTGAAATGAGATCAACAGTTTATTCATTAGATATTGAGGTTTAAATCTGTCATAGGATTTAGGATTTGGATTAGAATTTAGGGTTGGATTAGGGTTTGGATTAGGGTTTAGGATTTGATTAGGGTTTGATTTAGGGTTTGGATTAGAGTTTGGACTAGGGCTTGGTTAAGGTTTGATTTAGGATTTGGATTAGGATTTGGTTAGGATTTGATTTAAGGTTTGGTTTAGGATTTAGGATTTGGATTAGAATTTAGGGTTGAATTAGGGTTTGAATTAGGATTTAGGATTTGGTTAGGGTTTGATTTAGGATTTGAATTAGGAATTGGATTAGGATTTAGGGTTTGATTAGGGTTTGATTTAGGATTTGAATTAAGATTTGGTTAGGATTTGATTTAAGATTTGGTTTAGGGTTTAAGGTTGGATTAGGATTTGGTTTAGGGTTTGGTTTAGGATTTAGGGTTTGGTATAGGGTTTAATTTAAGATTTTTTTAGGATTTGACTTAGGGTTTAGGAATTATTAGGATTTAAGATTTAATTAGGTTTGATCTAAAGTTGAGTGAAATTCAATAGGGTTTTAACTAGAATTAAATTAAGGTTGAATTGACATATATTTGAGTAAAATTTGTGATCATTCTAATATTTCTTTAAGAATTTTATTGTTTGTTTGAAATTTCTTTGAGTTGTTTTGAATTTGATTACATTTGTTTATCATTATTATAGTCTAATTAAAACATTGTTAGTATTCTATTTAGGATTTTGTTATCGCAATTTCTATTCTTCCTTCTACAACCAGGTGCCCGGAGCATTCTCAAGCAAGACTTCACACATTACGACACCGGGGTTAAGCTTGGTGCTTCTTCTTTATTTTTTTGTTTTCTTTGTTGTTGAAGAGTAATGGATAGTTTCTGAATACTGAGAAGTGAGTCTGTGGAATAAATCAGAGATTGATTTATGAGTTATTGATTATATAATTGGAATACTGAGTGATTGAATTATATGAGAAGTTATTGGATGATTGATTATGGATGGAAGATTATGATTGTTGTTTATTGAGAGTTGTGTGTGTGTGTTTCAATAGAGGAAGTCTGTGATTGCAGGAATTCTGTGAATTCAGATTGGTTGGAGTGAAGTCTGTTATTCCTAGTGTTGGATGGAATTTATTGAGTTTTGAGCGGTGTTTTGAGAGTGCAGGGTTGCACATTGTGGTTATCAGTTTATGAAGAAGTATTGTTATTGGGAGGAAGTATTGTAGTGTTTCTTAGTATTTGAGTGGTTTGGAATATAGTTAATTGTGTGACCCTAAGAAGTGAAATTCATGCGTTTAGTCTTTCCCTGTGTTTGAATTTTCCTATACAAGTTTATTCTGGAAGGAAATTGTAGAATAAGTAAAACGACAATATTATTTTGGTACCACTGCTAGAGATTGACAATAGCATTAAGTGTTAGAAATTAACTACCAGATGAGTAGCTGGAAAATAGGAAGCAAATTCAGTAGTATATAATGGAAGATTATACTTATTAAGAATAAGAACATTGTAGTAAAGAAAAGACGTCAGTCGAAAGAAAGACAAGAGAGAGCGCAAGCAAGAGAATCGTTCCAAAATGAGGAAGAACTCAAGTTAAAAAAAAAACATCGATAAAGTTGGATTAAGCCATGGTTGCATGCCTGTCGACATATTTGAGTATACCCAAAAGCTGATTGACATCAAATATTTCAGCAATATATACCATTAAGAAAATTACCAAGAGCACTTGTAGAAAATTTTGTCAACAGCCTAGTGTATCTCTTGAGCTCGTTAACTATAAGTGGAGAAAACACAAAAGAATTGGAAACTTTGTTGGGTACCTTTTCTATAGCGGAAATTGCCGATTTTGTAAAAACTGGTTCCGTAGAATGGTATAAATTGCTTGCTAATAAGGGCCTATTCAGCGTATTTCAAAATCCATTGTTTTCACCTCCAATTCAACTAATAAACTTATTCAGGGATAATAATAGTAAATTGAGGAGGTTGGAAAGTCTGAAAAAGACAATTAGAGAAGGTAGTGGTAATTTTAATAAGAAAATTTAGTGACATATTGTCCTCTTCAATGGCAAAGAGTGGTCTAGCAATTCCAATAGTAGTACAAATGGGTGACGTGAGCGATCGCACAACAAGCGTGGCTCTATTATCTACTTTTAGGGGCTTTCCGGGTACAGATCTCGATCAACATTTGTCTCAGATTCTGATAGCATGTATAGCCAATAATGGAAGAACCGAAGATATTTGGTTACGATGGTTGCTAGCAACCTTAAAGGATACGACGTTTGAATGGTACAACCGCCAACTAGTGGGTCAATTTCCGAATTGGGAAGCATTGAAGAATATATTTTTAACCCATTTTTGGCCTATAGGTTTTGAAGATCGTCTTCGAGAGAGGTTAATGAACAGCAAAATGATCCTAGAGGAGGGGGTGGAATCGTATTATGGCCGAATGGCTGATATACTCAGTAAGTGGTCAAATCACCAAATATCGAAGGCATTTATCTTATCCATATTAATCAATGGTTTGCAACCACTAGAGTTAAAAATATTTGTGAAGGAAGCTCAACTCATTACGGTGTCTGCATCCCTTAATAGAGCCAAGGTTTGGAAGGAATGCCATTATGATCAGTTTTTAATCGCGGAAGCTATGATGATTCTAGTTCAAGGCAGTTATCAAAATCTGACTTGGAACGGATCAATGGGTAGTTATCCATGGATGTTAGAAACAAGGGCCAATTCTAGTGCTAATATTCAGGGCCCAGTTAATGTCACCCTATTGCAAGCTATACCACCGAATGTGACAACAGCGTATGCTCCCTATTTTCCGTATCAACAACAAGTGTTAATTGCGATAGAGTTACCAATAATATCAACCTCAAAAGATTCCAATGAATCCTTGTTGTTGAATTTGACAAAGAAAATGGAAGAAATGGCCGTCAATATGACCAAGGATAAAGAGAAGAGGCAAAAGCCTACCAATACTAGGACTAATGTTTGGTGCAGTAATTGTAAGGGCCACGGACATTTGGTAACAGAATGCCCTTCACCCTCACAAATGATGACTCAATGTACATTTTGCGGAAGAAAGTACTTAACAGCTAATTGTTGGAATTTGCAAAGGCAACAATAATTTAGTAATCAGACCATGATCCCACCAACTAATTGGTATGTCAATCAAGTTCAATCAGAAAATACGTTTAGATGGAATAAAAATCAATCTAATCAATAAAATTGAGCATTCAATAACTTTCAAAGTTCCAATTTTAATTAAAGGTCTAGATCGAACTTCAAGAACTATGAGAAAGAATACCATAGGTATTAGCAATATGTTCCATCGGTGTCATTGAATCAAGTTCCCTCTTTTCCAACAGGATAACCAGGATCATTTTCTAACCCTATATAGAACAAGCCTAGTAGGTATATACCAGTGGAGACACCCAATATGCCTGATGGGGTACAAGAAGACCACTTTGTTGTTTTCGTTGCAAGCAGATTGACTATTATGCTAGTGAATGTCCCAATCTCAGAGCTAGTGACGATTATACGTCAGTTTGAAGAAATTGCATGCAGTCGGGGCATACTTATCAATAATGTAATGCTCCATTCAATTTCAATAATCAGGATTAGTAGATCCAAAACCAAGGAAAAATAGAGGAGATAAATGAAGGTCCTCAAGATTCTCCAATAAATTGGGTGGAATGTGTCCAAGCCATTCTTACCAAGAATCAGAAAAAAAGGAAAGGACCAATTCAACATTTAGGTGATTCTGAAGCCAAGGGCCAATTTGACTCAATTATAGGGACATCCAATCCAGGTCTTGTTATGGGTTCTTATCCAGTATGAGACTTGACTCGATTGAGCTACCCAATGAGGTACCGATTATGGAGGTTTTGGATCCATTTCAAGCTGTTCCATTCTCTACATAGTTTTGAGTAACGTCCTTTCCATTGAAAGATGCTTTAAGAGGCATGAATTCCAAAGAAGCTCCATCTGCTGTTCTAATTCTGATTCCAGGGTGAAAGAATAACTTACCTCAAGGAATTAAACTCCAACTAATGAAAAGAAAGAAGGCATTGGGCATTACCCTAAATATGGAATCCTATGACATATTGAAGGATCTAGATGCTATTCGGCCTTCTATTACTATGAAGCAACTTCTACTAGTCATACCAAAGTATCGTTCTATATTGAATTCATCGTTAACACGGCATAAGCAATGTAATAAAGAAGTATGTGAAGTTAGTTTGAACCTTGACCTAGGTGCATCAACCATCGATGTTTTCATTGACAGTATTATGATCTCAGGTGTTCAGGTGGATGGTGGTTCGAGTAGCAATTTAATGAATGCTGATACAATAGATGCTTTAGATTTGGAACACTTAGTATCTACGACATTGGTATTACGGATGGCAGATCATAGCCGGGTTAAACCAATGGGTATTTTACAGAGTGTTCAAACTATAATTACTGGTATTGCATATGCAATTGACTATATCATCTTTCGGCTACAATGTTTGACTTTATCATATCCAATTTTATTGGAATGACCCTGGCTTTATCAAGCGAAGGCCAAGAACGATTAAGGTTGGAATATTTTGACAATTGACAAGGGCATAGACAAAATGGTATTACAAATGTATCCAGTATGCTATCATGGAGAGTCTCAATTGCTAGCATCTGAATTGACACCAGACGATGAGCTTAGCTTTGATGATAATACAGTCACACCAATTACGGAGGCATCCGTGAAGGCAGCACAACACCCTAGAGTGGTGTACCAATGTGGAGGTCTGGGAGTGTACTTGATATATCCGACGGATTCAAAAAATTGTGAATATGTTAGTATTGATTGAATGACCAAGTATGATGTGCACCATGTGAGTGCTCTAGATACAGGATTCAATACTTTGCACATGTCTGACGTATCGACTCATTTTCAACCAACATGGGAGTTGAAACAGAACATTTCAATTGTACTTTTATGTCAAACTATTAACTTGGCGAGCACAGTAGAACTTCATACAAATAAGGTCTACGAAGATATTAAGGACCAGGAGTTGATTTGTTGGACAAAAATTTTCTTCTAGCATAAGTCCGCTTCTGCTTGAACTTATGCTGATTTAAAGTGTATTCCTATTGACGTTTGTGAGCATTGTATCATTTTAGAGGAGAACGCTAAACCGGTACGGCAAAGGCAATATCGCCTTAATCTTAAATATTTTCTCAAGATGAAGGAAGAATTAGACAAGCTTCTTGCGATTGGTTTTATTTATTGAGTACTGAATAGCGAGTGGGTTTTTTCAATCGTGATCGTACCAAAAAAGAATCGAAAAATCCGCATTTGTCAAGATTTCTGGAAACTTAATGCGGCCACTAAGAAGGATTACTTTCCGTTACCTTTCACAAATAGAATAATGGACACCGTAACCGATCACAGATGTTATTCATTCCTCGATGGATTTTTTGGATATAATCAAGTTCAAATTGCAACAGAAGACCAGCTTAAGATGACCTTTACTACGGATTTGGGCACATTTACTTATTGCATGATGCTTTTTGGGTTATGTAACGCCTCAGCCACGTTTTACAGAGTGATGACTTAGACCTTCGAAGACTATCTCCAACTATTTATGAAGATCTTTTAAGATGATTTTTGTGTATTTAGAACAAAATAAGATCATCTTAATTTTCTGAGTAAAGGTTTGGCTCGGTACATTAAGTTTGGAATATCGTTGAACTCAGAGAAGTGTCAATTTGATATTCCGTCCAGTAAATTATTGGGACATATCGTCTCCAACCGTGGTATTGCTACGGATCTTGACAAAATGTAGCATATAATGAATTTGCCCCAACCAGAGACAATCTTCGATGTTCGTGGATTTGTAGGCCATGTTAGTTATTATCAAAGATTCATTCATTCGTTCGCAGTTATTTATCAACCTTTAACAAACTTACTCAAGAAACCTCTGTCAGATGGAACTAGTCCCATCTAGACCATGGAGTGTATTGTGGGTTTTGAAGCATTGAAGTCAAAATTGGTCTCTGTACCAATATTGGTGGCTCCTCATTGCATGGAGCCCTTTCATGTATATGTTGATGCATCCAATGTGGCTATTGGATCGGTGTGAAGTCAGAAGGATGACAAAGGTCAAGATCATCCTATCTATTATGCCAATCAGTAATTAGTGGCTGCTGAACGTAATTACACTACTACTGAATGAGAAGCGTTGGGTATGATATACTTAGTTTAGAAATTTTGACACTATTTCCTTGGGTATCTGTTTGTTTTCTTATGTGGATCATGATGCCTTCAAATACATGATTAGTAAGCCTCAATTGAGTGGGTGCATTGCCCGATGGATCTTACTCTTACAAGAGTTTAATTTTATGATTGTTGTACAACATGGAAAGAAACATGCCAATGCCGATCATTTATCCCGATTGTCTTATATTCTCGGCAACGAGCCTATCCCGGATGCTCTATTTGATGTCGAATTATTTGTCGTAGATGTGATTTCTCTCGAGTATACTGAAATCATTCACTTTTTGATCTTCCATACCTTTCCGCAGACTTTCATCGGGAAGCTTAAGAAGCGACTCATTATGAAGAGTGCCCTATACACAATGAATCGTAATGCTTTGTATAAACAAGGCAAAGATGGCATTTTATGCCACTCTATCTTTCAAAGTGAAGTACAGTCGATCCTCGAAGGTTGCTATTTGGATAGTTGTGGTGGTCATTTTGCGAGATAGTACTACTCCCAAGGCTTTAATGGCAGGATATTAGTGGCCCACAATGTTTTCTGATATGCACCAATTTGTTCATCGTTGTAATCCCTGTCAATGAATTGGTCGACCCACAGGCATTTCTGCCATGTCGTTAGTTCCAATCTTTGCACAGGCATCGTTCAAAAAATGAGGTATTGATTTTGTTGGTCCCATCGTACCAACGTCAAAACCTGGCCAGAAGCGATATATTTTAGTTGCCACGGACTTTGTAACAAAATGGGCAAAGGCTATTGCTATCCGCCATGATAATGCCAATATAATGGCTATGTTTCTATACGAGAATATTATAACTCGATTTGGGTGTCTAAAGGAATTGATTAGTGATCTTGGCACCTATTTCTTAAATGCTACCATAGTTGCCTTGACAAGCACATATGAGATTAAGCATCAAAAAACCACTCCATATCATCCTCGTTGTAGTGTTGTAACACGAGTATATCGTGAAAATATAAAGAAAGGGGACTATTATTAATATTCAGTTACCTCGAATATTGGGAGCAACGACCAATTCCAGTGCAAATACTGAGAGGCGAGGGTCAGTCACTCCATTACAGTCAGCCGGGGCATACTGAAATGCTCCGTTCGATTCCAATAACGGGAGTCAACAGAAAGGGAAAGGACCAATTCAACGACGGGTGAACTTGGTTCGAAGAGCCAATTGGATCCAATTTCAAGACATCCAATTGCGGGAACATCCAAGTCTTACTACGGGCCTCTTATCCAATATGAAATTTGACTTGGTCGGGCAACCTAATGCAATCCAATTATGGGAACATCCAGGTCTTATTATGGGCCTCTTAGCCAATATGAGATCTGAATTGGTCGGGCGACTCAATGTGGTCCCGATTACGGGGGTTCCGATTCTATTTTAGGCTGTTCCATCCTTTGTGCCATTCCGGGAACGTCCTTTCGGTAAAAGGATCTCTTAAAGGTAAAAACGGAGGAGAAAGCTCTGATGGCGGAGCCAATTTCGAATCCAAGATGGAAGATTGAAGAAATTCAGAGGCTAGGGTTTGAGAGAGGAAAAAATTAGAGTTAAAGGGGAGAATAGGTTAAGAAATGGAGAGGAAAGAATAAGGTTTTTGGGGAGAGAGAATAAGATTTTTAGAAGGTTCAGAGAGCTAGCTTCATGCTTCGGGGAAAAAAAGATAGAGAATTGGGATTTTTTTTTTCTTCATAGGGTTTTGGGAAGACTAAGGCAATCGTTGCTGAAGTTAGTGTTGTAATGGTGAATCGAGATTTTTAATGAAGTGGGTGTGATTACTCTTGATTGTTTTATGAAATCAAAGTTACGTCTGTGATTGAAGAATTAAAAGGGTGTCTATAGGATTGAGTATGCTGAGTGAATGAAATTTATTGGGTTAATCTAATGAGACAGTCAGTGGATACAAGATCGTGAGTATAAAGCGGTATCGAAGATTAGCAGTTTGGGTTGTTCGGGGTTCTTTGTAATGTCTAGAGACCTACCGGCAGGGACAAAAAGAATTTCAGAGAGCAGTTGAAGGACATCCGTATAGATTTACGGTATATTTTTATAATTTTTTATATTCCAACAGTCAAAAATTGATAAACTACTTGAATATTAGCAAATCTCCACACTACCTTCTACAGCCAGACACCCGGCGCATTCTCGAGCAAAAAAGTACGTAATACGATATAAAGTAGTGAATCCAACATGAAAGCTTGAGGTGGAAGGTATTGGATTTCGTTTGATTTTATTTTTCTGTTTATAGAAAATAAAAATAAAAATTTTGAAGGATTTTTGGGAGGAGTTTCAGGTGGAGGTTCTTCTAAAGGACAAGGTATCCACATGGATCCGTCTATTGCTAGTATGTTTCAAGCCTTCTCATTATCAATGCAGCAACATCAAAGCAATGATCGAAAGGAAGCTTTGGCAACCAAAGCATTGCAAGCAGTGGTCAATAAAATTGATCAATTTGATGGAAAGAATATTTCAAGGTATTTAAGATGTTATGTTCGTGAAATAGAATTAAATCAGGTTTCTGAGAAGAAAATGTTTGAATTATTTGGACTTGCTATGATATTGAAGATAAGAGACCATATGACATCGATTACGGATCATTATGGGAATTCATGGGAGGTTTTTTCAAATACATTGAAAGACAAATATTTCTTGGAAGATATTGATCACGTTACTAAGAAGTTGTTTCTGGAATGGATTCAATGGCCTAATAAGAATTTGCAAGCAACAGAGCTACTAAGAGAATTTGAGAGGCAGTACTCTTAATTATCGAAGGTAGAAAAATTGACATTGCAGCCAAACAAAGTTGATCTATTTCTTCAAGCTGCTGATGGAGAATTACAAGGGAAATGGAAACTCCTTCTTGAAGAGAAAGAAGAAGATGAAAGATTGACAACAAAGTGGACGAACGTTGAAGATGTGATGGGGTTGCTTCCAAAAAGAGAAAGGAGGAAGGATAGGAGCAATATTCTGAAAACTGTACAAGCACCCAAAGCTCCAGTACGTACAACACCACCAACAATGCCTACAGTTCAACCTTTGACATCCTTATCAAACAAAGCATATATGGAGATGGAAGAAATTATACGAGGAATGCGAGATCTTCAAATCAAATTGGCAAGACTTGAAGAGAATACTTCTACAAACAATTCGAACAATGTTTCAAAATAAAGATACGAACAAAGATGCATTTGGTGTGATGATGCTTCACACACTAGGAAAGATTGCAATGAATTTAATAATATGATACGACAAGGAAATATTTGTTGGAAAGATGGGAAGATAGCATTGAAAGATAGGAAGGATCTTCATCAAACCAATTTTGGCAAGGGAGGAATGAGAGCATTGGTTCAAGATTACTTAAAAGAGTATGAAACACCAGCACGAGAAAGTGCAAGTTATGGTGCTAGAGTAGATGATGACCTTGGTGGAAGAATGGAAACTAGTGAGTTTTGGGCTTCTACCATTTCTACAATGCAAGAAGAGAATTTACCTCGAGAAGCGTTATTAAGGACTGCAGCTACAATACGAGATGCAACAGGTTGGGAGGATCTTGTTGAGTCTCTTTCAGTTCATGCATATATTGCTAAGAGCCAACATAAAGCTTTGATGGAAGAAAAGAGACAAGGAAATTTTGATGATACTAGAGAAGGAAATTTTTCTAAGAGGCTAACTCAAGGAGACAAGGCTCGGGAGGCAGCTTCACAAGAATTACCTATAAAGGAAACCTCAGCATCATTGGAAGAAAAAACAAAGGAGACAAAAGATAAGGGCAAATCAATTGCTTATAAGCTACTTTCTGACATTGAAGTGGCAACAAATTTGAAAAGGGTGTTGGAAGAACGTATATTAAACGCTAAGGTGGAATTCACATTCAAAGAAGTCTTGGAAATTACAAAGAAGGAATTTCATGATATTATCATTGACAACATTAAGTGAAAGAGGCAATTAATGGGTAAAACTGGAATGAGTCATGCTATTGATGCAAGAATATATAAAGATGAAGAAGAGGTTGATATTGGTTACAAGCAACCAACAAATGAAAAGAATGGGTATAATCAATGAGTACGTTTCAAAGATTATAGTGATAAGGAAATGGAAACCTTGAGCCATTATACTCAAAAGCATTGGGCAAGGGCAACTACAGAGGTATTGGTGAAAGTAGGAGATATAGAAGAACCAATTGTTGCTTTAGTCGACCATGGTTCTGAAATAAATCTCATGTCTAAAGATCTTTATAAGAAGCAAAAATGGCCAATTGATATGGAATATGGATGGGCAATACGAGCAGCTAATAACACACGAGGCGTATTATATGGAGCTTGTCCAGATGTCAAAATTTGGATTGGAGATGTTGCGATGGAGCAACATTTCTTTGTTCAAGATACAACGTCTTATCCGTTGATTTTAGGACAACCTTATATTATGGCAACACAGATGGAAACAAAAGTACTTGACGATGGTTTTGCTTATGCAAGGGTACGTAGCGAAGATGGGAGAAAAGCTGTATAATTTCTAACAGTCCCTCCTAACCATGAACGGAATCGAGATATGTTGAGGGAGAAACCATTGCCAAAGATTGTTGAAGGATTTAAGGATTTTGGAGAAGTACCACTATAAAGCGAGATTATGGAGGTATAAAAGAGGAGGTACTCTCGCGAGATGAAGGTGCCTTTGATGCGAGTTTTATTGGTATTTTGAAGAATGGAAATATTATGTATAAAAAAGTTGATGATTTTAAAAGAAAAGAAAGAAAAAGATTATATAATATTGAAAGAGAATTATGCAAGTTAGGTACATTGCAAGATGATGAGAGAATTTTAGGTGTTTATGAAGAAAATGGACTGGAAGATTCATTGGAATTGATTACATCTATTGGGTTAGAGGATAATGATAAGATTGTTGAGATTCATTCAAGAGAGGTTTATACCATACTTGAATCTTTTCAAGCACCAGAAGTCACTGTAGAGACGAGATATAAAACAGCAGATAAGAAGATAAAGCCTATTGCCGAACCATTACCAGAAGATTCTAAGGAATAAATGAGAGAAGCATCAAAAGAAGCAAGTTTAAGAGATCCAATGAATATTGGACATCAGTTTATTAAAGAGACTTTTGAAGAATTGAAGATTGGTTCTGATGGTTCTTAATTGCCGGAGGAAATTACTTGCTTCAAAAAGATGTTGGCTAAATAAGGTAGATCGTTTCCTTCAAATCTCATGAAATTGTGTGTGTGGATCCGAATATTATAACACCTATGGTTTTCACTGTACCGCATGTACTTTAGAATCTAAGACCGATTCCAGTACCGAGGGTACATTTACCTAAATTGGTGGAACTATTAAAAGAAAAGATAAAGATGAAAATATTGAAACCCTCATTTGCACCGTATTCTAGTCGATGGTTTATGGTACCTAAGAAGAATGGGTCACTACGGTTTATTTAAGATATGCAACCGATGAATGTGGTAACTGTCTAGAATGCAGAAATTGGATCTATTGTAGATGAATTTACTGAGGAGTTTGTAAGAAGGGCAATCTATTCAATAAGTGACTTGTATTCAAGTTATGATTAATTTCAACTTGTCGAAGGAAGTAAAGATATCACAACAATGAAGACACCACTTGGATTGGTTAGAATGTACACTCTTCCTCAAGGCACGACCAACTCAGTTGCGCATATGATGAATGGGATGAATAAGGTATTGAGAGATTTTATTCCGGAAAAGACTATACCTTTTCTGGATGATGTTCCTATAAAAGGGTGCAGAAAATGAGACAAGGATGAAACTTTAGATAAGAGGAGGTGTCGCAAATATGTTGTTGATTATATATAAGATTGTGAAAAGATTTTAACTTGGCTTGGAGAAGTTCATCTTACATTATCGAGTATGAAGTCCGTATTTGGAGTACAAGAGGTTGTGATTGTTGGACATTTATGTGGATCTTACGGAAGAAAATCAGATCCAACTAAAGTTGATGCAATTGGAAGGATGAAAGAGGATTGTGATTCTTTAATAGAAGATCGCAGGTTTTTAGGTGCATGTATATTTTATCGAATCTGGATCCCTCATTATGCTCATATAGCAGATCCATTGTATGAGCTATTATGCAAGGGCTACAGATTTAAATAGGAAGAAAGGCATATTCAAGCAATGCAAAGATTGAAGAATTTATTGATGTCACCTCCAATATTGAGGAAGGTTGATTATAAGTACAATAGACCAGTGATTCTTACTGTGGACACTAGTCCAATTGCCATTGGATGGGTTGTGGGTCAAGATGATTCAAGTGGGAATAGATTTGCAGTTCGATTTGGGACTAAAGTTTTAAATATTCGTCAGCGTGCATATTCGCAAGTCAAAAGAGAACTTTGGGGAGTCGTTTCGGCTATGAAAGCTGAAAAGGACTATTTGATTGGGGTAGTAGTAGTAATTGAAACAGATTGCTTGCCATTGCTTGGAATGATTATTAACTGTTCAACACCGGATATTGCAATGTTGAGATGGATTACTTATATTAAGTCACTAAATCCAGAATTTAAGCATGTTACTGGGAAGGACAATTTAGTAGCAGACATGCTATCTCGAGCAAGATACGAGAGGGAGGACGAAATGGTTGAAGACATTGATGACGTTAGATTGAAATTCTATTCAATATCAAATCTCAACAAAGAAGACAAGCTATTTCTTGAAGAATCTTATGAAGGAGAATTATTGGATATTGGTCATTACTTGAATACCTTGACTAAACAGGAGAATTGGTCTACAGAAAAATTCAAACAAATAAAAAAAAAAGCATATGGATTTTTGCTTCGAGATGGATTCTTATGGAAGAGACCGAAGAAAGGAATTGGAATGCCACAATGAGTGATAGGAAAAAAGGAAGAAAAACTAAAATTATTAAAGGAGTTCCATGATAGTTTATGGGCAGGGTATAGAGGAATATGGGCTACTTTTGCTAAACTCAAGGATTGATATTGGTGGAAAAATATGTATCGAGATGTGCTCTCATTTGTAGAGTCATGTAAAATCTGTCAATCGTATTCTAATATCCGACATCGAGATGGTCTTCATCCTACGTATCCTCTGGCTATTCATTTTAAATGGGTTGTTGATTTGGTTATTATGCCAGTTGGATTATGGCAGATGAGATATTTGGTTTTAGCTCGTGAAGATTTATCAAATCAAGTAGAAGGAAGCGCATTGAGGACAAAATCTATAGAGGGGATTTGTAGGTTTTTGCTTGAAGATGTCATTTGCTGCTACGGATGCGTAGGAAAAATCACTGCAGTTCGTGGAGAATTAAATGCACAAGAAGCTCGTAAGTTCTTTGAAAGATATAGGGTTAAACTATCACGGACTACTGCTTATAATCCAGAAGGGAATGTAAAAAGCGAATGTGGTCACCCACAGATTATGAAAGCATTAGTTAAAGCTTGTAATGGGAAAGTTAAAGAATGGCCACGGTTTTTATCATTTGCATTATGGTCTGATCAAACAACACATAGTTCAGTGACAAGATATATGCCAGTAGAACTTATGACAGGTCAAAAACCAATTATGCCGATTGAAGAAAAGGTACTTACTTAGAGTATGCTACCATGGGAAGATGGATTGACAAGAGAAGAACTTCTGGCTATTAGGATTCGACAATTGGAGGAAAGTTTGGAAGATGTGTAGATAGCATTGAAAAGGTTAAAAAGAGCAAGGTTACAAAACAAGGTGCGATTCGATAAGCAACATCAATTGAGACCTAAAGCAATCGAGGAAGGTGCCTGGGTACTTGTTTATGACAATAGTCTGGATAATCAACATAGTACTTTGCAGAAATTTTCAAAACGTTGGTTTGGACCATATGCAGTAACAACTGTTCATGATAATGCGACTTACTCATTACGGGAGTTAGAGGGTACAAAATTGAAAATACCAATTACAGGGAAGCGAATAAAAATATTTAAATGAAGATATGCGGAGATGAATATACAAGACCTTAATGAAGGTATAGAGATTCCGCAACAAGAAGATGAAAGTGATTTGAATAATAAAGGTGACGAAGACGAACTGGACAAAGACGTAGATAATATATTCTAAATCAAACAGCACTTGGGTAAATTGGTGCATCCCGGAAGATGCATAGGTTCAGAGGGGATGGATGTCGTGTTGTAACACGAGTATACTGTGAAAATATAAAGAAAAGGGACTTTCATTAATGTTCAGTTACCTCGAATATTACAAGCAACGACCAATTCCAATGCAAATACTGAGAGGCTAAGGTCAGTCACCCCGTTACAGTCAGCCGGGGCATACTGAAATGCTCCATTCGATTCCAATAACGGGAGTCAACAGAAAGGGAAAGGACCAATTCAACGACGGGTGAACCTGGTTCGAAGAGCCAATTGGATCCAATTTCAAGACATCCAATTGCGGGAACATCCAAGTCTTACTACGGGCCTCTTATCCAATATGAAATTTGACTTGGTCGGGCAACCTAATGCAATCCAATTATGGGAACATCCAGGTCTTATTATGGGCCTCTTAGCCAATATGAGATCTGAATTGGTCGGGCGACTCAATGTGGTCCCGATTACGGGGGTTCCGATTCTATTTTAGGCTGTTCCATCCTTTGTGCCATTCCGGGAACGTCCTTTCGGTAAAAGGATCTCTTAAAGGTAAAAACGGAGGAGAAAGCTCTGATGGCGGAGCCAATTTCGAATCCAAGATGGAAGATTGAAGAAATTCAGAGGCTAGGGTTTGAGAGAGGAAAAAATTAGAGTTAAAGGGGAGAATAGGTTAAGAAATGGAGAGGAAAGAATAAGGTTTTTGGGGAGAGAGAATAAGATTTTTAGAAGGTTCAGAGAGCTAGCTTCATGCTTCGGGGAAAAAAAGATAGAGAATTGGGATTTTTTTTTTCTTCATAGGGTTTTGGGAAGACTAAGGCAATCGTTGCTGAAGTTAGTGTTGTAATGGTGAATCGAGATTTTTAATGAAGTGGGTGTGATTACTCTTGATTGTTTTATGAAATCGAAGTTACGTCTGTGATTGAAGAATTAAAAGGGTGTCTATAGGATTGAGTATGCTGAGTGAATGAAATTTATTGGGTTAATCTAATGAGACAGTCAGTGGATACAAGATCGTGAGTATAAAGCGGTATCGAAGATTAGCAGTTTGGATTGTTCGGGGTTCTTTGTAACGTCTAGAGACCTACCGACAGGGGCAAAAAGAATTTCGGAGAGCAGTTGAAGGACATCCAAATAGATTTACGATATATTCTTGCAATTATTTATATTCCAACAGTCAAAAACTGATAAACTACTTGAATATTAGCGAATCTTCATACTACCATCTACAGCCAGACATCCAACACGTTCTTGAGCAGAAAAGCACGTAATACGATATTGTGCTAATGGACAAATGGAAAAGACCAACGAAATTTTGTACAAGGTCTTGACTAAGATAATTTTGGGGGTAGGTACCGATTCGGAGATCAAACTCTTTATGGATTTGTGGGCATATCGCTTCGCATATAAAGTATCTACTAACTCTACTCCATTTCAATTTGTTTACGGTCAAGAGGCAGTTTTACCCATCGAGTTGGAGGTTCAAAGTTTACGGATTGCCTTCGATGAACGACTCAATGACAAAGAGTCATTACATTCTCAGTTGGCAAAATTGGAAGAATTGAATGAAATATGGGCTATAGCTCTTTCCCACATGGAAGCAACTGAAAAACGGAGGAAGAGCTACTATGATAGTAAACTATGTCCGAAGATTTTTATGCCCAATGATTTGGTATTACTGTACGATAGCCGATTTGATTATTTTTCGAGAAAACTTCAAGTTTGTTGGCATGGGCCATATCGTGTGATTGAAGATTTTTCTAATGGATCTGTTTAATTGGAAGATTTCATGGGCCATCGCTTCAGTACCCGAATTAATGAGAACCAATTACGGTTATATAATATATAAAATCCGGGATGGGTTTCCATTTTTTTTGGAGGAGTGACTTCAAATGGACACAAGGTAGACCTAAATATGGTATAAGTACATTAAGGTGTAGAGGCAGCTCAAAAGATAGTTAGTAATTATTAATGTATCAAATGGGACGGAGGTGAGAAATGGACAATATGAGTAACATATTGTGATGATCACCGGTAGTAAGAGAATAGGAGTGGGGCACTTGTTAGAGGTCATTCTGTGTTGTCGTTCTTGGTTATTTTATGAGATTGCTATTTCTTGTGTTTTTTACATTTTTTAGCATAGTAATTCTAGTTAAGAGTTTGAGAGAGGGAGCATCATGGCAATTGAAAGTACAAAGAGAGTTACAGATAAAGAGGACAGTGGCCAAAATGTGATAACTAGATACGCCTTAAAACCTCCATCTGTGATAATCATTACCAATATGAAGCCGATGAAGTTGAATATCTGCTGGACGCTGAAAAGAATAAAAGACTTTTGAAATGCGTGGTTGTTTCAATTTTTACACCTATCAGATTGCTTACCATCAATTAATGTGTCATTAGTAGAAGAATATATCGCAAACTATGACTCGGAGGATGGATCGAGTGTGGTACAAGGGTGAATTATCGAGATTAATGGAACAATCTTGGAAAAGGTGCTGTGTCTTTCCATTCGAGAAATTACAGTAGGAGCTGATGACTCAAGCGACTTCAGTCCAAGAAGATATTTCAAAGGAGGTATGTCGGCCTTTGAGAGGAGCCAAGGTTGGTGAACTATTGAGGCAAGTTCACTAAAATTTGTGGAATGGTTTCATTCTGTGGTGAGGCAGTTAGGATTCTACCGACACCCTACATATATGTCCAAACGATTATTGTATGTAGCGGTAGGGATGCTGGAAGGGATGGTGTTCAACTAGGCTGCGTACGTAACTACTTGTATTCATGCAAAAATAGAAGCGAAGTAGAAATTGGAGAAATTCACTTATTTGCTTTGTTTCAATTATGTCTATGCTATGATCGCGCACACATTGCATCAAATAATGCCAGTAGAAGATAGTCATATACAAGTGCCACTGCTTCCACAAAGAGAATGAAATTCGTTGGCATAGAATATCAATACAACGGATGTAATACACGAAATTGGGGAGTCAAGTCGTATAGTGGCACAAGGAGTTGTTCCAGTTATTGAATCAGAACGGGTTCCAATTCATTTAGCAGTAGAGGAGGAAAATGAAACTCCAATTTTGATGGATATTAATCAATTGGTATTTCTACAAGGTCGATTGCTCAAAGAAATATTTCTTAAGAATGCTTTATTGAAGCACATTTTACAAATACATTGTATAGTACGAGCATTGTATGTAGACGGTAGTAGCAAATGGGATTTAGAGGATAGTAAGAAGGTGATATTAAAGCAAAACCAAAGAATTGAAGAGCAAGAATGGACGATAAATAAAATTGGAGAATCCAAGCTGGTATTGGAGAGGAAATGGGTTCATCAATATGAGTCTTGGATGAAAAAAAAAAAAAAAAAAAAAAAAAAAAAAAAAAAGAATATATCTTACAGATTGTAGAAGGACAATAGGATGAATTGATCCAGAATCGCAAGACATGGAATTTGGAATGGGAGAAACTCAAATGTCAGTTATAGGCAGAAGGAGACAAGGTAGAGTTATTAATGAAAGAAAAAGAAGCTTTGAGTGACTAATCTAGATGCAAAACGGAGAAGTTGAGGTCCAAAATCGAAGTTTTACAAGCTGAGGTGATAAAATTGACAGAAGAGTCATCAATGAGAAGTTAGTCTCAAGTGTCAATTGAAGATGTTCAAGTGTTAGGGACATAGTACTTAGAACCTTCTAGAGACAAGTTTCTAGAACCTTCTAGAAGTAAGTCTCTGAAACCTTCTAGAAGCTTTCTAATTGATCGAAGTTGCTTGAAAAGCTTCCTAGTTGGTGGAAGTTGCTTGAAAAGCTTCTTAGTTGGTGGAAGTTGCTTGAAAAACTTTCTAGTTGGTGGAAGTTACTTGAGAAGCTTCTTAGTTGGTGGAAGTTACTTGAGAAGCTTCCAAAATAGGAGTATATATTGGAATCGAAGCTAAAGAGTTCTTCAGTCTCAACAACACATCTCTTGGAGCTCTAACTCACCTCTCAGGTATTGTTCTTGTATTCATCTGATTAATCTAGTTCTTGTCAGTTCTTCTTGAACTTCTTGTTAGATCTCAAACTTATATTTTTGTGTCCATGACAGTTTATCGAGACTTCACTCATCTCAGATATCAAAGTTAGTTTCTTTCTCGTTAGAATGCGGATTACTCCTCTGCTTGGAAGTATACTAGCATTTTAGAGGTTGCGGATTACCCTCCTCTAAACTGATACTTCTTTTGTTACAATATTGGAGTCTTATTCTTCTTGGAGAGAGTAGATTACCCCTTTTCTTGAAGCTCTTAAGGCGTTTTAGAGGTTGCAGGGTACCCTCTTCTAAACCAATATTGTCTTCTTGTAGAGTCATTTCTGTCCTTCTTTTAGAATGGTCGGAGGCCAAGACATTAGTATGACAGAAAAATTGGAGTCCAAGTTGGATGCTATCGTAAATGCCCTTGCTACGTTATCGCAAAGAACTACAGAGATTGAAGGAGTCGTGGCAAGGCTTCATAATGATGGAGCATCTGGGATGGCATAATCTAAGTTGTACCAGCCTCAAACTTCTACACTTGGAGAAACAACTTTGCCTCAGGTTCGATAAGCACCGCTAGTTCTATAACATAAGGAGCCTCGAGTTAGCCTTCCGGACAAGTTCGATGGTACGTATTCCAAGTTTCAAGGATTCGTCAATCAAATCAAGTTGATAACAATTTTACAGCCCGAATGTTATCCAATGGAGGAGTCTCTTGTTGGGCATGTTGGAACCTTACTTACAAGGCAAGCTCTATCATGGTTTGCTCCTTTGTTTGAGAAACGATCATCCATACTAAACAACTTTGAAACCTTTTTGGAGGCGTTTGCGGAAGCATTTGGTGAACACGACAAGGTTCGATGGACTACAACAAAGATCCGGTCACTACGACAAGGGATGCACTCTACATCAATCTATACATCGGATTTCAGGCAACTAGTATGTGACATCAATTGGGACGAAGAAGCATTGATGAGTCAATTCTATTGGGGTTTAAGGGACGATGTGAAGGATTTGCTCCTAATTCTTCCTGATCCGCAAATGCTCAACAAAGCTATTAGCAAAGTTGTGAAGTGCGATAACTGCCTATTCTAACGTCGCCAAGACCAACGCTCAAGACAACATATGATTCGCCATGCCTCAACTATATCGGCAAGCAGCGTGAATTCATATTCAGAGCTAGAAGACATGCAAATTGATGTGGTACGTGTCAAATCCCTTACTCTAGAAGAAAAAAAGCGGCGTATGGAGGAAGGTCTATGCTTATATTGCGGTAAAGAAGGCTACAAAGTTGGAAACTGTCCCAAGAAGCAAAATCGACACATTGTCAGGACTATGGCACGTTTGTTCAGGAAAATGAGGATGCCCAGCTACAATAAGAACCGTGCGACTGGATAGTGAAATATCGCCACAACAACCAGGTTCCTTTCTTTCTGCTCAACTCGCCCTTTATTTTATAATTCCTTTATTTATTAGCCCTCAAAAACTAAAAACCTTAGCATTATTAGATTCAGGAGCATCTGCTTGTTTCTTAGACAAAGAATTTACAAAGCATTATAAGATCTTTTTAGTACAAAAATCCAAACCTGTTCACGTTGAGGTCATAGATGGGCGACCTTTATTGTCTGGTAGTATCACCCATGAATCAGAACCTATAGAAGTGACATTTAAGGGCCATAGTAGCCATATTATTTTCAATAGTATTAGAATCCCATCAAATCCTATTATTTTTGGTCTTTCTTGGTTCGAAAAGCATAACCCATCCATAGATTGGAGATTGCAGAAGATGACCTTTCTCACAAAACCATCCAAGAGCAAGCCTCGTAGAAAATCCCAAATAGAAAAATTCTTATTCATTGGAGCAAGAGCATTTGTAAGATCATCAAAGGAAGGCACACCGTTTGTTATTTATGCGGCTTCAACTACCGGAGAGAAGATCTCGACAGCAAGTATACCAGAGCAATATAAGGATTTTAAAGACGTGTTTCAAAAGAAGAATGCTGACATGCTACCGAAACACTGACCATATGATTGCACCATAGACTTGCAAGAAGGAGCGCAACCACTTTTTGGCCCAATCTACAATCTATCACAGAGGGAGTTGGCAGAGTTGCGGAAGTATATCGATGAGAATTTAGCCAAGAACTTCATCCATCATTCAAAATCATCAACTAAGGCATCCATCTTATTTGTGAAGAAGAAAGATGGCTCGTTGCGGATGTGTGTAGACTATTGAGGCCTCAACAAGATAACAAAGAAGAATCGTTACCCGTTACCCTTGATTTTTGGTCTCTTAGAACAACTTGGATGTGCAAAGATCTTTACAAAAATTGATCTAAGGAGAGCTTACAACCTCGTACATATCAAGGAAAGAGATGAGTGCAAGACAGCATTCCGTACAAGATATGGCCATTTTGAGTACAATGTCATGCCCTTTGATCTTACCAATGCTCCAGCAGTCTTCCAACATATGATGAATGATATTTTTTGGGAGCACCTTGACGATTTTGTTGTCATCTACTTGGATGATATTCTGATATTCTCCAAAAATAAGGAAGAACATGAGAAGCACGTTCGTTTGGTCTTGGAGAAACTATGCAAGCGAGAACTATATGCCAAGTTAAAGAAGTGTTTATTTCACCAAATGGAGATGGAGCTTTTGGGATTCGTTGCGACTACGGAAGGCTTGAAGATGGACCTCAAGAAGGTGGAAGCAATCATCTCCTAGGAGGTTCCAAAGACAATTAGAGATGTACAATGCTTTCTTGGTTTTGCCAACTTCTATCGGATCTTCAACAAGAATTACTCTCAAGTTGCTGCTCCTCTCACTTGGTTGACATGCAAGGATAAGCTGGAATGGGGACCTCTAGCGGAGAAGGCGTTTCAAGACCTGAAGACCGTATTTACTACGGCTCCAATTTTGGTACATCCAGACTTTATAAAGGCCTTCTATTTAGAAAATGATGCTTCGAATTTTGCTTTGGGAGTTATACTTTCACAAATGGAAGACGACAAGAAGCTCCATCCGATTGTATTTTATTCTCGAAAGTTCTCTGCTGCTGAAATCAATTATGAGATCCACGATAAAGAACTTCTTGCTATAATGGATTCTTTCCAAGAATGGCGTCACTTTCTTGAAGGAGCTGCACACCCACTGACCGTATATACAGATCATAAGAATTTGGAGTATTTCATGTCGGCTCAAGTTCTAAATCGACGTCAAGCTCGGTGGAATATGTCATTATCTAGGTTCAATTTTGTTATCACTTATCGACCTGGAAAGCAACAAGGACTATCTGATGCCTTATCGAAGAGATCGTATCTTGTACCAAAGGCTGGAGAAGCAACATTTGATCAACAATGTACTACGTTGTTGAAGCCAGAGTAATTTTGGCTTTGCGCTACTATTGTGCCAATTAATGCTGACTTCCTGAATCAAGTACGTGCCGTGATCATTGAAGATTCAGTAGCCATTGATATTAAGCAGTATGCCAATGACGACAAGTTCAAGGTGGAGGGAGATCTTTTATACTTTGAGGAGCGGTTGTATATTCCAAAAGGACCAGCACGACTTCGAATTCTTCAATCTCGCCACGATTTTGTAGTTACGGGACATTTTGGATTCAACAAGACCTTAGAGCTTATTTCTCGAGATTTTTGGTGGCTCCAAATGTAGAAGGATGTGAAAGATTTTATCCTCTCCTGCGACATCTGTTCAAGATCCAAGAATCCTTGGCATCGCTCTTATGTACTCCTATAGCCATTACCGATTCCACGTCGACCATGGTCTTCAGTTTCCATGGACTTCATCACGGACCTGCCATCATCGAACTCATTTGACAGCATCTTTGTCGTGGTAGATCGGCTTACAAAGATGGTACACTTTGTTTCTTGTAAAAAGACATCGTCCAATGAAGTCACAGCAAGGCTCTTTCTCGATAATATATATCGATATCATGGACTACCAGATGATATCGTATCAGATCGAGGAACCTAGTTCATATCAAAGTTTTGGAGATCTCTTTTTGAGATATTCTAAGGTGAATATCAAGCTTTCTTCGGCTTTTCATCCTCAAACTGACGGCCAAACGGAACGGGTGAACCAAGTCTTGGAACAATACTTACAATACAGCATCAACTATCAGCAAGACGATTGGACTGCATATCTGCCGCTAGTTGAGTTTGCATATAACAACACCCTCCATGCATCGACTCAATACACATCATTCTTTTCCAACTATGGGTATCATCCGAAGCTTGATTTATTGAGTTTGTCAATAAATAACAATCCAGCAGCTGAAGGCTTTGCAAAGCAACTATCAAAGCTTCAAACTACGTTGAAGCTTCAATTACAATCTGCTCAAGAATCCTACAAGACGCCTACAGATAGATTTCGAAATCAAGCACCTACTTTCAAAATTGGAGATAAAGCATGGCTTCTTCGACGGAATATCAAGACCAAGCGATCATGTGATAAGTTGGACTATCAAAGATTGGGACCATTTATCATCCAGAAGCAAATCAATCTAGTGGCGTACCATCTGAAATTACCGACTTCTATGAAGGTACATCCAGTCTTTCATGTTTCTTTGTTGGAGCCTTATCGAGAGTCGTCTTTTCCTGAAAGAGTGCAATGTCCGCCACCTAGTATTGAAATCGAGAATCATGAGGAATACGAGGTTGAAAAGGTGTTGGATTCACGATGAAGGTGGGGCAAGTTGGAGTATCTTATTCATTGGTGTGGCTACGACATTAATGAGCGAACGTGGAAACCAGCTGAAAATCTTGCTAATGTGCTACAAAAGGTACAGGAGTTTCATCAACAACATCCTTATAAACCTAAGCCGATTTGATGATAGCTTCCTTCTGAAGCTTGCTCACCCAAGAATATAAGAAAAGAAGAGAGCACCACCAAAACTCGTAGTTGTTGTAGTTATTTTTTCCAAGATAAAGTAGAATTTTTTCAATAGCCATAGTTTGGTCTTCTGATATGGATAGCCAAGAGATAGATACTATGTCAGTCAGATTATCCCAACTGACTAGCTCACGAAGGCGACCCCGAGATGAAGAACCACCTACACCATGACGACGACGAAGGATACCGAGTAACCGATCACTGGTGATTGTATTTGAGTTTGAGCCTACTTACAATGGTCAGCCAGAAGGCGTGTTTGTAGGAAAATTTCACAATGAAGACATGAAAGTTCATGCTTGGTCAGAAGTCGAAGGCATAGGCCACTACCGTTGGCTTCAAGGGCCGATGAATCACTTACCTCGTGAACAACAGTTGGAGTTCATAGTAAACGTTATGCAACAGATCTTCATTTTCTTGCATTGGTACTGATTAACAACAATATTGCTTCTCAGAGACCTCGAAGCTAAAAGAGGGGGTGATGTTAGGGACATAGTACTTAGAACCTTCTAGAGACAAGTTTCTAGAACCTTCTAGAAGCTTCCTAGTTGATGGAAGTTGCTTGAGAAGTTTTTTAGTTGGTGGAAGTTGCTTGAGAAGCTTTCTAGTTGGTGGAAGTTGCTTGAGAAGCTTCTTAGTTGGTAGAAGTTGCTTGAGAAGCTTCCTAGTTGGTGGAAGTTACTTGAGAAGCTTCCAAAATAGGAATATATATTAGAATCGAGGCTGAAGAGTTCTTCAGTCTCGACAACACATCTCTTGGAGCTCTAGCTCACCTCTCTGGTATTATTCTTGTATTCATCTGATTAATCTAGTTCTTATCAGTTCTTCTTGAACTTCTTGTTAGATCTCGAGCCTGTATTTCTGTTTCCGTGACATCCAGAATGGATGAGTCAGCAGCAGCATCAGTTGGAACTCCATGATGCCTAGATTATAAAACTGGAGGCTTAAGTCCGTGAATTGGGTGAGTGTAATGAAGATCTATCAAATCAGTAAAAAAAGAGCCAATGGAAGATTGGAGGAGGAGGAGAATTTGAATTTAGAATTAGAATCGGTGGAACCTACATTCGATAATGCAGCAAATGATTAATTGGGTGGACCAGAGGAATTAATAATTTTGTAGAGTTTTGTTAAGTAGTTTTTAGATAGGAATCAATTGTATGTTTGCAAGGACGTTGCTTAGATAGGAGTGGAGCTATGTAGAATAGATATTAGTTCGTTTTTATAAGATATTTGTAAAATAAACTAATAGTCCATAGAATAGTTAGTTTAGGAGGACGGATGATTGATTCTGTTATTAAAAGTGCTTATTATAGGATTACGATTAGAATCTGGAAATCAGTAGGAATTATATAAGAATTGTAGAAGTTTGTTGGAGAGCCAGACTATGATAGTCATGAGCCGGGGTTAAGCTTGGTGCTTCTTCTTTATTTTTTTGTTTTCTTTGTTGTTGAAGAGTAATGGATAGTTTTTGAATGCTGAGAAGTGAGTCTGTGGAATAAATCAGAGATTGATTTATGAGTTATTGATTATGTAATTAGAGTACTGAGTGATTGAATTATATGAGAAATTATTGGAAGATTGATTATGGATGGAAGATTATGATTGTTGTTTATTGACAGTTGTGTGTGTGTGTTTCAATAGAAGAAGTCTGTGATTGCAAGAATTCTGTGAATTCAGATTGGTTGGAGTGAAGTCTGTTATTCCTAGTATTGGATGGAATTTATTGAGTTTTGAGCGGTCTTTTGAGAGTGCAGGGTTGCACATTGTGGTTATCAGTTTATGGAGGAGTATTATTATTGGAAGGAAGTATTGTAATATTTCTTAGTATTTTAGTGGTTTGAAATACAGTTAATTGTATAATCCTAACAAGTAAAATTCATGCACTTAGTCTTTCTTTGTGTTCGAATTTTCCTATACAAGTTTATTCTGGGAGAAAATTGTAGAATAAGTAAAACGGCAATCACAATAAGATAGATGATATAAATCAAGGAGGCTCAGACAATAGACGTAGTCAGAACCTTGTAGAAGAATATTTTAGAACTATATAAATATTCATGGACTAACAAGTTTGAAATGTAAATGGACAAGAAGCATCAAAAGCATTTAGAAATGATATTGGAAAAGTAAAGAGGTTTCATGAAAAAAATATCACTAGATTTTTGAGGATCTATACTTGTGAAATAGAAATCTATCAAATTTCAAATGACAAGATGATTGAAAACTTTAATCTAGCAATTATCTAAAAATTAAAAAAAATATGAAATAATTATATAGAAGCATGCATGTGAATACATGGACTAGATTTAAATAGAGATTAAGAAATACATACTTTAAAGAAAATATTGAAATAATATCTAAAAAAAGTTTTTTTGATTGGATGGAACAACAACCAAATAAAGATATAGAATTAAATAGGCTACTAAGGGAATTAAAGAAGAAGTTTGGACAACATCCTTTATTTGAGAAGCGCTTTTTAGATTTGAAAAAATCAAAGTTTCTCTACAATTATACATGCGCACTAGAAGATAGATTATTTTTTCTTCTTTAAGATGGCATGGCTAAGGTGGTTTTACTATCAATTGGAGAAGATTGGAAGAAGCAATGACCTTCATTACCAAGAAACATCATATGAAGGCTAGAAGATTAGAGCAAAGAATAGAAATAACATTAATGATAGTTCTAAAGATTCTTGTAATGACTTTGATTCCTTCTATTTCATCAAGCTCTTCAAAAGATAAGACTATAGACAAAGACATTCTTAAAGAATTAACAAATGACATAAAAATTGAAAGTAAAAATCAATGTTTTAAAAAAAAATATAAAGTCAAGTCTTTCATGACTAGTTGAAAGATCAAAAGAATTTGAGGTTAGATATATTTGGTGTGATGATCCAAATTTCAAATGTAGTGATTGTGGATAATACAAAGATGCCATGACGAGTGACATTGTTATCTTCAAAGAAATCAAAATTAAAGATGCTATAGCAAATAAGCCTTTAGAGACTAATTTTGAAAGAAATAGTATGAAAAAATTGATGGAAAATAGATTTAAAAAAAAATCTTCAAATAGTAGGAAAACAAAAAAATTATTATTGAAGCTGAATATAATAAGGTACGAACCTCTGTACATGTATCTAAAGAAGTGATGGTCAAAGGAGTACAAATTATTAGAAGAATAATTAAATAAAATCATCCAATTGATGCAACTACCATTAAGGCATATTTGATAAGTAAGCATGGTATAAAAGAATCCTGTGATGCATTAGTAAAGGTCAGGACAAACAAAATTAGTGAAGAAGAAGGAAAAAAAGATCTAATTTATAAGAAAAAGATTCCAAGTAGTAGAAAGATTGCTCTAGGAAATAGACCAACTAGCAATGCAAGGTAAGAAGCATGACCTTTTGCTTTATATCTAAGAGCTAATATTTCACTTTTAAAAATAAAGTGGAAGGAAAAGATAAGCAACAATAAGAGCAAGAAGAAAGAAGACAATATTTAAAAAAAAGATAAAGCACCAGCCTATAATCTCAAATTTGATATTGAATCCATAATTGATATGAAAGGCATTTTGGAATAGAAAATTTCAAATGCCAAGATTGAATTTACTTTGAGAGGAGCTTGTGATATTACCAAAAAAGATTTTCATAAGCTTATCATTGATGTGATTAAAAAAAAGATTCAAATGGTAACTAAAATAATAATAGTAAAGACACTAAATACTATAATAATTAAAAAAAAGATAAAGAGATTTAAAAAGTATTTTCTTTAATTTGTAATAATGTAGGCAATAGTAACCAAAAAAAAAAAAAAAAAAAAAAAAACATGGAGTGATTATTGGTAGGACTCAAAATACAAAAATTAAAGTTATAAAAGAAATTTTGTATAATAAAATAAAAAATAAAGTGTTGCAAATATTTTTATATAATGAAATTGCTTACATCATAGTAGAAGTGAAAATTTATAAGAATAAAGAAAGAATTGCAATAGAAGCCAAGATATTACAATTTAGAATTGGCTAGCTAAAAAAAGTGATGGTGAAGTTTTGATAATTTATACTCATCCATTCCAAGTAAGAGCTATAATAGAGATATATCTAAAGATTTGAGACCTTGAAGAATTAATTTTAGCATTGGTGGATTTTGGCTTTAACATCAACATCTTATTTAAAAAGGTTTATAAAAGATCAAATGGCCAATTAATTTTGGCCAACTATAGATGTATATTGAAAGCTGCTAACAATAAAAGAAATAATATTTATAGAGCATGTTTAGCAATAGACAATAAAATTGGTGATGTTGACGTGGAACAAAACTTCTTGGTATAGAATCAACAAAGTTATTTAATCATTTTAGAAAAAACATATATTATTGCAATAAGAATAAAAATCAAGGTGTTAAATAATAGCTCACATTATATTATGGTGCATAACTATGATTGTAAGAAGTTAGTTCAATTTTTCAAAATAAAGGCAAATCATAAGAGGCATTGAGATCAACTTAAAAAAATTTCTTAAAAACATAAACATGATGAGTTTCTTCATTTTTAGATTGCACATATGGAGTATTTGGTTCCATGAATGCAAAGAAATCATTTACTATTGTAAGCTCTAATATACAATGGAGTGAGTATAGAAATAGAATTTAATAAAGAATAGGTTTGTAAATTATAAAAAGGTTAAGAATTAAAGGTTTAAATATAGAAGATTAATTAAGAAGATTAAATAAAATAAAAATAATTAATATGATTTTGAATAATGTATTTATTTTTCTAATTATCAAAAAAAGATTTTGAAACAAAGTTTTATAAATTTTGGAGACTTTACAATAGAAGATCATTGCATCTACTGATCTAATGCTGGAAATTAATATAAAAAGCTTATATGAAGAGATATTCAAGATAGCTACAAAAACAAGATTGATTGAAACTTATGGCTTAAAAAATAAAACAATAGTGAATACTAAGTATAAAATTGTAGCAAAGAAGAGAATTGGGTACCAATACAACTGCAATGGAATTCCAAAGATCATATCAAGAAGGCTAAAGAATAGCCTAGATTGAAAGAAACAAGAGAGATTAGATATAATTATATGAAGGAAATATAAACCAAGCTAAAGATTGGAGGAAATGAGTTCTTACAAGAATTTGAAGAGAATAGGTTCCAAAAAATAATCTCTAAGCATAGTTAATATTTATCTCTTTATTAAATGATATTAGATATATTAAATCAAATAGCTTCATGTCAATGGTCATTTTAATTATTCCACATTTATCTTAGTATTCAAAGCTAATTCTTACATCTAAAGCCTTACTAATTAAATTGATAAATATATATATAAAAAAAATACAAATGAAAAAACTTCACCATCTTTACTCCAATCAATAGTTCATAGTGCTAAAAAGGCTAGAACTTTGAGGTTCATCCAATACACACAACTAGCTAAGAATATGAAACTAAATATATATATATATATATATATATATATATATAAAATGAAGCCCCTAAAGTTTTGATTAGATATTCTATGTATTTATTAGAAATTTCTATTCTGATTATAATTAGTTTCAGCTTCCATCAAAAAGTAGAGATTTGACAACTACAAAGACTCTAGTGGAACTTATAAAGATATGCAATTTGCCTCAAAATGCCACAAACTTAGTAGTTCATATGCAAAGTGCCACGAATCAAAGCTTAGGAGAATTCAAGCTTGAAAAGACTATTCTTTTTGTAGATGATATACTTATCAATGGCTACAAAGAAGGGCCCAAAGACTTGATATTGGATGTTGATGTATGAAAAAGATTTGTGAATGATCACATTGATGATTTAGAGAACATTTTAAAGAGGCTTGAAGAGGTGGATCTAACCTTGTCCATTGATAAGTCCAAATTTGGAATAGATGAGATTGTGATGGTTAGACACTTATATAAGAGATATGATAAAAAACCTAATCATAAAAAAATTGATACTATTACTAGAATGAAGGTATATAATAGCATCATTGAAGTAAGAAGATTTTTAGGAGCTTGTATCTTCTATCAAACTTGAGTTCTACACTTTTTTCACATAACTGAATCACTATAAAATCTCTTTAAAAAAAGAGCCTAAAATTCAAATAAGTTCAAAAGTAAGAATTAGCCATAGAAGGTTTAAAAGAGATTTTGAAGCCACCACTAATCTTGAGGCAAGTTGACTATAATAGTGATAGACTAGATATTATTGTTAAATAAGCCTAATTGCTATTGATTGGACTAATAATTAAGGTAATAATAAAATAAAAAAAACAAAAAAAAGAAATTTGCAATCAGATTTAGAGCAAGAATTATCTCAGACAAACAAAGAACATATCCACAAGTAAAAAAGAAGTTTTTGGAAGTGCTCACAATTATGAAGGCAAATAGAAATTACTTAATTGGAATAAATGTGGTATTTAAAATTGATTGCTTATCATTGTTAGATATAATTTTTAATTATTTTATTCATAATATTACCATATTGAAGTTGATAGCCTATATTAGACCACTCAATCTTATATTGGTACACGTTTTTAGCAAGATGAACATTGAAGCCAATATGCAATCTAGAACTAAATATATTTGTGAAAAAAAGATAGAAACACAAGAGATTAGTGAAGATGATGAAAATGAAGATTATAGCTATATATTAGCTATTAATAAAATAAACACAAGTAATAAAGATCATCATTTTAGAAAAGATCTTTATAGAGGCAAGTTAAAAAATATTGGCATCTATTTGAGTATGATGAGGGACAAGAAAGTTGGTCAAATAAGGCTTTCAAAGACATCAGACATTAGTCTTATGGCTATATTCTGAGAGATAGTTTCTTATAAAAGAGGCTAAAGAAGAAGAATGGAGTACTATTGAGAATGGTGGATGATACAAGGACCAAGAACTAAGTTTTCAAAGAATTTCATGATACACTTTGGGTTAGCCACAAAGAAGTTTGAACCACCTACCATAAGATCAAGGAGCAATATTGATAGAAGGATTTTTACAAAGATGTAGAGGATTTTGTGGCTTCTTACACTAAATGTCAATTGCAATTCAAAGTCAAATTTAGACATGAATTGTATCTCACATATCTACTTGCTATGTATTTTTAGTAGGTGATTGATTTGGTAGCTATGCCATTGGGATTATGGGGTACAAAATATCTTGTCTTGATAAAATTTTAAAAAAAAAAAAAAAAAAAAAAAAAAAACTCTTAAATTATGCCAAAGTTAGAGCTTTGAAAACCAAGACAATATATAGAGTGTGCAGATCCATCTTGAAAGATATCTTTAACAAATATGGTGGCATTGAAAGAATGAAGGCTAATTGAGGAGAATTAGATATAATAGAAGTCATTTTTTTTATAAAGATATAATTTGAAGTTGAAGCTAATAATTATTTATAACCTTAAGGCTAATGGCAAGAATAAGAGAGGACATCTTTCCATCATAAATGTTCTTATCAAGACTTGCAAAGGTAAGTCAAAGTAATAGCTAAGACTTCTATTATTTGCTTTATAGATAGATAAAACTATTTATAGTACTATTATTAGTTATATGTCTATTGAATTGATGTTGGATCAAAAGTCAATTATGCCTATGGGAGATTTTGTGCCTACTTGGATGTTATTAGATTGTAAGAATGTCATTACAATAGAGAGATTATTGAAACTCCAAATTCAACAGCTTGAAAGATTGCCTAAAGATGAAGGAATTGCATTGAAGAAACTAGAGGCTACCAAATAGAGTAACAAGGAGAGATTTTACAAAATTCATCATTTGAAATTCAAATTAATTAGAGTTAAAGATTAGATATTAATATTTGATAGTAGTTTGAAGCAACAATATAGCACTCTTAGAAAGTTTGCTCAAAGATGGTTTGGTCTATATGTGGTGGTAATAGTACATGATAATGCCACTTATTTTTTTTGTGAGTTGGATGGCACAAGATTAAAGATACTTGTGGCTGAAAAATAAATGAAGGCATTTAAAAAGAGAGATAATAGATTTAGTCCAAATGATCTTATAAATTTTGAGAATCCACATCTAGACCAAGGTAAAGATGTGGAGTTATTTAAAGAAGATGAAGAAAATGAAGAAAATGAAGATATTTAGGTTGGCATATGCCAAAGAATGTGCAAATTTGAAAAGAGTGGATGTCGTGTTGAGAAGTGATTTAATATGTAAAATTAATATAAAATATTATAAAATTTAATTTATAATAAAAAATAAAAAATAATATATATATATATAAGTTAAGATAGATTGATATGAGCTTGAGATAGAATAATATGGTACTAAAATAAAGAAATATGGAATGACACAAAATAATAGAGATTGGTGTTGACTTTTAGACCATTCTCTCTTTTTTTTTTTCTTAGACTTTTTTTCTTTAAAAAAAGAACCAATCACTCTTTAAAGATTTTTTTAGAGGTTTTTTCATAGTGTGTTTAAAATTTGATTTTGATATTTTTAGGAGTTGTTTTTTTTAATAAGTTCTCTAAAAAGCTCTTACTTGCTTCAAAAAGAATTACTATAAAATTGCAATGCCTTTTGGAATAAAAAAAAAAAAATCAACTACTCTTAAGGATTTTTATTTGGAAGTTTTTTCAAAGTATATTTTGAATTTTGGTTTGAAATTTTAAAAAGTTACTCTTTTCTTTATAAGCTTTCCAAAAAGATCTTACTTATTTAGAAAGAAGATAGTATGAAGCTGTGGTGTCATTTTTTATAATAAAGAGAAGCCAATTGCTTTGTGCTAATATGATTTGTAGCTTTATTTATTTATAAAGCATGTTATAAAGAGTTTTAAAAAGTAAGATTTTGTGTAAATATATAAGGGCTAAATAGCTCTCTAAAAAACCATCATATATTCAAATCTAATGAAGTATAGAGTTGTGATATCAATTTGAATGAAGAAGAAATATCAACTATTGTATACTATCAAGAACTACCATGTACATATGAAGTGGTGGAGTTTGTTTGAATGAAAGGCAATATTTGACCATATCTAGTTGTAACCATAAATCTTATATTTTTTTGAAGCAAACTCTTTCATTCTAATAATAATGGATAAGAACCATTCCATAATAAGTATTCTTAGTTGCACAAGGAAAATCCAAAAAATTCTATGTATTGCAAACATCTTAAGGACAAGATGTGAGATACCTTGTGAAATAAAATATTATGTGTTCAAAGTAACTACACTCAACTACGATAATAGTATCCATTCGAAGAGCCCATACCTACTCATGGATGATATTGTAGAAGTAATTTGATGACATGGTACTAGAGGAGTGGCAAGCAAGGAAATAAGGTGTTATTATGAGCTTGTCAAAATTAACAAAGATACTAAAAGGTAGAGAGCTATTTGAAAGTCAGAAAAGGTATTTAGTGGATGTTGAGAAGTAGCATAGTATTTAATAGATCCTGAGTAGTAGCACCACAAATTAGTTAGTATTGGACTGAAGATTATATAATTTTGATTGAGCAATAAAATAATTTTTATCTTTTTTTATATCATTATATATATCAAATCCAATCTTACAAGGTCTTGTCTCATACTTATAAGTAACTTCAAAAGCCTAAAAAATAATAATTATCGTTAATTTTATTATCTAAAGATGAAATTACTATAGCTTCAAAAGAATTATTTGTCATTAATCAAAAGTTACATCTTCTTCTTTTGGTGTAAGATTAAAACTTCTAAAAAACCTATTTAACAAATTCTATTGTTCTTCAAGTTGATAAGTGATTTTAAATTCAAATCTTAATAAAGATATGCTCCAAAGGACTTGATGAAGATTTAAAATATATATTGGTATAAAATGTTCAAGGTTCTTGTAATTTTTTTATATAGTGATTGGACTCGAAGCACTTTCCAAATGTTAACATTATTCTTGAAATGAATCTATAGTTGCAAGAAGTTTTTTTGTTGTAGATCTCATACTTAATTTTGGTTGCTAAATTTTTTTTGAATCAAAAGCTATTAAATGAAGTTTTTCATATACTCCCATTTGTAACAATACTTCATTCAAAATAAAGTCTAATATGTCTATTTCCATAAAATACTATTTTGGAGAATCATTGCAATATAAGATTAGTATAGAAATAAAAATCATCTTTGAAACTTCAAGTAATGCTTTTGTTTCTTTGTTCTACTAAAGTTTGTCTTTATAATTCTAGCATATTATTATAGCTACAACTTAAGAAGAATTCTTGATAAAGATTTAATGACAATTGGTAAATACAAAAAAAATATTGGATATTTTTTGTTATTCTTTAAACCTTCCAATCCATAATAATTTTAATTTTTTTAGGGTGTATTATAAGGCTATCATTTGAAATAAATATATCTTAAGAAATCAACTTGAATTATATAAAATATACACTTTTTCATCATGGTATATAATCCTACATCTCTAAGTTTTTGCAACATACAACAAATATAAAATCTACGCTTTTTTATATTCTTAGAATAAATTAAAATATTATTTAAATAAAAAATGATAAATCATTTAAAATTTTACAAAACCAATATTATTTATAAGATGTTGAAAAATAATTGGTACATTTTTTAGTCTAAAAGGTATGATATTATATTTTTAAAAATTATATTTGATTTAAAACATAGTTTTATATTCATCTCCTTTTATATGTACCAAGTTGTATGTTTTTTGTAGATCTATTTTGATATAGATCTTTATTTTATTCAATTGATCAAGAAATCGTATTATAAAAGGTAAATGATACTTATTCTTAATTTTTATTTTGTTAAGTTCATAATAATTTACATACATTTGTAGTGATTTATTTTATTTTTTTCACAAATGAGATAAAAGCTCCTATTGGAGACTTAAAATGGCATATGAAGTTCTTAGCCAGGTTCATATCAATATATCTCTTAAGTATAATTAACTTTTTTTAGAATAAGATATAAATTAATCCAAATGGCAATTGAGCTCTTTCTTGAAGATCAATTGAACAATTATAGGAACAATGCTCTTGAAGAATATCTACATTTTTTTTTTCAAAAATATCTCAATAATTTTGATATTGGCTTGAAGTGTTGCTTGAAGTCTTTCTACCATCAAAACAACTATGGCATAAATAGAAAAAAAAAAAAAAAAAAAAAAACATCTTTTTTTTTTGCAGTATAAATAAAAGCTTTTGTATGTAGTTGTATTGAACTTAAGATTTTTTTATTTTAATAACAAAGTTTTGAATTATGATATAAAAATAATAAAAATAAAAATAAATCAAACTTACAAGAAATTGAGTCAATTCAAGAATTATATTTCTCAAGCCACAATAAACCTAAAATAATAGGATTAAAAAAGAATCTAATTATATTAAAAATTGATGAGTTGTTATATTAATTAATTGCTACAATTTCATAGATAATATATTTTGAAGACAATAAACAACCATTCATGACTTCTACATACATGGATTTAATTTTCTTAATTAAAATTATTTGATGTTTTTTTAATAAAATATTTATTTATAAAATATGTTGAAGCTCTTATATCTAACAATGCAAAGACTTTACATTTTTTTGGTACTAAAAAAATATCTATTATAAAGCAAGGTGAAGGATTTGAAGAGTGAATAGGATCTTTGATAGTTGTTGCATAAGATTCCAATTGCATAATTTTTATTGTAAATGGAGAAATTGGTTATTTGATACATTATCTTTTTTGGCAACTATGCTCCTCATTTTGTGATTATATTGCTTTTTTTAACAATGTTGAATAGTGTGCTTAGATTCTCCACAATATAAGCAAAAACCTTCTTAACAATATTAAGTCTTTTATTATTTAAGGAGGTGTTTAAAATATACCATATTAATTTACATATATTTTAGCTTTGATAAATAAGTTTTTGAAAACTTAAGAATTGTCATCATCACTTGACTTATTCTTCTCCAATCAAATCTTTGTTCTTAATATCTTTCAAAAAGTCAATTCTTACATACATGACTTAAGTATTAAATTGTTCTATAAATCCACTCTTTGCATTGTCAATGACAAATCTTTGACATTATCTTTAAGTCTATATTAAAATTGATTAATAAGGGCTTTGTCATTTTAATCCACGTTGCAAGCAAGGTTTTGGAATTTAGCATCATATATAGTGGTTGTATGCTATTCTTGTTGTAAAGATAGGAGTTTTATCTTTGCTATCTATTTTTAAATATATATTTTTTAAATATGGCTATAAATACTTTAAAAAAAATTATACCATAATAGAATTGTGAATCTTTTTTCATCAAAAGTGTAAATCATATATATATATATATATATATATATATATATATATAAATATGAATGCTTTTATGAATCCAACTTAAATAAAACCATTAGGCTATAGGAAAAGATGTAATTTTAGATAGAACTTGATTTACTATAGAAACTCTCAAAATCTTGATCTTATTCCATCAAACTCTCTAGCATATTGATCCTTCTCTCCTTTGTAGTTGTAATATTAAGACTTTTCAAATCCAATTATAAGATTGATCTATTTGATTCTTACAACTTCACAACTTTTAAGCATATACTATAAATTTCATTGTTGCCTTTTATAATAGGCATATATAAATTACCTTTGTCAATGACATTGGAAATATGTGAGATTTCTATCCTAAGAAAATTAACAAACTCATGAAGTTCTCCAGTAGTTGCAAACCTATTATTATTTTTGATAAATGTAACATCTATGATTTTTCCATTTGTTTCCTCAACACACAACAAAAACACAATAACTAAAATCATAATACAAATACTGCATCAATGATAATAGTAATAAAAAATATTGAAATAAATAGATTGTTTTTTTTAGAATTTTAAATATTTTAAAATTTTAAAATTTTAAATAATATAGTTAATATTATTTAAAAATAATCATCATATAAAAAAATAAATATAATATATAATAATATAAAAAAATAAAAAATAAACAACCTTAGATTCTAAATAATGGTGCTTTTAAAATTTTGTGTGGTAGAGCATTGAACATCTTTAAGATGAAAAAATAAAATAAAAATAAAAATAAAAGTCATATGTCCAATGAATCAACTTTTATTTATCAAATTAGATATCTACTACATCTATATTAAATATTTATGAAAAAAATATCAAATTTGTTGGCATTTCAATTTTAAATTGTTAATAACATCTAGAAGTCTATTGAATGAAATGAATGTTAATCTAAAAACTTAATAAAAAATTGTGTAATTGATTGAAAATTTGCAATAAAAGAATGACATTCAAGGCAATTTAATTGTATACTAACAATGTATTTCTATAACATTCAATGTGTTTCAAACACATCTTTTTTTTTTTTAAACTATGTTATTCAAGTTTTGTATTACTACTTGGAATAAAACCATTGGAACAAAAAATAAAATAAATCACTATGATAGAGCACTTGGAGCAAAATCTACAACACATTTTTCTATCTTAGATGAGAATCAACTTAATTGACTCAAAATATGTGATGACATGCCTTCCCATGCGAAGGCATGTCATATTTAAGTTATCTTCCATCCATTTTGTATTGTGCAATTTTATTCAAGTTTCATCAAAATATATCTTTTATTTTCGGCGATGCCAAAGAGGACTCATCCACAGATGATAACTGCGTGACCAGTTGCTCTCTCCCCCTTCAGGAACCAGCTTTCGCAACTTGGGGGGGCGCTCCACTTCGGGGTGGCGGAGGCTCAAGGACCATGACCCGCGATGAGAAGGCGCGGTGGGAAAACCCGTGACGTCGTCGTCGTCGCTGTCGTCGGCGCCTCGTCCCTGGGTAGCTGCCTTGTGGATTTCTTCGGCCTCGCGGTGTGCGAAACAGCGCCGTGCACACAAAGGTCCAACAGCGGCATTTTGGATGGTGGCATGGTGATGGAAGTTGCAATTGGCTGGGAAGCGGCTGGAAGGAAGGGGAGGGCGAGATGGGAAGGGCGGATGAAGGTGCGGGGATGAAAGTGTGTCCGTCACCACTCCTGACACCATTACGAAGAAGATTAACCACTCTGGCCCCGGATGCAGCAACGGCAGCGTCAAGGAGCAATGCCATTCTCTTCCCGTCGCTTGTCCGTCTGTGCGGTTTCGAAGCTTCACACATTTCTCGGCGCTTGACCACGCCAACTGTATTCCCCTTTCCGCCATGTCCAGCTTCTTCTCGTTCTTCTTCCTCTTCTTCTTCTTCTTGACCGGCCCGCGTATATGAAGGACTGACCGCCACTTCCCGCAGGATTGCCTCCTCCATCTGCAATCGGGGGCGACGCCTGAGAAACAGATAGCGAGCGCGAGAGCGAGGGCGCCACAGATAGCGAGTGTCCACGCGCGCTGTGGATTGGACGAGGGTTCGGCCGCGTCTTCGCTGCGAGGCAGTGATGGCGGAGTGAGAGTGGGAAGGGCAGCAGGAAGGAGAGCTGGGCAGGGTGATGAGGCGCGGGAGGGAGGGGAAAACGGAAGGAGATGGTGGTGCGAGGGGTTAGGGTTCGGGAGTTAGGGTTAGGGGTTGACGGGCTGCAGTGCGGGGTCGATGGGATGGAGACGGGGCGGATGAGGGGATGGTGAAGTGGAGAGGGGGTGGTGCAGGAGATGACGACGACGACGACGACGACGACGACAACAGGGTCGAATCCCGTCGGGGACGCCGGAGGGGCATGTGCAGGAGGTGCTCCTGCGGGCTCCGAGGTTGTTGCTTCGTCTGTGTCGACGGGGGCGGGTGTGGCAACGATGACAGCGACGGCGACGGGTGCGTCGGGGAGCGGTGGAGCGATAGAGAGTTCGGTTGTGGCCGTGCGGGGGGAGAAGAACGGAGTGGCGCGGGGTGGGGAGAATGCGGACGAGCCGCGGGAGGGCGGGCAAGAGTCGGTGATTGTAGAGAAGCGCGGGGAGCACGCCGCTGTGTGCAAGTGGACGATTAGTCAGTTCGCGAAGGTGAAGGCGCGGGCGCTGTGGAGCCGGTATTTTGAGGTAGGCGGGTACGACTGCCGGTTGCTGGTTTACCCGCGGGGGGATTCGCAGGCATTGCCTGGGTACTTGAGCATTTATTTGCAGGTTACGGATCCCCGGGGATCATCGTCTTCGAAGTGGGATTGCTTCGCCAGTTACAGGTTGTGCGTAGTGAATCAGAAGGATGAAACGAAATCCATTCAGAGGGACTCGTGGCATCGGTTTTCTGGGAAGAAGAAATCGCACGGTTGGTGCGATTTCACGCCGTCGTCGACGGTGCTGGATGGCAAGGGCGGGTTCGTTGTAAATGAGGCGGTCCTGATAACGGCTGAGATTTTAGTACTGCACGAGTCGGTATCGTTTTCGAGGGAGAATGAGCTACCCGCGACAGGGGGTCCTGCTCCCGAAGTTCTTAGTGGAAAATTCACTTGGAAAGTGCACAATCTGTCGCTGTTCAAGGAGATGATTAAAACGCAGAAAATTATGAGTCCCGTGTTCCCTGCCGGCGATTGTAGCTTGAGATTGAGCGTATACCAGTCGTCGGTTAGCGGTGTAGATTACTTATCCATGTGCCTGGAGAGCAAGGACACTGAGAAATCCAGCGTCCCGGAGCGCAGCTGCTGGTGCCTGTTTCGAATGTCAGTGCTGAACCAGCGGGCTGGAATGAACCACATGCACCGGGACTCGTACGGACGGTTTGCTGCGGACAACAAAAGCGGCGACAACACCAGCCTGGGATGGAACGATTACATGAAGATGGCGGATTTTGTGGCTCCGGAGATGGGGTACCTGGTAGAAGACACCGCCGTGTTCAGTGCTTCATTTCACGTGATCAAGGAGTCTAGCACGTTCTCGAAGAACATAGGGCCACTGAGCGCCAGAGCCAACGCGAAGAAGAGCGATGGGTATCAGGGGAAGTTCATGTGGCGGATTGAGAACTTCACCCGGTTGAAAGACCTTCTGAAGAAGAGGAAAATTACGGGGTTGTGCATCAAAAGTCGGAGATTCCAAGTCGGTAATCGAGATTGTCGGCTCATCGTGTATCCGCGAGGTACGGAGCGCATTCTCTGGTCGCTGTGATTGTGGATCGCCGTCCTTGTGTGCAATGCATGAGCGAATTCGGACGTCTGTGTGCACCTCGAACATGGGGTTATGTTCTGAGTGCATTGCGCAGAAAGTGAAACGTGGTTGTGCGCCGAATGCCGCGACCTGTAGGTCGTGGCGAAATCTGGATTGCGGTCGCAAAATCGGAATTGGGCGTTTGGCTTTCGGGCTGTGCTGCTTGTGGAGATGTTTCCGGTTGCTGTGGCAGCAGCTTGGTTTGGATGTGTGTCGAAAGGCTGTGCTCGTGACCAGTGGTTTCCTTGGTGTTGTGTTTTCAGGACAGTCACAACCTCCGTGCCACCTGTCGATGTTCCTGGAAGTCACAGATCCTCGCAACACTTGCGCTGATTGGAGCTGCTTTGTGAGTCATCGTCTGTCGGTTGTCAACCAACGTACCGACGAAAGATCCGTGACAAAAGAATCCCAGAACCGGTATTCGAAGGCTGCGAAGGATTGGGGGTGGCGGGAGTTCGTGACCCTGACTAGCCTGTTCGATCAAGACTCTGGATTTCTTGTGCAGGACATGGTTGTTTTCTCCGCAGAGGTGTTAATTCTGAAGGAGACTTCTACAATGCAGGAGCTCTCCGAGTACGAGGGTGAGGCAGCAGCTTCAGGAGGAGGTTCCGACACGGGTAGAATCGTGAACCGCGGAACTTTCACGTGGCGCGTGGAGAATTTTCTGGCTTTCAAGGAGATCATGGAAACTCGGAAGATTTTTAGCAAATTCTTTCAGGCAGGGGGGTGCGAGCTACGCATAGGTAAAGCCATGACGGCTGTGAAGCGATCGGTCTGAACCCGCAGCAGTAGACGTGTCTCGTCTCGATTTTAAACTAGGTGTTAGAATGGATAGCGGGGACAGCACAGCGTGGTTTGTTCGCTGCTATTGCACTGCAGAAGGGAGGGTTTGATGGCATGCCCGTGCACGGTTGCGAGAAGGAGTTGAGTCTTGAATTTTGCGACAGGTGCAGAGTTTGGAGGAGAAACAGGGATGAGTTGGCGGCGCAGTCTGCGCCTGGGTTCAGTGTAATCATGGCATTAGCGCATGTCCACGATCCGTCTGTGATTTGTCTGATATAGTCCGTGATGGTGATCGTTTTGCAGGTGTATATGAGTCCTTTGATACTCTGTGTATATACCTGGAGAGTGATCAGTCTATAGGATCAGATCCAGACCGAAATTTTTGGGTGAGATATCGCATGGCGGTGGTGAACGTTAAGCATGGAGATCGCACGGTTTGGAAGGAGTCTTCTATCTGCACCAAGACGTGGAACAATTCGGTTCTGCAGTTCATGAAGGTGTCTGACATGGTGGAAGCGGATGCGGGCTTCTTGGTCCGAGACACGGTCGTGTTTGTGTGCGAGATACTGGACTGCTGCCCGTGGTTTGAGTTTTCTGACCTGGATGTAAGTGGGCCTCATGGGAATTGCTATGTTTTGGATTGACGTTGGCGGTCGTTGTGGGAGAGCGCGTGGCGGGTATGTGGTGGCCGCGCTAGGGGGAGCGTTGAGACGACGGGGTAGATTACGGTTTTGGCATGAATTTGGTGGGTCCGAGCTTGCGCGGTCAGGGTCGCTTTGTGGCGTGATGTCTGATTTTGTGGATTGCAGGTGCTGATATCTGACGACGAACAAGACGCGCTGTCCACTGATCCAGAGGAACTGTTGGACTCGGACGACAGTGAAGGCGTTAGTGGTGACGAAGAGGATATCTTTCGAAGCCTACTAGCACGGGCTGGGTTTCACTTGAGCTATGGGGACAATCCTCCGCTTTTGTTGGATCCATCCCAGCTTCAGATCACACTGCGCGAGAAGTTGCTGATGGATGCGGGAGCTGTGGCAGCGTTTTTAGCAGGTACGGGTAGCGAGAAGACTGAATAGTTTGGTTAAGACGCGAGCTTATTTTGCGGGGATGGCACGCGTCAGTGGTGCGATGAGGCGAGGTTGATTGATGCGAGCTTGGGGATGGTAGTTGAGCAGGCTTAGGTGGGGCGTTAGGACGAGGAAGATCTCTGGTGCTTATGAGGCACACGAGTGTTGTGAAAGGAGTTGGTGTGGAACCTGGGGTGTTGCGTTTGTTGCGCGTTGGCTGAGTACTGGCGCATGTGGGATGCACTTTGTAGGCTTGAGGGTGTACTTGGACGATCCAGCAAAGGTGAAGCGGCTGCTTTTGCCAACCAAGGTTTCGACCACAAGTGCGGGAGGAGGCGGAGGTAAAAACGCAGCAGGGAGAGGGGAGGCGTCTTCTCCCAGTCTGATGAACCTGTTGATGGGAGTTAAAGTGCTGCAACAAGCTATAGTAGATCTGCTGTTGGACATCATGGTTGAGTGCTGTCAACCATCGGAAGTGAAGAAGTGCAACGATGTGCCGGTGGAGAACAAACGAGGTGGATTTTATGAAGGGAACAATGTAAGTGGGGTCTCGCTGGCACATACCGCTTTGGGTGAAAGGGGGGGGGGTCCTGAGTGTGGGCGAGGTCGTTTGTTCATCAGACGATAGGAGCGCAATGCTCCCTATTTGAACCTGTAGGGAGTATTGTAGCAAACGTTTTGGATGGAGGTGGCACCTCGTTGTGAAACGGCAATGCGAGTGAAACAGGAGCCTAGCAAGGTCGTGTGATGGAGTGGTGTTTTTGGCGTGCTTGAATGGGTGGGGTTTGTCGTTGTAGGGGACATCGTTGAAACGCTGTATTGTTCAGAGCATGAGTGGTGGGTGGATGGTCACAATGAACAAGTGATGAACAAGAAATAAGTGGGTGGAGAGCAGTGTGGCAGGCAACGTGATTTGGCAACTTTCCTGGCTTGGAAATTGTTGGTGCAGTAGCTGTGTGTTGTGTGTCCTCGCGCAGCGAGCGGTGTCGTAGGATATGATTGAGATGGAGATGTAGAGTGAATATTTTGGATACTGATTTGCGTGGATGGCCGAAGTGGCAGGCTGCTAAGCCCGCGGCCGCAGGGGGAGTGGACTGGCGGAACGGCGGTTCAGCTGTAGAATCTCGAGATAGTGGATTAAGCTCAATTGATCAGCGACTAGAAGTAGGAGGAGATGGATCTTCAGGAGCACAGGCTGTGCAAAGCAGTGACTCGTTGGCTGTAGATATGCCAGTGGGAAGGGCTGCTGCTCTATCTGTGTCGTCCGTGCAGTCTGAGCCGGCAGCGAGCCAAGAGTCATGTGTTCCAGATACTATGAATAATACTTTCTCAAACCATGCTCAGAAGGTACCGTGGACGGGGACACTTGCTGTGTTGCGTGTCATTGATTGTGAGAACAAGGCTGTGTTTGTGCAGTCAGTCAGGTTTGCAGCTATGAATGATGTGGTTTAATGTTTTGTACGGTTTTTCACAGTTTGCATGGGTGAGGAACGGTGGTTACGTAATTATTTTGAGCATGGTCGGGCGGAATCGGAAGGCGATATGGAGGGTGATGTCTGACCGTCGGATTTGGGGTGTGATGGGTGGCGTGTGCAGCCGAAGTGGCCTGAGCAATCCGACGAGCTTTTGGGATTGATAGTGAATTCTTTAAGAGCCCTGGAAGGAGCTGTACCTCAGGGTGTTCCGGAGCCGCGGCGAAGGCCACAATCAGCGCAAAAGATTGCACTGGTGTTGGAGAAGGCTCCCAAGCATTTACAGCCGGACTTAATAGCTCTGGTGCCAAAGCTGGTAGACTTGTCGGAGCATTCGTTGGTTGCATATTCTTTGCTGGAACGGCTTCAGAGACCGGACGCGGAACCTGCGTTGCGATTACCGGTTGGTGGTCTCGGCTGATATTCTTTGTAGCTTGTGGCGTCGTTGTTTCCGGTCATTGTTTGAGGTTCGATGCGGGCGTTAGCGTCCGCAAGTCGGGTGGATGCGTAGAATGTGAGGGATTGCGGAATGTAGCACGTCCACAATTGAGTCGCACGTTTACCAAGAAGGGAACTTGGTATGGCGTCGGGTTTCGTGCATGGTGATTCTTGTGGAGTGCATCGTGGTCTGCCAGCTAGCCAATAAGTACCGGTTCGTTTATGTGTGGGATGGGCGGAGAGCTTGTTGGATGGGTGGTGAGTATCTGCGACGGAGAGGTGCAAGGTGAGGGTTACGTGTGGTGGAGTGTGAAGTAAGGTGTTTTGGGTGGGTGCTGTGGCAGATGCTGGGAGCATTGAGTCAATTAGAAGTGAGCAGCGACATCTGGGAGCAGGTGCTGCAGCAGGCTTTAGATATTCTGCCGGAGTTAGTGGACGAACCACTGGCGGCAGTGATGAGCTTCGTGTTCAAGGCTGCTACCGAGAGCCAACAGTTGCTGCGAGCGGTGAGTGGCCTGGGCATGCACATCAGCATGTGGTGTGGCGTCCTGCAGTGTTTTGTTGTTGCTGTTGTTGCGGGCGTGGAGAAGTCGTAGCAGGTGTCGTTTTCGGTGATTTGATGTTTGGAACGTGAGCGTGATCAGGTTGCGGCAGTGCGGAGAAGGTTCAAAAAGCTGGGCCCGGCTGTCTCTCCTCGGGTGCTGGATGTGGTGCGGAGCACTGTGAGCAGCAATGCAGACGTGGCGGAAGCACTACTGCGGGACATCGATAACGATTCCGATCGCAGCGAGACTGATATTACAACGGCAGGAATAAACATAGTGTTTGGAGACAACCGGGATGGCGATGGAGCCGCTCAATTGCAGGTTTTCTGCTGCACTTGTTGACGTTGGGGATGGAGGGTCACCCCTCTTTCCGCCCGTGTTGTATGTTCGCGTTTTGTTTTGTTTTTGTTTATGTTGTTTAACTTGTCGTGACAGGTTGTGTCGCATTCGTGGAGGAGGTGGGTTTTGTCGCGGGGGACTCCCACACATGTGGTTCAGGTTCTTGGTCGTGGGAGTTTGCTGAAATGTTTGTGGCGGACCAACCTGTATTTGCAGGCAGCAGCTGAGAAGGTGGCAGCGTCTTGTTGGAGGGTTGCCGATGTGGACTTTCTGGTTGAAATGTTGACGATGCCGACGTTGAGAATAGAGGCCCAACGTGTGTTCGAGCGAGCGATTGCGCGGGGGGCTTTCGGGGAGCAATCAGTAGTCATGGTGCTGGAAAGACGACGATCTCAGCGGCTCATTCTCGGCACTCGAATGGGTGCTAGTGCTGGGAATGCAGCGGCATCCCATGTTCAGGATCCATTGATGCCTGGGACTCCAGGCGGAGGAATTGACTACTTACATCCTGTGGAAGAGGATGTGGACTTCCCCGCAGTTCTTCAGCTCGCGGAAGCTCTGGCCCTGTCTCGCGATCTAAGAGTTCGCGAGTTCGTGTCGACGATGTACGCGGTTATGTTCAAAGTGTACGGCGACGAGGGTTATCATGAGCGTATGCTGAGGGGTCTTGTAGAGCGAGCAACCAGTAGCACTAGCGGCCCACACGAGGTAGAGTTAGGAATGGCTATACTGACGTTCTTGGTGCGGGAGGAGGAAGGGACGGCGCGTCCTGTGTTGAGCATGATGTGTAAGGTGGCCGAAGCGGCGAACGGGGAGCGGAACGTTTTGTGGCAGCAGCTACGAGCTCGGGAAGATGACATCGTACGATTGAGGAACGAGCGCCAAGCAGAGTTGGCTCGAGTATCTCGAGAGAAGGCCGTGTTGTCTCAAAGACTTGTGGACGCCGACATAGCGCAAGGTCGATTAAAGGTAGTCCTCAGCTTAAAGCCAGTTGTTGCGAATGCGTAGATGTAGGATGAACACGCTGGGCTACCAAGCGTCGCTCAAAGCGGTTGTTGGCGTGGCACTCCAGGAGTGGGTTTGTAGTTCTTGGTGGCGACAATGACGAGCATTGTCGATTTAGCGTCCTTGTGCGCTTCCATTCTGGTCATGGAATGGGATTGGCAGTTCAGAGTACATCGTGTGTGGTTGAAGAGCGGATGTTGTGACAGTGGAAGTAGAGGTGGGCTTGGGTTCCGCTGGGCGTGATACAGTTGTGGATGTGAGGTAGAAGTGTTTTCGTGAGAGTTAATGGTGGTGTGGCCGGCATTGGGATGGCTTTGTCTTGACGAGGTTGTTTACCTGGTGACAGGCGGAAATGAGAGCAGAGATCGACAGAGTGGGTCGTGAAAAGAAAGACATGGCCGAGCGGATTCGGGAAGTTGAGAATCAGCTGGAATGGGTGCGCTCCGAGCGAGAGGAGGAGATCGGGAAGCTCCTGAACGAGAAGAAGGGGCTACAGGACCGGCTGAGGGACACCGAGGCCCAACTTGCGCAGCTCAAATCGCGTAAACGAGATGAGCTGAAGGTAGTCATCGAAGCCCCGCGGAGATGAAGAAATAATGAGTGTCCGTTGGGCGTGCGGTGTGATTGGCAGTTTGTTTGTTTTCGTTTTCGTTTTCGTTTTTGTTTTTCTGTTGCGGGTGGATGCGGAGTGCGTTGCGTGTTTTTATGTACGCGAAGCTGATGTGATACGTGCAGAGGGTTATGAAAGAGAAGAATGCGTTGGCTGAGAGATTAAAGACCGCGGAATCCGCGCGGAAGCGATTCGATGAAGACATCAAGCGATATGCGACGGAGTCGGTAACCCGAGAAGAGATTCGGCAGTCCCTCGAAGACGAGGTCCGCCGGCTGACTCAAACAGTAGGCCAGACGGAGGGAGGGCTCAGGGAGAAGGAGGAGCAGGTGATGCGGTGCGAAGCGTACATCGACGGAATGGAGTCGAAGCTGCATGCTTGTCAGGTACGTGAAGTTGTGTGGTGCGTGGTGTGATGCGGGTCAGTGATAAGTCGCAGCGCAAGAGGCTACGGAGGTCCCGTACGTGGACTTCGAGTGGTTTGATTTGTGGGGGTGGTTGAAGTGACGAAATGGTTTGGTTGAGTTGGAACTGAGTTGTGGGAATGCGTGATTGCATGTGCAGAATTACATCCAAACGCTGGAGGCGTCTTTGCAGGAAGAGATGTCTAGACACGCGCCGCTGTACGGGGCCGGTCTTGAAGCACTGTCGCTGAGCGAGCTAGAGACGCTAGCGCGCATCCATGACGAAGGGCTGCGGGCGGTCCGGTTACTGCAGCAGCAGAGAGGGGCGGGGGGTGCGGAGCACATGGCGAACATGGAGTCCATGGCAAACCACTCCCCACTCCCTCCGCCTTTGGGCATGTATGCAACTCCACCACCGATCGCCGTGGGGATGCCCTCCATCATGGCGAACGGGATGAGCGTGCACGGTAACGGGCACATCAACGGCACCGTGGGGCCGTGGTACCCTCCAACTTAAGCTTATGAAAATTGCCGGGTTGTATTCCCGGGGGGGAGGGGGGTGGCGGGGGGAGGTGGGCATGCGCACCTCATGTTACTTCAGCGAACGAATGTTTTAGAGTAAAATTATTTCTTTTATTCCGCCTTGGACATGCGGTATCACTTGGCTACTACTTGTCTCGGTGTGTCGGTGCAACTGTGATGTGTGTATCATTGGAGTTCAGCCCAGAGCTGAAAGCGGGTCCGGGGTGGTGTGAGGAACGGACCAACCGGTGGAGGGTTTGGATAGTCGTCAGAACAGGGCTTGCGTTGAATGTGTGGATGTGCGGGTTGGGAAAGGTGTTCAAACTGGTGACAAACTGATTCAGGTGATGTGGGTTTAGTATAAGTTCATCCAGAAGGACTTTAAGGGTGGCTACCACAATAATTATGCGGATAACATGGTGTGTGAATATGATGAACTGTCTGTGCCGGCACGAAAGCCTACAAATGCACCGACAAAGCGTTGAGGATTTCATGCGTCTTACCCGTTGTTTGGTTGTATGATGGGATTTGTGTTGGTAACGTGTTAATTTTTGGCCGTAGCGCGCTGGCAGCGTTCTGCAACTTGTTTATGGAAAGATATGGTTGAAGTGTAGGTGTATCTCGAATAAATCCTGGACATGCTGATTGTTGCAAGTGAGCCCGAATCTTCTGGTTAGTCGTGGTGGTATGGTCTTGAAGTGGTAAGATTTAGTTATGAATGCTATTTTGATTAATCGATAGTTTTCTAGGAGATAGGGTTGCGCTACTCAAAGAATATATTGATGGAAACTTGGCGAAGAACTTTATACTTTATTCCTAATCCTCTAAATGAGCATTTATTTTGTTAATAAAAGAAAAAAATAAATCATTGCAAATTTGTATGGATTATTGACAAAGTTCAATTACCACGGATAATTGGTACCCTCTTGTTGTGATATCTTACATTTGCAGTAATTATTTTACTTAAATTTGTTAAATCCAAGTGATATTATCTAGATTTTGTTTTAATGTATCATATCATTGCTTGGCACAACTATTCAGAAACTTCGACTTTGACGCGTTAAATGTATAAAACTATTATGTTTTTTCAAGAATTCTGTAATGTATAAGTATTTTGGCCTGAATTATTCTTTCCAATTTTAACTTCAATTAATTTAAGAGATGTTTAAAATTTGAAATATTAATTTACATCTTAAATTTTAAACATTTGAAAACATATTCTACAAAAATTCTTTCAACCTTAAATCTAAACTATCATATGACATACAAAATATCCCCACATTGACAATGACCACAATGACCAAGAAACAAATCTTTACCCAAAATTCTAAAGCTTAAACCCTCGACCTAAAATTTGATTCATAACAACAAACAAATTTGAAACTTTAAAGATCATCCTAGACATGTAGCAAATGAATAAGGTGAAAATTGGAAATAAAGGGTTAAATCCATTTGGGATGTGATTCCTAAAGCTTTTGCAAGGTCTGCCACTACTAAATCTCTTGGATATCTCTTGGATTTAACAAAATTAAGTAAAATAATTACTGCAAATGTAAGATATCACAACAAGAGGGTACCAATTATCCGTGGTAATTGAACTTTGTCAATAATCCATACAAATTTGCAATGATTTATTTTTTTCTTTTATTAACAAAATAAATGCTCATTTAGAGGATTAGGAATAAAGTATAAAGTTCTTCGCCAAGTTTCCATCAATATATTCTTTGAGTAGCGCAACCCTATCTCCTAGAAAACTATCGATTAATCAAAATAGCATTCATAACTAAATCTTACCACTTCAAGACCATACCACCACGACTAACCAGAAGATTCGGGCTCACTTGCAACAATCAGCATGTCCAGGATTTATTCGAGATACACCTACACTTCAACCATATCTTTCCATAAACAAGTTGCAGAACGCTGCCAGCGCGCTACGGCCAAAAATTAACACGTTACCAACACAAATCCCATCATACAACCAAACAACGGGTAAGACGCATGAAATCCTCAACGCTTTGTCGGTGCATTTGTAGGCTTTCGTGCCGGCACAGACAGTTCATCATATTCACACACCATGTTATCCGCATAATTATTGTGGTAGCCACCCTTAAAGTCCTTCTGGATGAACTTATACTAAACCCACATCACCTGAATCAGTTTGTCACCAGTTTGAACACCTTTCCCAACCCGCACATCCACACATTCAACGCAAGCCCTGTTCTGACGACTATCCAAACCCTCCACCGGTTGGTCCGTTCCTCACACCACCCCGGACCCGCTTTCAGCTCTGGGCTGAACTCCAATGATACACACATCACAGTTGCACCGACACACCGAGACAAGTAGTAGCCAAGTGATACCGCATGTCCAAGGCGGAATAAAAGAAATAATTTTACTCTAAAACATTCGTTCGCTGAAGTAACATGAGGTGCGCATGCCCACCTCCCCCCGCCACCCCCCTCCCCCCCGGGAATACAACCCGGCAATTTTCATAAGCTTAAGTTGGAGGGTACCACGGCCCCACGGTGCCGTTGATGTGCCCGTTACCGTGCACGCTCATCCCGTTCGCCATGATGGAGGGCATCCCCACGGCGATCGGTGGTGGAGTTGCATACATGCCCAAAGGCGGAGGGAGTGGGGAGTGGTTTGCCATGGACTCCATGTTCGCCATGTGCTCCGCACCCCCCGCCCCTCTCTGCTGCTGCAGTAACCGGACCGCCCGCAGCCCTTCGTCATGGATGCGCGCTAGCGTCTCTAGCTCGCTCAGCGACAGTGCTTCAAGACCGGCCCCGTACAGCGGCGCGTGTCTAGACATCTCTTCCTGCAAAGACGCCTCCAGCGTTTGGATGTAATTCTGCACATGCAATCACGCATTCCCACAACTCAGTTCCAACTCAACCAAACCATTTCGTCACTTCAACCACCCCCACAAATCAAACCACTCGAAGTCCACGTACGGGACCTCCGTAGCCTCTTGCGCTGCGACTTATCACTGACCCGCATCACACCACGCACCACACAACTTCACGTACCTGACAAGCATGCAGCTTCGACTCCATTCCGTCGATGTACGCTTCGCACCGCATCACCTGCTCCTCCTTCTCCCTGAGCCCTCCCTCCGTCTGGCCTACTGTTTGAGTCAGCCGGCGGACCTCGTCTTCGAGGGACTGCCGAATCTCTTCTCGGGTTACCGACTCCGTCGCATATCGCTTGATGTCTTCATCGAATCGCTTCCGCGCGGATTCCGCGGTCTTTAATCTCTCAGCCAACGCATTCTTCTCTTTCATAACCCTCTGCACGTATCACATCAGCTTCGCGTACATAAAAACACGCAACGCACTCCGCATCCACCCGCAACAGAAAAACAAAAACGAAAACGAAAACGAAAACAAACAAACTGCCAATCACACCGCACGCCCAACGGACACTCATTATTTCTTCATCTCCGCGGGGCTTCGATGACTACCTTCAGCTCATCTCGTTTACGCGATTTGAGCTGCGCAAGTTGGGCCTCGGTGTCCCTCAGCCGGTCCTGTAGCCCCTTCTTCTCGTTCAGGAGCTTCCCGATCTCCTCCTCTCGCTCGGAGCGCACCCATTCCAGCTGATTCTCAACTTCCCGAATCCGCTCGGCCATGTCTTTCTTTTCACGACCCACTCTGTCGATCTCTGCTCTCATTTCCGCCTGTCACCAGGTAAACAACCTCGTCAAGACAAAGCCATCCCAATGCCGGCCACACCACCATTAACTCTCACGAAAACACTTCTACCTCACATCCACAACTGTATCACGCCCAGCGGAACCCAAGCCCACCTCTACTTCCACTGTCACAACATCCGCTCTTCAACCACACACGATGTACTCTGAACTGCCAATCCCATTCCATGACCAGAATGGAAGCGCACAAGGACGCTAAATCGACAATGCTCGTCATTGTCGCCACCAAGAACTACAAACCCACTCCTGGAGTGCCACGCCAACAACCGCTTTGAGCGACGCTTGGTAGCCCAGCGTGTTCATCCTACATCTACGCATTCGCAACAACTGGCTTTAAGCTGAGGACTACCTTTAATCGACCTTGCGCTATGTCGGCGTCCACAAGTCTTTGAGACAACACGGCCTTCTCTCGAGATACTCGAGCCAACTCTGCTTGGCGCTCGTTCCTCAATCGTACGATGTCATCTTCCCGAGCTCGTAGCTGCTGCCACAAAACGTTCCGCTCCCCGTTCGCCGCTTCGGCCACCTTACACATCATGCTCAACACAGGACGCGCCGTCCCTTCCTCCTCCCGCACCAAGAACGTCAGTATAGCCATTCCTAACTCTACCTCGTGTGGGCCGCTAGTGCTACTGGTTGCTCGCTCTACAAGACCCCTCAGCATACGCTCATGATAACCCTCGTCGCCGTACACTTTGAACATAACCGCGTACATCGTCGACACGAACTCGCGAACTCTTAGATCGCGAGACAGGGCCAGAGCTTCCGCGAGCTGAAGAACTGCGGGGAAGTCCACATCCTCTTCCACAGGATGTAAGTAGTCAATTCCTCCGCCTGGAGTCCCAGGCATCAATGGATCCTGAACATGGGATGCCGCTGCATTCCCAGCACTAGCACCCATTCGAGTGCCGAGAATGAGCCGCTGAGATCGTCGTCTTTCCAGCACCATGACTACTGATTGCTCCCCGAAAGCCCCCCGCGCAATCGCTCGCTCGAACACACGTTGGGCCTCTATTCTCAACGTCGGCATCGTCAACATTTCAACCAGAAAGTCCACATCGGCAACCCTCCAACAAGACGCTGCCACCTTCTCAGCTGCTGCCTGCAAATACAGGTTGGTCCGCCACAAACATTTCAGCAAACTCCCACGACCAAGAACCTGAACCACATGTGTGGGAGTCCCCCGCGACAAAACCCACCTCCTCCACGAATGCGACACAACCTGTCACGACAAGTTAAACAACATAAACAAAAACAAAACAAAACGCGAACATACAACACGGGCGGAAAGAGGGGTGACCCTCCATCCCCAACGTCAACAAGTGCAGCAGAAAACCTGCAATTGAGCGGCTCCATCGCCATCCCGGTTGTCTCCAAACACTATGTTTATTCCTGCCGTTGTAATATCAGTCTCGCTGCGATCGGAATCGTTATCGATGTCCCGCAGTAGTGCTTCCGCCACGTCTGCATTGCTGCTCACAGTGCTCCGCACCACATCCAGCACCCGAGGAGAGACAGCCGGGCCCAGCTTTTTGAACCTTCTCCGCACTGCCGCAACCTGATCACGCTCACGTTCCAAACATCAAATCACCGAAAACGACACCTGCTACGACTTCTCCACGCCCGCAACAACAGCAACAACAAAACACTGCAGGACGCCACACCACATGCTGATGTGCATGCCCAGGCCACTCACCGCTCGCAGCAACTGTTGGCTCTCGGTAGCAGCCTTGAACACGAAGCTCATCACTGCCGCCAGTGGTTCGTCCACTAACTCCGGCAGAATATCTAAAGCCTGCTGCAGCACCTGCTCCCAGATGTCGCTGCTCACTTCTAATTGACTCAATGCTCCCAGCATCTGCCACAGCACCCACCCAAAACACCTTACTTCACACTCCACCACACGTAACCCTCACCTTGCACCTCTCCGTCGCAGATACTCACCACCCATCCAACAAGCTCTCCGCCCATCCCACACATAAACGAACCGGTACTTATTGGCTAGCTGGCAGACCACGATGCACTCCACAAGAATCACCATGCACGAAACCCGACGCCATACCAAGTTCCCTTCTTGGTAAACGTGCGACTCAATTGTGGACGTGCTACATTCCGCAATCCCTCACATTCTACGCATCCACCCGACTTGCGGACGCTAACGCCCGCATCGAACCTCAAACAATGACCGGAAACAACGACGCCACAAGCTACAAAGAATATCAGCCGAGACCACCAACCGGTAATCGCAACGCAGGTTCCGCGTCCGGTCTCTGAAGCCGTTCCAGCAAAGAATATGCAACCAACGAATGCTCCGACAAGTCTACCAGCTTTGGCACCAGAGCTATTAAGTCCGGCTGTAAATGCTTGGGAGCCTTCTCCAACACCAGTGCAATCTTTTGCGCTGATTGTGGCCTTCGCCGCGGCTCCGGAACACCCTGAGGTACAGCTCCTTCCAGGGCTCTTAAAGAATTCACTATCAATCCCAAAAGCTCGTCGGATTGCTCAGGCCACTTCGGCTGCACACGCCACCCATCACACCCCAAATCCGACGGTCAGACATCACCCTCCATATCGCCTTCCGATTCCGCCCGACCATGCTCAAAATAATTACGTAACCACCGTTCCTCACCCATGCAAACTGTGAAAAACCGTACAAAACATTAAACCACATCATTCATAGCTGCAAACCTGACTGACTGCACAAACACAGCCTTGTTCTCACAATCAATGACACGCAACACAGCAAGTGTCCCCGTCCACGGTACCTTCTGAGCATGGTTTGAGAAAGTATTATTCATAGTATCTGGAACACATGACTCTTGGCTCGCTGCCGGCTCAGACTGCACGGACGACACAGATAGAGCAGCAGCCCTTCCCACTGGCATATCTACAGCCAACGAGTCACTGCTTTGCACAGCCTGTGCTCCTGAAGATCCATCTCCTCCTACTTCTAGTCGCTGATCAATTGAGCTTAATCCACTATCTCGAGATTCTACAGCTGAACCGCCGTTCCGCCAGTCCACTCCCCCTGCGGCCGCGGGCTTAGCAGCCTGCCACTTCGGCCATCCACGCAAATCAGTATCCAAAATATTCACTCTACATCTCCATCTCAATCATATCCTACGACACCGCTCGCTGCGCGAGGACACACAACACACAGCTACTGCACCAACAATTTCCAAGCCAGGAAAGTTGCCAAATCACGTTGCCTGCCACACTGCTCTCCACCCACTTATTTCTTGTTCATCACTTGTTCATTGTGACCATCCACCCACCACTCATGCTCTGAACAATACAGCGTTTCAACGATGTCCCCTACAACGACAAACCCCACCCATTCAAGCACGCCAAAAACACCACTCCATCACACGACCTTGCTAGGCTCCTGTTTCACTCGCATTGCCGTTTCACAACGAGGTGCCACCTCCATCCAAAACGTTTGCTACAATACTCCCTACAGGTTCAAATAGGGAGCATTGCGCTCCTATCGTCTGATGAACAAACGACCTCGCCCACACTCAGGACCCCCCCCCCTTTCACCCAAAGCGGTATGTGCCAGCGAGACCCCACTTACATTGTTCCCTTCATAAAATCCACCTCGTTTGTTCTCCACCGGCACATCGTTGCACTTCTTCACTTCCGATGGTTGACAGCACTCAACCATGATGTCCAACAGCAGATCTACTATAGCTTGTTGCAGCACTTTAACTCCCATCAACAGGTTCATCAGACTGGGAGAAGACGCCTCCCCTCTCCCTGCTGCGTTTTTACCTCCGCCTCCTCCCGCACTTGTGGTCGAAACCTTGGTTGGCAAAAGCAGCCGCTTCACCTTTGCTGGATCGTCCAAGTACACCCTCAAGCCTACAAAGTGCATCCCACATGCGCCAGTACTCAGCCAACGCGCAACAAACGCAACACCCCAGGTTCCACACCAACTCCTTTCACAACACTCGTGTGCCTCATAAGCACCAGAGATCTTCCTCGTCCTAACGCCCCACCTAAGCCTGCTCAACTACCATCCCCAAGCTCGCATCAATCAACCTCGCCTCATCGCACCACTGACGCGTGCCATCCCCGCAAAATAAGCTCGCGTCTTAACCAAACTATTCAGTCTTCTCGCTACCCGTACCTGCTAAAAACGCTGCCACAGCTCCCGCATCCATCAGCAACTTCTCGCGCAGTGTGATCTGAAGCTGGGATGGATCCAACAAAAGCGGAGGATTGTCCCCATAGCTCAAGTGAAACCCAGCCCGTGCTAGTAGGCTTCGAAAGATATCCTCTTCGTCACCACTAACGCCTTCACTGTCGTCCGAGTCCAACAGTTCCTCTGGATCAGTGGACAGCGCGTCTTGTTCGTCGTCAGATATCAGCACCTGCAATCCACAAAATCAGACATCACGCCACAAAGCGACCCTGACCGCGCAAGCTCGGACCCACCAAATTCATGCCAAAACCGTAATCTACCCCGTCGTCTCAACGCTCCCCCTAGCGCGGCCACCACATACCCGCCACGCGCTCTCCCACAACGACCGCCAACGTCAATCCAAAACATAGCAATTCCCATGAGGCCCACTTACATCCAGGTCAGAAAACTCAAACCACGGGCAGCAGTCCAGTATCTCGCACACAAACACGACCGTGTCTCGGACCAAGAAGCCCGCATCCGCTTCCACCATGTCAGACACCTTCATGAACTGCAGAACCGAATTGTTCCACGTCTTGGTGCAGATAGAAGACTCCTTCCAAACCGTGCGATCTCCATGCTTAACGTTCACCACCGCCATGCGATATCTCACCCAAAAATTTCGGTCTGGATCTGATCCTATAGACTGATCACTCTCCAGGTATATACACAGAGTATCAAAGGACTCATATACACCTGCAAAACGATCACCATCACGGACTATATCAGACAAATCACAGACGGATCGTGGACATGCGCTAATGCCATGATTACACTGAACCCAGGCGCAGACTGCGCCGCCAACTCATCCCTGTTTCTCCTCCAAACTCTGCACCTGTCGCAAAATTCAAGACTCAACTCCTTCTCGCAACCGTGCACGGGCATGCCATCAAACCCTCCCTTCTGCAGTGCAATAGCAGCGAACAAACCACGCTGTGCTGTCCCCGCTATCCATTCTAACACCTAGTTTAAAATCGAGACGAGACACGTCTACTGCTGCGGGTTCAGACCGATCGCTTCACAGCCGTCATGGCTTTACCTATGCGTAGCTCGCACCCCCCTGCCTGAAAGAATTTGCTAAAAATCTTCCGAGTTTCCATGATCTCCTTGAAAGCCAGAAAATTCTCCACGCGCCACGTGAAAGTTCCGCGGTTCACGATTCTACCCGTGTCGGAACCTCCTCCTGAAGCTGCTGCCTCACCCTCGTACTCGGAGAGCTCCTGCATTGTAGAAGTCTCCTTCAGAATTAACACCTCTGCGGAGAAAACAACCATGTCCTGCACAAGAAATCCAGAGTCTTGATCGAACAGGCTAGTCAGGGTCACGAACTCCCGCCACCCCCAATCCTTCGCAGCCTTCGAATACCGGTTCTGGGATTCTTTTGTCACGGATCTTTCGTCGGTACGTTGGTTGACAACCGACAGACGATGACTCACAAAGCAGCTCCAATCAGCGCAAGTGTTGCGAGGATCTGTGACTTCCAGGAACATCGACAGGTGGCACGGAGGTTGTGACTGTCCTGAAAACACAACACCAAGGAAACCACTGGTCACGAGCACAGCCTTTCGACACACATCCAAACCAAGCTGCTGCCACAGCAACCGGAAACATCTCCACAAGCAGCACAGCCCGAAAGCCAAACGCCCAATTCCGATTTTGCGACCGCAATCCAGATTTCGCCACGACCTACAGGTCGCGGCATTCGGCGCACAACCACGTTTCACTTTCTGCGCAATGCACTCAGAACATAACCCCATGTTCGAGGTGCACACAGACGTCCGAATTCGCTCATGCATTGCACACAAGGACGGCGATCCACAATCACAGCGACCAGAGAATGCGCTCCGTACCTCGCGGATACACGATGAGCCGACAATCTCGATTACCGACTTGGAATCTCCGACTTTTGATGCACAACCCCGTAATTTTCCTCTTCTTCAGAAGGTCTTTCAACCGGGTGAAGTTCTCAATCCGCCACATGAACTTCCCCTGATACCCATCGCTCTTCTTCGCGTTGGCTCTGGCGCTCAGTGGCCCTATGTTCTTCGAGAACGTGCTAGACTCCTTGATCACGTGAAATGAAGCACTGAACACGGCGGTGTCTTCTACCAGGTACCCCATCTCCGGAGCCACAAAATCCGCCATCTTCATGTAATCGTTCCATCCCAGGCTGGTGTTGTCGCCGCTTTTGTTGTCCGCAGCAAACCGTCCGTACGAGTCCCGGTGCATGTGGTTCATTCCAGCCCGCTGGTTCAGCACTGACATTCGAAACAGGCACCAGCAGCTGCGCTCCGGGACGCTGGATTTCTCAGTGTCCTTGCTCTCCAGGCACATGGATAAGTAATCTACACCGCTAACCGACGACTGGTATACGCTCAATCTCAAGCTACAATCGCCGGCAGGGAACACGGGACTCATAATTTTCTGCGTTTTAATCATCTCCTTGAACAGCGACAGATTGTGCACTTTCCAAGTGAATTTTCCACTAAGAACTTCGGGAGCAGGACCCCCTGTCGCGGGTAGCTCATTCTCCCTCGAAAACGATACCGACTCGTGCAGTACTAAAATCTCAGCCGTTATCAGGACCGCCTCATTTACAACGAACCCGCCCTTGCCATCCAGCACCGTCGACGACGGCGTGAAATCGCACCAACCGTGCGATTTCTTCTTCCCAGAAAACCGATGCCACGAGTCCCTCTGAATGGATTTCGTTTCATCCTTCTGATTCACTACGCACAACCTGTAACTGGCGAAGCAATCCCACTTCGAAGACGATGATCCCCGGGGATCCGTAACCTGCAAATAAATGCTCAAGTACCCAGGCAATGCCTGCGAATCCCCCCGCGGGTAAACCAGCAACCGGCAGTCGTACCCGCCTACCTCAAAATACCGGCTCCACAGCGCCCGCGCCTTCACCTTCGCGAACTGACTAATCGTCCACTTGCACACAGCGGCGTGCTCCCCGCGCTTCTCTACAATCACCGACTCTTGCCCGCCCTCCCGCGGCTCGTCCGCATTCTCCCCACCCCGCGCCACTCCGTTCTTCTCCCCCCGCACGGCCACAACCGAACTCTCTATCGCTCCACCGCTCCCCGACGCACCCGTCGCCGTCGCTGTCATCGTTGCCACACCCGCCCCCGTCGACACAGACGAAGCAACAACCTCGGAGCCCGCAGGAGCACCTCCTGCACATGCCCCTCCGGCGTCCCCGACGGGATTCGACCCTGTTGTCGTCGTCGTCGTCGTCGTCGTCGTCATCTCCTGCACCACCCCCTCTCCACTTCACCATCCCCTCATCCGCCCCGTCTCCATCCCATCGACCCCGCACTGCAGCCCGTCAACCCCTAACCCTAACTCCCGAACCCTAACCCCTCGCACCACCATCTCCTTCCGTTTCCCCTCCCTCCCGCGCCTCATCACCCTGCCCAGCTCTCCTTCCTGCTGCCCTTCCCACTCTCACTCCGCCATCACTGCCTCGCAGCGAAGACGCGGCCGAACCCTCGTCCAATCCACAGCGCGCGTGGACACTCGCTATCTGTGGCGCCCTCGCTCTCGCGCTCGCTATCTGTTTCTCAGGCGTCGCCCCCGATTGCAGATGGAGGAGGCAATCCTGCGGGAAGTGGCGGTCAGTCCTTCATATACGCGGGCCGGTCAAGAAGAAGAAGAAGAGGAAGAAGAACGAGAAGAAGCTGGACATGGCGGAAAGGGGAATACAGTTGGCGTGGTCAAGCGCCGAGAAATGTGTGAAGCTTCGAAACCGCACAGACGGACAAGCGACGGGAAGAGAATGGCATTGCTCCTTGACGCTGCCGTTGCTGCATCCGGGGCCAGAGTGGTTAATCTTCTTCGTAACGGTGTCAGGAGTGGTGACGGACACACTTTCATCCCCGCACCTTCATCCGCCCTTCCCATCTCGCCCTCCCCTTCCTTCCAGCCGCTTCCCAGCCAATTGCAACTTCCATCACCATGCCACCATCCAAAATGCCGCTGTTGGACCTTTGTGTGCACGGCGCTGTTTCGCACACCGCGAGGCCGAAGAAATCCACAAGGCAGCTACCCAGGGACGAGGCGCCGACGACAGCGACGACGACGACGTCACGGGTTTTCCCACCGCGCCTTCTCATCGCGGGTCATGGTCCTTGAGCCTCCGCCACCCCGAAGTGGAGCGCCCCCCCAAGTTGCGAAAGCTGGTTCCTGAAGGGGGAGAGAGCAACTGGTCACGCAGTTATCATCTGTGGATGAGTCCTCTTTGGCATCGCCGAAAATAAAAGATATATTTTGATGAAACTTGAATAAAATTGCACAATACAAAATGGATGGAAGATAACTTAAATATGACATGCCTTCGCATGGGAAGGCATGTCATCACATATTTTGAGTCAATTAAGTTGATTCTCATCTAAGATAGAAAAATGTGTTGTAGATTTTGCTCCAAGTGCTCTATCATAGTGATTTATTTTATTTTTTGTTCCAATGGTTTTATTCCAAGTAGTAATACAAAACTTGAATAACATAGTTTAAAAAAAAAAAAGATGTGTTTGAAACACATTGAATGTTATAGAAATACATTGTTAGTATACAATTAAATTGCCTTGAATGTCATTCTTTTATTGCAAATTTTCAATCAATTACACAATTTTTTATTAAGTTTTTAGATTAACATTCATTTCATTCAATAGACTTCTAGATGTTATTAACAATTTAAAATTGAAATGCCAACAAATTTGATATTTTTTTCATAAATATTTAATATAGATGTAGTAGATATCTAATTTGATAAATAAAAGTTGATTCATTGGACATATGACTTTTATTTTTATTTTTATTTTATTTTTTCATCTTAAAGATGTTCAATGCTCTACCACACAAAATTTTAAAAGCACCATTATTTAGAATCTAAGGTTGTTTATTTTTTATTTTTTTATATTATTATATATTATATTTATTTTTTTATATGATGATTATTTTTAAATAATATTAACTATATTATTTAAAATTTTAAAATTTTAAAATATTTAAAATTCTAAAAAAAACAATCTATTTATTTCAATATTTTTTATTACTATTATCATTGATGCAGTATTTGTATTATGATTTTAGTTATTGTGTTTTTGTTGTGTGTTGAGGAAACAAATGGAAAAATCATAGATGTTACATTTATCAAAAATAATAATAGGTTTGCAACTACTGGAGAACTTCATGAGTTTGTTAATTTTCTTAGGATAGAAATCTCACATATTTCCAATGTCATTCACAAAGGTAATTTATATATGCCTATTATAAAAGGCAACAATGAAATTTATAGTATATGCTTAAAAGTTGTGAAGTTGTAAGAATCAAATAGATCAATCTTATAATTGGATTTGAAAAGTCTTAATATTACAACTACAAAGGAGAGAAGGATCAATATGCTAGAGAGTTTGATGGAATAAGATCAAGATTTTGAGAGTTTCTATAGTAAATCAAGTTCTATCTAAAATTACATCTTTTCCTATAGCCTAATGGTTTTATTTAAGTTGGATTCATAAAAGCATTCATATTTATATATATATATATATATATATGATTTACACTTTTGATGAAAAAAGATTCACAATTCTATTATGGTATAATTTTTTTTAAAGTATTTATAGCCATATTTAAAAAATATATATTTAAAAATAGATAGCAAAGATAAAACTCCTATCTTTACAACAAGAATAGCATACAACCACTATATATGATGCTAAATTCCAAAACCTTGCTTGCAACGTGGATTAAAATGACAAAGCCCTTATTAATCAATTTTAATATAGACTTAAAGATAATGTCAAAGATTTGTCATTGACAATGCAAAGAGTGGATTTATAGAACAATTTAATACTTAAGTCATGTATGTAAGAATTGACTTTTTGAAAGATATTAAGAACAAAGATTTGATTGGAGAAGAATAAGTCAAGTGATGATGACAATTCTTAAGTTTTCAAAAACTTATTTATCAAAGCTAAAATATATGTAAATTAATATGGTATATTTTAAACACCTCCTTAAATAATAAAAGACTTAATATTGTTAAGAAGGTTTTTGCTTATATTGTGGAGAATCTAAGCACACTATTCAACATTGTTAAAAAAAGCAATATAATCACAAAATGAGGAGCATAGTTGCCAAAAAAGATAATGTATCAAATAACCAATTTCTCCATTTACAATAAAAATTATGCAATTGGAATCTTATGCAACAACTATCAAAGATCCTATTCACTCTTCAAATCCTTCACCTTGCTTTATAATAGATATTTTTTTAGTACCAAAAAAATGTAAAGTCTTTGCATTGTTAGATATAAGAGCTTCAACATATTTTATAAATAAATATTTTATTAAAAAAACATCAAATAATTTTAATTAAGAAAATTAAATCCATGTATGTAGAAGTCATGAATGGTTGTTTATTGTCTTCAAAATATATTATCTATGAAATTGTAGCAATTAATTAATATAACAACTCATCAATTTTTAATATAATTAGATTCTTTTTTAATCCTATTATTTTAGGTTTATTGTGGCTTGAGAAATATAATTCTTGAATTGACTCAATTTCTTGTAAGTTTGATTTATTTTTATTTTTATTATTTTTATATCATAATTCAAAACTTTGTTATTAAAATAAAAAAATCTTAAGTTCAATACAACTACATACAAAAGCTTTTATTTATACTGCAAAAAAAAAGATGTTTTTTTTTTTTTTTTTTTTTTTTTTTCTATTTATGCCATAGTTGTTTTGATGGTAGAAAGACTTCAAGCAACACTTCAAGCCAATATCAAAATTATTGAGATATTTTTGAAAAAAAAAATGTAGATATTCTTCAAGAGCATTGTTCCTATAATTGTTCAATTGATCTTCAAGAAAGAGCTCAATTGCCATTTGGATTAATTTATATCTTATTCTAAAAAAAGTTAATTATACTTAAGAGATATATTGATATGAACCTGGCTAAGAACTTCATATGCCATTTTAAGTCTCCAATAGGAGCTTTTATCTCATTTGTGAAAAAAATAAAATAAATCACTACAAATGTATGTAAATTATTATGAACTTAACAAAATAAAAATTAAGAATAAGTATCATTTACCTTTTATAATACGATTTCTTGATCAATTGAATAAAATAAAGATCTATATCAAAATAGATCTACAAAAAACATACAACTTGGTACATATAAAAGGAGATGAATATAAAACTATGTTTTAAATCAAATATAATTTTTAAAAATATAATATCATACCTTTTAGACTAAAAAATGTACCAATTATTTTTCAACATCTTATAAATAATATTGGTTTTGTAAAATTTTAAATGATTTATCATTTTTTATTTAAATAATATTTTAATTTATTCTAAGAATATAAAAAAGCGTAGATTTTATATTTGTTGTATGTTGCAAAAACTTAGAGATGTAGGATTATATACCATGATGAAAAAGTGTATATTTTATATAATTCAAGTTGATTTCTTAAGATATATTTATTTCAAATGATAGCCTTATAATACACCCTAAAAAAATTAAAATTATTATGGATTGGAAGGTTTAAAGAATAACAAAAAATATCCAATATTTTTTTTGTATTTACCAATTGTCATTAAATCTTTATCAAGAATTCTTCTTAAGTTGTAGCTATAATAATATGCTAGAATTATAAAGACAAACTTTAGTAGAACAAAGAAACAAAAGCATTACTTGAAGTTTCAAAGATGATTTTTATTTCTATACTAATCTTATATTGCAATGATTCTCCAAAATAGTATTTTATGGAAATAGACATATTAGACTTTATTTTGAATGAAGTATTGTTACAAATGGGAGTATATGAAAAACTTCATTTAATAGCTTTTGATTCAAAAAAAATTTAGCAACCAAAATTAAGTATGAGATCTACAACAAAAAAACTTCTTGCAACTATAGATTCATTTCAAGAATAATGTTAACATTTGGAAAGTGCTTCGAGTCCAATCACTATATAAAAAAATTACAAGAACCTTGAACATTTTATACCAATATATATTTTAAATCTTCATCAAGTCCTTTGGAGCATATCTTTATTAAGATTTGAATTTAAAATCACTTATCAACTTGAAGAACAATAGAATTTGTTAAATAGGTTTTTTAGAAGTTTTAATCTTACACCAAAAGAAGAAGATGTAACTTTTGATTAATGACAAATAATTCTTTTGAAGCTATAGTAATTTCATCTTTAGATAATAAAATTAACGATAATTATTATTTTTTAGGCTTTTGAAGTTACTTATAAGTATGAGACAAGACCTTGTAAGATTGGATTTGATATATATAATGATATAAAAAAAGATAAAAATTATTTTATTGCTCAATCAAAATTATATAATCTTCAGTCCAATACTAACTAATTTGTGGTGCTACTACTCAGGATCTATTAAATACTATGCTACTTCTCAACATCCACTAAATACCTTTTCTGACTTTCAAATAGCTCTCTACCTTTTAGTATATTTGTTAATTTTGACAAGCTCATAATAACACCTTATTTCCTTGCTTGCCACTCCTCTAGTACTATGTCATCAAATTACTTCTACAATATCATCCATGAGTAGGTATGGGCTCTTCGAATGGATACTATTATCGTAGTTGAGTGTAGTTACTTTGAACACATAATATTTTATTTCACAAGGTATCTCACATCTTGTCCTTAAGATGTTTGCAATACATAGAATTTTTTGGATTTTCCTTGTGCAACTAAGAATACTTATTATGGAATGGTTCTTATCCATTATTATTAGAATGAAAGAGTTTGCTTCAAAAAAATATAAGATTTATGGTTACAACTAGATATGGTCAAATATTGCCTTTCATTCAAACAAACTCCACCACTTCATATGTACATGGTAGTTCTTGATAGTATACAATAGTTGATATTTCTTCTTCATTCAAATTGATATCACAACTCTATACTTCATTAGATTTGAATATATGATGGTTTTTTAGAGAGCTATTTAGCCCTTATATATTTACACAAAATCTTACTTTTTAAAACTCTTTATAACATGCTTTATAAATAAATAAAGCTACAAATCATATTAGCACAAAGCAATTGGCTTCTCTTTATTATAAAAAATGACACCACAGCTTCATACTATCTTCTTTCTAAATAAGTAAGATCTTTTTGGAAAGCTTATAAAGAAAAGAGTAACTTTTTAAAATTTCAAACCAAAATTCAAAATATACTTTGAAAAAACTTCCAAATAAAAATCCTTAAGAGTAGTTGATTTTTTTTTTTTTATTCCAAAAGGCATTGCAATTTTATAGTAATTCTTTTTGAAGCAAGTAAGAGCTTTTTAGAGAACTTATTAAAAAAAACAACTCCTAAAAATATCAAAATCAAATTTTAAACACACTATGAAAAAACCTCTAAAAAAATCTTTAAAGAGTGATTGGTTCTTTTTTTAAAGAAAAAAAGTCTAAGAAAAAAAAAAAGAGAGAATGGTCTAAAAGTCAACACCAATCTCTATTATTTTGTGTCATTCCATATTTCTTTATTTTAGTACCATATTATTCTATCTCAAGCTCATATCAATCTATCTTAACTTATATATATATATATTATTTTTTATTTTTTATTATAAATTAAATTTTATAATATTTTATATTAATTTTACATATTAAATCACTTCTCAACACGACATCCACTCTTTTCAAATTTGCACATTCTTTGGCATATGCCAACCTAAATATCTTCATTTTCTTCATTTTCTTCATCTTCTTTAAATAACTCCACATCTTTACCTTGGTCTAGATGTGGATTCTCAAAATTTATAAGATCATTTGGACTAAATCTATTATCTCTCTTTTTAAATGCCTTCATTTATTTTTCAGCCACAAGTATCTTTAATCTTGTGCCATCCAACTCACAAAAAAAATAAGTGGCATTATCATGTACTATTACCACCACATATAGACCAAACCATCTTTGAGCAAACTTTCTAAGAGTGCTATATTGTTGCTTCAAACTACTATCAAATATTAATATCTAATCTTTAACTCTAATTAATTTGAATTTCAAATGATGAATTTTGTAAAATCTCTCCTTGTTACTCTATTTGGTAGCCTCTAGTTTCTTCAATGCAATTCCTTCATCTTTAGGCAATCTTTCAAGCTGTTGAATTTGGAGTTTCAATAATCTCTCTATTGTAATGACATTCTTACAATCTAATAACATCCAAGTAGGCACAAAATCTCCCATAGGCATAATTGACTTTTGATCCAACATCAATTCAATAGACATATAACTAATAATAGTACTATAAATAGTTTTATCTATCTATAAAGCAAATAATAGAAGTCTTAGCTATTACTTTGACTTACCTTTGCAAGTCTTGATAAGAACATTTATGATGGAAAGATGTCCTCTCTTATTCTTGCCATTAGCCTTAAGGTTATAAATAATTATTAGCTTCAACTTCAAATTATATCTTTATAAAAAAAATGACTTCTATTATATCTAATTCTCCTCAATTAGCCTTCATTCTTTCAATGCCACCATATTTGTTAAAGATATCTTTCAAGATGGATCTGCACACTCTATATATTGTCTTGGTTTTCAAAGCTCTAACTTTGGCATAATTTAAGAGTTTTTTTTTTTTTTTTTTTTTTTTTTTTTAATTTTATCAAGACAAGATATTTTGTACCCCATAATCCCAATGGCATAGCTACCAAATCAATCACCTACTAAAAATACATAGCAAGTAGATATGTGAGATACAATTCATGTCTAAATTTGACTTTGAATTGCAATTGACATTTAGTGTAAGAAGCCACAAAATCCTCTACATCTTTGTAAAAATCCTTCTATCAATATTGCTCCTTGATCTTATGGTAGGTGGTTCAAACTTCTTTGTGGCTAATCCAAAGTGTATCATGAAATTCTTTGAAAACTTAGTTCTTGGTCCTTGCATCATCCACCATTCTCAATAGTACTCCATTCTTCTTCTTTAGCCTCTTTTATAAGAAACTATCTCTCAGAATATAGCCATAAGACTAATGTCTGATGTCTTTGAAAGCCTTATTTGACCAACTTTCTTGTCCCTCATCATACTCAAATAGATGCCAATATTTTTTAACTTGCCTCTATAAAGATCTTTTCTAAAATGATGATCTTTATTACTTGTGTTTATTTTATTAATAGCTAATATATAGCTATAATCTTCATTTTCATCATCTTCACTAATCTCTTGTGTTTCTATCTTTTTTTCACAAATATATTTAGTTCTAGATTGCATATTGGCTTCAATGTTCATCTTGCTAAAAACGTGTACCAATATAAGATTGAGTGGTCTAATATAGGCTATCAACTTTAATATGGTAATATTATGAATAAAATAATTAAAAATTATATCTAACAATGATAAGCAATCAATTTTAAATACCACATTTATTCCAATTAAGTAATTTCTATTTGCCTTCATAATTGTGAGCACTTCTAAAAACTTCTTTTTTACTTGTGGATATGTTCTTTGTTTGTCTGAGATAATTCTTGCTCTAAATCTGATTGCAAATTTCTTTTTTTTGTTTTTTTTATTTTATTATTACCTTAATTATTAGTCCAATCAATAGCAATTAGGCTTATTTAACAATAATACCTAGTCTATCACTATTATAGTCAACTTGCCTCAAGATTAGTGGTGGCTTCAAAATCTCTTTTAAACCTTCTATGGCTAATTCTTACTTTTGAACTTATTTGAATTTTAGGCTCTTTTTTTAAAGAGATTGTATAGTGATTCAGCTATGTGAAAAAAGTGTAGAACTCAAGTTTGATAGAAGATACAAGCTCCTAAAAATCTTCTTACTTCAATGATGCTATTATATGCCTTCATTCTAGTAATAGTATCAATTTTTTTATGATTAGGTTTTTTATCATATCTCTTATATAAGTGTCTAACCATCACAATCTCATCTATTCCAAATTTAGACTTATCAATAGACAAGGTTAGATCCACCTCTTCAAGCCTCTTTAAAATGTTCTCTAAATCACCAATGTGATCATTCACAAACCTTTTGCATTCATCAACATCCAATATCAAGTCTTTGGGCCCTTCTTTGTAGCCATTGATAAGTATATCATCTACAAAAAGAATAGTCTTTTCAAGCTTGAATTCCCTTAAGATTTGATTCGTGGTACTTTGCATATGAACTACTAAGTTTGTGGCATTTTGAGGCAAAGTGCATATCTTTATAAGTTCCACTAGAGTCTTTGTAGTTGTCAAATCTCTACTTTTTGATGGAAGCTGAAATTAATTAATCAAAATAGAAATTTCTAATAAATACATAGAGTATCTTGCAAAAGCCTTAGAAACCTCATTTTTAATCAATAATGGTATATCTTGTAAAAGCCTTAGGAATCTCATCTGCAAATGGATTTAACCCTTTATTTCCAATTATCACCTTATTCATTTGCTACACGTCTAGGATGATCTTCAAAGTTTCAAATTGCTTTGTTATTATGAATCAAATTTTAGGTTGAGGGTTTTAGCTTTAGCATTTAGGGTGAAGATTTGTTTCTTGGTCATTGTACTCATTGTCAATGTGTGGGGATATTTTGCATGTCATATGATAGTTTAGATTTAAGGTTGAAAGATTTTTTTTAGATTATGGTTTCAAATATTTAAAATTTAAGATATAAATTAGTTTTTAAAATTTTAAAAGCTCTCTTAGTTTTATTGAAGTTAAAATTGGAAAGAATAATTTAGGCCAAAATACTTATATATTAGAGAATTTTTGAAATAATTTATTAGTTCAACAAAGATTTATCTTTGTTGGAAGATAAACATTGAAGTTGGAAATAGAAAGCTATTAGCAATCAAGAGATTTTGGGAGCTTTTATTTCAATTTGTGAATTTAATTTTTAAATTTTTTTTTGTGATGTTATATTATTTTTTGATTTAATTTAAATTTAAATTTTAATTAAGATCAATAATTAAATTAATTTTTATTAATATTTTAAAATAATTATTATAAGTTATCAAGATTTATTAGAAATTTTATTAGAATAATTTTAGATTTATTTAGAATTTGATTAAGATTTAGGATTTATTTAGGATTTAGATTTTAATTCGGATATGATTTAGATTTAAATCAGATTTGATTGAAATTTAAATAAGATTGATTTAAAATTTTATTAGGTCTAAATCTAAAATTAAGATTTAGGATTTGATTGAAGTTTGATTTAGATTTCATTAGGATTGATTTAAAGTTTTATTAGGATTTTATTAGAATTTGATCAAGAATTTTTGAAGGTTATACTAAGGTTTTATTAGAAATCAATTAAAATTTCTTTTTTTATTATTTATTAAGATTTATTTTATATTTATATAAATATATTAAAAATTATTATATGTTTTTTTATATTTTTTTATGTTTTTTTATGAATTCTTTGAGATTCTTTTAGAGTTTAATTAATGATTGAATAGCATTGTTATAATTTTATTGGAATTTTTTAGATATCTATTAAATTTATTTGGATTTTATAGTCATATTTATAATTACTTAAATAATATGATTAAGTAGGCATAGATTAAAGTAAGTTAATTTCATAATATTTTATAGAAAAGCTTTTTAGAAGCTTTATAGATGCCATTTCATCTTTATTCATATTTAAGGTAATTGATAGATTAGAAATTTGGCTAAGAAGTTAAATATGTGTCTTATGTATTGATAGCTTGTGGTACAAGCTAATAATGTGGAGCCCATATAGAAAACATGCCTTATAAATTAAAACATACATTTTAAAAATTGAATATATGTTAGAGGTCCAATAGAACATTATTACGTAGCTTTTAGATAGATAATATATATAAAGACAAGATTGAAGCGTCCTTTGCACTTGACAAGTTTTTTTTTACTTCTAGTCTAATTTCACAAGTCTTTAGTTTTTTAGTCTTTTGCAATAGCTATTCTAGTTTCTTATTTAATAGGCTTGTTTTTTAAATTTCTAATTTTTCACCTTACTTTGAATCATATATTACTTGTTTACATATCTTATTTGAATTCTCGTCTTTGACAAATTAACAAAAAATTGAACTTATTTTTTTTTATCTTATTTTTAAAAATAAGTGGATTACTTCACTTTTATTATTGTATTTCAAAGGGTGTAGACTACCTTCTTTGAACTAATATTTACTTTTTTAATATTAATTTTTTTTAAAAGAGTAGATTATTTTTCTTTTTTAAAATTTTTATTTGATATTAGAAGTTAGAGATTATTTTTCTCTAATTTAACTTAAGAATTTATTAAGTTGTTTGAAATGGAAGAAAAAATCATAGATACTATTTTTAGTAAAAATGAAAATAGATTTACAACTACAGAAGTACTATTTCTACATCTATGGAAGAAATCTATAATCTATACCAAGAAGTTATGAAGTTGAGAGAAGCAAGTAGATCAATATTACAACCAAATCTAGGAGGTCTCGCTTTTAGAAGAATGAAAGAGACAAGGATTAGTATGCCTAAGATGTTTGATGGAACAAGATTAAAATTTCAAAGATTTCTACAACAAGACAAACTCTATTTAAGATTGCATCTTTTCCAATATCCTAATAGATTTATTCAAGTTGGATTCATAGGCTTACTTCTATCTAGAAGTGCTTTGTGTCAATTTGTACTTTTGATGGAAAAAGTTTCACAATTCTTTTATCATTTGAATTTATTTTTAAAAGTATTTATGGGCACATTTAGAAAAATTAATTAAGAAAGATTAGTAAAGATCAAGCTCTTATCTTTGTGATAAGAATTACAATCAACCACCATATATATTGTTAAATTCCAAAACCTTGCATATGACATTGATTGAAATGACAAAGCCCTTATCAATCAATTTTGATATATATTAATGTCAAATATTTATTATTTTCAATGTCAAAAGTAGATTCTTTGGAATAATTTATTGCTTAAGCCAATACATGTAATAATTAACTATTTAAAAAACATGAAGAATATAAATTTGGCTAAAAAAAATAAATCAAGTAATGAAACTAGCTCCTAAGTTTTCAAACACTTATTTATCAAGGCTAGAATCAATACAAATTGATACAATATATTTTAAATTTCTTCTTGATAAAAAAAAATACTTGATGTTGTTAAGAGGATTTGTGCCTATATTATAAAAAAACTGAGTATAATGTTCAATATTATCTAAAAAAATAATGCAATTACAAAATGAAGAGCATGGTTGCCAAAAAAGACAATGTATTGAAAAATGAGTTTTTTTAGCTATAATAGGCATCATGTTGTTAGAATCATGTATAGCATCTAATAAAAGTTTTATTTTTTTCTTAAATTACTTGTGTTGTTTTACAATAGATATGTATAGGACCTAAAAATCACAAAGTCTTAGCTTTATTAGATTTAAGAGCCTTAGCTTGTTTTGTAGATAAAGATTTTGTTAAAAAATAAGAAATACTATAAGACAAAAAAAAAAAACTAACATACATAAAAGTCATAAATAGTCATTTTTTTTTTAGACATAATATCTATGAGATTATTTCTTTAGATGTAGTAATTAAAGATCATAATAGCATAGTAATATATAATGTAATAAGATCTTTTTCTAATCTAGTTATTTTAAGATATCATAGTTAAGAAAGTTAAAACTTCAAATAAATTAAGTCAATTCTAACTGTAGAATAAGTAGTTATTTTCAAAATGTAGATACCTAGTGTATAGTGTAAACAGAGATAGATAACTGCTGAAAAGGTGGTTCAACAGGTAGAATGGATGAATAGTTAGAAAAAATAGTTATCATTTGAAGTATAGGAGTTGGTATCTTGGGGTAGTATAAGGAGGATGGAAGAGGGGAAGAAAATGCTAGACTGTGATAGTACTGAGCCGGGGATAAGCTTGGTGCTATCTCTTCTTCTTAGTTTTCTTGTTTCTTTTGTGTTAGTGTTGATTCTAGTGAAGAGGATCGATTTAATGAATCAATGTTTGATTTATGAAGTTGTTTATAGATCACTGTTTATTAGTTGTTGTGAAAGATTAATGATGTATAGAAGTTTCCAGTCACTGTTTATCGCAAGGTTGTAAGTTCAGTGGAGAAGAATTGTAATCAAAGGAATTATTTTGATCAGATTCTGTAGATTGGAAGTTGTTTGTTTCAGGGTTTGGATTATGCTTGTGTGTTCGTGAATTACTCAGGGTACTGAAATTGATGTCGTGGTTGTTATCATATTGATATGAGAGAGTAGACAATAGGAAGAAAAATTAAGTGTTCTTCGGTATGGTAAGCATTCAGCAGTAGCGGTTAATTGTAAGACCCTAACAATTGGAGCTCATATACATGGTCTTTTCCTATGTTCGAATCCTCCTATACGGATTTATTCTGGGAGGTTTCTTCCGGAATGAGTAAAACGACAACCACACTAACCTTGATTTTTTTGTAGTTTAATTTAAAATATTATTAATTAAATAAAAATAAATAAACTTAATATATTTAGATTTCTATTAATAGATATTAGAGCTTTCATATATATAACAAATATCAAAGTGAGAGTATTTATTTTAAAAATATTTAGAGTCTTGGTTGCAATTAGTCAACCAAGTACAAGATTGATCATAATTTTGAGCACAAGATTAAGATAAGTTTGAGCATAAGATGGGATGAATAATTTCAAACAAATTTGGATGAAAACTTATCTATAAAATAGATGAAATTTTGCTTGTATCTACAAATAGATCCCTCCTCAGTCAAACAGCCATCTCAATCTCTTCATTCCTTTAAATTCAATGATTCTTAGCTTGATAGAAAGTTGACCTTAAAATATTTTAGCTTTAATAAATTTCATAGGAAGCAAATTTTTGAGCCATGAGAAATATCTCCTCAAAGATGGCATTCTCAAGCTACTATGATTGTAGACCTCTTTCTTAAAAAAATCTCTATAAATTCAATTGAATTGAGATTTTGGCAAGCCTTAGCTTTTTGAAGAGTTAAAAATAAGATGCATTTATAAAAAAAATTCATCACTTAATTCAAAAAATTAAGAGATTTTTTAAAAAAAATATAAAGCTTTTCAATTTTACTACATTTTTTTATAGTTTTTAAGCAAATGAGTATACACAAGCCTCTCAAATCTTAATTTAGGCAACATGCATAACTTAAAATAAGTAAAATCACTTCAAGAATGATTCCACTCTTCTACACATCTATCTTAATTATAAATCATAAGAAGATTTAACTCTCAAACAACATTGAGCAAACTTAGTAAGACCAAAAAAAACCTAAATAAGAAAAAAAAAGACTACTATGGAAGAGAAAAAACCGCCTTTCTTTCAAAAAAACTCCATCCTAAGTCAAAAGCAAGCCTAAAAGTCATATCCAATTATTCAACCTTAACCAATTAATTTTTTTTATCCAAAAGATATTCCTTATACAATAGCCAAATTCATCTTCTAATTGCTTGCAAATGGTAGTTTCAAATGACAAACCAAATTTGATACTAAATTTAAAATCTTAAAATTAATAAAAAAATCTAATTCTTTTTAATTTTTTTTTACCAACAATAAATTCCAACTTAAAAACTAAATTTAATTTCAAGTCTATCATTTTTATCAAATAAATAGTTAAAATAAAAATAAAAAGTAATATAAAGTATTAATGATAAAAAGATATCTAAATCTTAATAAAATTAAGATTAAAAAAGAAATACAAGATTTTGAGAGAAAATTATAAAAATAAAAGAATTAAAGATTCAAATACTAAGCATGCACTATATTTGTTGCCAAGTGATAGAAGCCCAAATGGTGCTACCTACCATCTATAAGCTATTGATAATATGAAAAATTACTTTAAGATCCATAGTTATGCAAAAATAATAATTACATTTTAGTTACTTTTTATTTGATAATGCTATTTTAAAAATGAATCTACAATTGCAAAAAGCTCTTTAATATAGATGTTGTAATTAATTTCAATTGCCAAAAATTTCTTGGAATGAAAAGTTATCAAGTAGAGCTTGTCAACTACTCCCATTTATGATAAAAACAACTTCCATAGCAAAGTTTGATGCATCCATTTCTATAGAAAAAAATGCCTTAAGAAAGTTGATATAGTAGAAGATTGATATACAAATAAATGTTGACTTCAAGGCTTCAAAAGATCCTTTAACATCTTTGCTCTACTTAAATTTGTCTTTGTAATTTAAATATATATGAAGACTTGCAACTTGAAAAAATTTCTTGATGAAGATCAGATAATAAGTGAAAAATCTCAAAAAATATTATACATCTTTGACTATTTTTGAGATCTTCCAATCTATAATAGTTTAGACCTTTTTAAGATCTATTATAAGACCATCATTTGAAATGATGTATCATAAGAAGTCAACTTGAAAAGTGTAAAATATACACTTTTATATCTTAGCATAGATTTGTGCATGACTTAATTTTAGTAATACATGACAAATATAAAATTTATTCTCTTCTATGTTCTTAGAGTAGATTAATATGCTGTCTAAATAATAAATAACAAAATCATCCAAAAATTCATAAAAGATATCATTTGTTAGATATTAAAAAGTAGTTGATATATTTGTAAGTCCAAAAGACATTATATTATACCCAAAATATCCATATTTGATTTAAAATGGAGTTTTCTATTCATCTCATACTTTAATACATACTAGGTTGTATGTTCTTTGTAGATCTATTTTTGTATAGATCTTTGCTTGATTTAATTGATCAAAAAGTCTTAAAATCAAAGATAGAGGATACTTATTTTTGATGGTGAACTTGTTGAGTCTTTAATAGTCTACAGGCATCCACAAAGATTTGTCTTTTTTCTTCACAAATAAGATAAGAATTCCAATTGGAGATTAAAAATAGTATATGAAGTTTTTAGACAAATTTTTATCAATATATTTTTTAAGTGTAGCCAATTTGTTCCTTAATAGGCTATAAATTGGTCCAAATAATGATTGATTTTTTTTAAAAAAAATAGATAGAAAAATTATAAGAATAATATTCTAAAAAAATATCTACATTTTTTTTTCAAAAACATCTTGATAATCTTAGTATTGGCTTAGAATGCCACTTGAAGTCTTTCTATCAAGAATAGATGTGGTGTATATAGCAAAAGGTGATTTTGTTTTTGCCACATGCATGAAAGCTCTCACACCTATCAATAATAGTTTAAATGTATTGATTTTATGGATTTCTACTTGCCTACCAAAATCTTAGGCTAAACTATGAAAAAAATTAAAATTAATTGAAATCCAATCTATTTGAGAGTTATAATTTTTTATCTTCAATAATCCTAAAATAATTGGATTAGAAAGAGATCTATGTCAAGGACAAGAACTTGATAAAAAAAATAAATAAGTGAGACTTTTCTCAAAGAAAGATGATAAAATAAAAATAACTAAATATGTATATTAAGAAAGAAACTAGTGTCATGATGTAATTCGACTATATAGTGAAATTATAATCAAAATTGAATTTTTAATTAATATCTAATTATCTTAGTTCAATTATAATTTGAGGTATCTAAATATGGATTTTATAAAAGCCTCTTAGGTTATTTTCTTATCTTAATAGTTAGTAGATTGAAGGTTAGTTAATAATTTTACCTTCTAAGTTGTAGAGACTGTTCTATTACTTTAGAAAGACCATAAATTGATAAAATTAGGATAAAAGAAATAAGTGGTTGATATGGTTGATACTAGAGTCAAGTTAAGGATAGAATTGGGCTAAAAAATCCTTACGATAAGTTAGATTGATACTCGGGAATCGACCATTTGTGAGACAGGGTCAAAATCAGACCTTTGATCACTAAAACGACCACTGAGGGCAAATTAGGGATTCATTTGAAGATCGAAGGATAGCATTTGAAAGCTAGCTTGAAGTTCTTTCTAAAGGCATAAGGATTGTTTTTGGAGGATTTTTGAAGACTTAACAATTGTTATTCAAAGTCAAGATTTATATCAATGATTTGGATTTTATATAATATAATTAGGGCTAGCAATTTTGGCTAGTTTGTGCAATTGGTGTAACATCTACAATTGAAAATTTGATATTGTTTAGATTATTGGGTGTACTAAGTCTATACAAATTTTTTTAATAATCTAATGCCGTGGTTTAGAGATATCTAGTTTTTAGCACAAGAAGGTTTCAGAAGATGGAAGTTTGAGGTTGAATAGGATTTCTATGAAATATGAAGATCTATCAGTTGGATTAAGGTGAAATTTGGCATGGACTTGAAGATCAAGCTACATACCAATTTTGAGACAAAGTTAACGGTTGAAAAGGGAGAAATCACTGTTGGGATTTCTGCTTTATTTTTTAAGTTGGCGGCCGAGTGATATGAGTGCAATTTTTGGAGGTTTTCTCACAATTTGTAAGTTAGATTGGATTAAAAATTCTTGGGCATATAGAAGACTTACATTGACAATTGCATGCAAAATTCCACATGAAGTGGACTATTAGAGTGGATGTTACAACTTATTAAAGCTCACTGATTAGGATTGGGGCTTACAAGAAAAATCTAAATTGCTTAAATATGAAAGTAAAAATGTAATTGGGATTTATTTATAATTAAGATTACTAAGAAGAATATTTTTTAGTACTTTTGAATTAAAATTCAGATTATATTCTTCTCATATGGACAAAATCTATTAGGATTTCTTGATTACTTATGAAACAAAATCTCACCTTTGACAACTAGGTGCATGATGCATTCCTGAGTAAGAAAACATGTAATATGAGACCAAAATGGCTATTGCCAAAAGACATGAAAACTAGAAATCCTTGAAACTAGACTAGAAAGAAGAAAAGAGTTGACAAGAGTGAAGAAGGCTTCATTCTTGCCTCTATATATACTATCTACCTAGGAGCTATATGGCGATGTTCTATAGGAGCTCCAAAAACGTGTTGACTTTGCACAATATATATCTTAACTTGTAAGGCAAGTTTTTTATGTAAACACTATATAACTAGTTCATTCCTTAAGCTATCAATATGTGTAGAGCATCATTAACTTGTTGATCAAGTTGCTAACCTATTAATTAAGTATGTAGCAAATTATATTTGCGACATACTTTGATCTTTGTTTTCTTTCAAGATGATTGATATGGCCTCTCAATCATCAATAGTGTCCCATATCAGGATAAGAAGATCATCCAGTTATTTGATCATTGGTGAGGCCTTCATAACTTCTTTCAAATAAAATATTTAAAACATTGTAAAGAGTTGTTTGTACTTCTAGTAAAATCATTAAACATTGAGAGTCCCTTTCAAAGTTGTGATACCAAATTCGTTGTATCTCGCCATTTATTTGAAGAAGAACATGTCGTTCTTGAAAATCTTCATCTTGATTGCATTGTCTTAAAGGTTGTGACAATCGTAATGTTTCGTCTAGTAGGTCAGTAAACAAAGGCTCTTGAGTCGAATCCGCCGGTTGTTGATTCTCCATCTCCTGAGTATCACAACTACAAAGGAGCTACAAACAAGCATTAAAAGTAGAATGTTATCTTACTTAGATCTTGTTTATTTTATAATGAAGGTTTTTATCTTAATTTTGATGGATGTCGTCAATGAAAAGCCTCCACCACCTTTACTACATTTGCAAGATTTTTTACTAGCTCTCATGTGCGTTCACTAATATTATATCTGTGCCAATGGACAAGATATTTCAATTTATTTTGGTGCTGCCTTGAATCTAGGACTTCTTTCACTTCGAACTGTTCATAATTATCTACTTCTATAAGAGGAGGTATAGCTTGTCTTCTTTTTAGTATGTCCACTATCTTCTTTGGTTCAAGAAGAGATATATCGAATACTAGATGGATTTTCATTGACTCCTATACATCTAAACAATATGCAACTAGATTGATTTGTACAGAAATAGAAAATGATTCAAGCCTTTAATAGTCCAACTTGTGACAAGGACGAGTGGTCTTGATATTGCAACAAAGTAACTATACCTTATCATCCGTGTGGAATAGTGGTTGTTTCTTTTGATAGACATTCGCATTGATCTTTTATTGTTCTTGAGCTTCTTTTAAGTGAACCTTCATTGTTGCATGTAGCTCTGATAAATGATTTGCCAAATCTTTCATGGTAAGATTATCAGCTTTTGAAAAATCAAAAGTATTAAGTCATGGATGATGTCAAGGACAAGAACTCGATGAAAAAGCAATTCAGACAAGTGAGCCTTCATTCGAAGAAACATAACAAAATGTAAATAAATAAGTATGTATATTAAAAGAAAAACTAGAATGGCTATTGCCAAAAGACAAGAAAACTAGAGACCTTTGAAACTAGACTAAAAGCAAGAAAGGAGTTGATAAGAGTGAAGAAGGCTTCACTCTTGTCTCTATATATACTATCCAACTAAGGACTACGTGGCGACGTTCTATAGGACCTCTAATATGTGTTGACTTTGTAGGACACATGCCTTGACTTACAAGGCAAGTTTTTCTACGTGTGGGCCACATAGTTAGCTTGATCTTCAAGCTAACAACATGTGTGGCACATGGCCAACTTGTTGACCACGTTTCTAATCCAAAAAGTCAATTAAAGACACCTATGAAGTCAAAGCAGCATCTATAAAGCTTCTAGGAAGCTTCCATATTAAATACTATAGAATTAACTTACTTTTACCTACTTTTACTTACTTCCATCTATTTGTATATGTAATTACTAGCTTACATGAGTATGTCCATGACATTACCCCTCCTTCTAGGGACGAGTTCCACGAGGAGCAGTTATCATATGTTGAAAAAATCTATGATGCGATGAATAGTATTCGCCACATACTCTGCTTTTTGTTCTCTTTGAAGATGATTGATAGGGCCTTTCAACCATCGGTAGTGTCCCATACCAGGGCGGAAAGACCACTCAGTTATTTGATCATTGTTGAGGCCTTCATAACTTCTTTCGAATAGAATATTTGGAACACCATCAGAAGTTGTTCCTACCTCTAGCAAAATCACCAAACATTGGAAATCCCTTCCCAAATCGTGATACCAAACGCGTTGTATCTTGCCATCTATTCGAGGAAGAACATGTCATTCTTGAAGATCTTCATCTCGATTGCGTTGTCTTGAAGGTTATGATAATGATAATGTTTCATCCGATAGGTCAACAAATAAAGGCTCTTCAGTCGAATCCGCTGATTGTTGGTTCTCCATCTCCTGAGCATCACTACTGCAAAGAAGCTACGAACAAGGATTGAAAGTAGAATGTTATCTTGCCTAGATGTTGTTTCTTTTATAAAAAAGATTTTCATCTTGATTTTGATGGATGTCATCAATGAAAAGCCTCCACCGCCTTTGCTGCATTTACAAGATTCTTTGTTGGCTCCCATGTACGTTCATTAATACCATATCCACACCAATGGACAAGATATTCTAATTTATTTTGGTGCTGCCTTGAATCTAAGACTTCTTCTACTTCAAACTCTTCATTATTGTCTACTTCTATAGGAGGAGGTGGAGTTTGTCATCTTCTTGATATGTCCACTGTCTTGTATGGTTCAAGAAGAGACATGTGGAATACTGGATGGATTTTCATTGACTCTGATAGATGTAAACGATATGCAACTAGATTGATTTGTACAGAAATAGAAAATGGTCCCAACCTTTGATAGTCCAACTTGTCACAAAGATGAGTGGTCTTGATATTATGATGAAGTAGTCATACCTTATCACCCAAGAGGAATGGTAGTTGTTCCTTTCAATAGATATCCGTATTGACCTTTTGTTGTTGTTGAGCCTCTTTTAACTGCGCCTTTATTGTTGCATGTAGCTTTGATAAATGAATCACGAAATCTTTTGCAGCAGGATAATCAACTTTTGAGAAGTCAAAAGTATCAAGTCGTGGATGATAACCATAATTAGCAAAGAAAGGTGTTTGTTTTATAGAAAAATGTACCGTATTATTGTAAGCAAACTCTGTCAATGGCAAAAGAGTTGTCCAATCATCTTGTTGGTAGTTAATGGTACATCTTAAATATTGCTCCAAAACTTAATTAACACGCTCCATTTGTCCATCAGTTTGAGGATGGAATGCCGAAGATAGTTTTATATCGACTTTTAGAATCTTGAAAAGAGTCCGCCAAAATCTTTGATACAAATTGAGTTCCCCTATCTGATATAATATCCTTGGGTAATCCATGATAATCATAGATATTGTCAAGAAAGAGCTTAGCTGTTTCTTCACCTGTGATAGATTTTGTACATGGTACAAAATGTGCCATCTTGGTAAAATGATCTACTATCACGAATATAGAATCATAAGAATCTGAGATTGGAAGATCCGTGATGAAGTCCCTAGAAACAGAAGACCATGGTTGTTTTGGAATGGGTAGTGGCTGAAGAAGTCCAAAAGGTCGATGACAAGGAGTTTATGATCTTGAGCAAACATCACATGATTGTACAAAATCTTTGATTGCCTTCCACATTTGAAGCTACCATAAATCCCTAGATATCAGCTCCAAAGTCATATTATATCTAAAATATCTTGCTGTTAGGAAGTCGTGACAAGCTTGAAGAATACGTAAATATGCTTGTCTTTCTGGAACATATAGGTGTCCTTTAAAATAGAGTTGATTGTTCTTGAATTCAAATCTAGAGGGATCATGAGATTTAGAAGAATTATTCTTGATATCATGAACAAGAGGATCTGAAGACATACTTAATTGGACTTGCTTAAGAAAAGTTAAATCAACAGTCAATGTTGATTTTATTGCTCAAAGATGAAATTGCTCCAGCTTCAAGAGAATCGTTTTTTGTTGCTCAAAAGCTACATACCTTTCTTTTGGTGCAAGATAAGAACGTCTAGACAAGGCATCGAATAAACCTTATTGTTTTTTTGGCCGATAAGTGATGATGAACTCGAATCTTGATAAAGACATGCTCCAACAAGCTTGACAATAATTTAATACACGTGCTGACATAAAATACTCGAAGTTCTTGTGATCCATATACACGGTGATTGAACTGGAAGCGCCTTCTAGATAATGATGCCATTCTTGAAAAGAATCCACAATTGTAAGAAGTTCTTTGTCATGGATCTCATAATTGATTTCTGTTGCTGAGAATTTTCTTGAATGAAAGGCTACTAGATGAAGTTTGTCATCTGTTCCCATTTATGATAAAACCGCACCCAGAGCAAAGTCTGATGCATCTGTTTCCATAAAGAATGCTTTGGAAAAATCAACACGATACAAGATTGGTGCAAAAACAAATGCTGTGTTCAAAGATTCAAAAGCAACTTCCGCTTCTTGATTCTATTGAAGTTTGTCTTTACAAGTCAAACGTGTAAGTGGAGCCGCAACTCGAGAAAAATCCTTGATGAAGATCCGATAGTAGTTGATAAATCCCAAAAAGCATTAGACATCTCTTACCATTTTTGGGATCTTCTAATTTATAATAGTTTGAACTTTCTTAGGATCCATCATAAGTCCATCATTTGAAATGATATAACCTAAGAAATCGACTTGAATAGTGTGGAATACATAGTTTTCTATTTTGGCATAGAGTCCTGCATCTCTTAATTTTTGTATTACATGACAAACATGAAGTTCATGTTCTTCTGGATTCTTAGAATAGATCAAGATGTCGTCTAGATAACAGACTACAAAATCGTCTAAAAACTCTTGAAAGACATCATTCATTAGATGTTGAAAAGCTGTTGGTACATTTGTAAGTCCAAAAGGTATGATGTTGTATTCAAAATATCCATACCTAGTTCGAAATGTAGTCTTCCATTCATCTTCTTCTTTGATGCGTACTAGATTGTATGCTCCTTGCAGATCTATTTTTGTATAGATCTTAGCTTGATTCAGTTGATCAAGAAGTCCAGATATTAAAGATAGTGGATACCTGTTCTTGATGGTAATCCATTTGAGTCCTCGATAATCAACACACATCCGCAATGATCCATCTTTTTTCTTCACAAATAAAATTGGAGCTCCTGCTGGAGATTTAGAATGGCATATGAAATTCTTGGCTAGATTTTCTTCAATATACTCCTTGAGTTTAGTCAACTTATTTTGTGATAAACTGTAAATTGATTCGAATGGCGGTTGTGCTCCTTCTTGAAGATCAATTGAGCAATCATAAGGACGATGTTTTGGGAGTGTATCCACATTCTTTTTTTTTGAATACATCTTGAAATTCTTGATATTGGCTTGGAATGCCACTTGAAGTCTTTCCACCAATAGAAATATATGTGGCATAAATAATATATGGTGATTCTTTCATAGCAGCATGTAAGAAAGCTTTTGCACCTATAAATATGGGTTTAATTAAACTGGACTTATGATTCTCGACTGGATTAACTACATTGTTAGTTATACTTTTAAAAAAAGTAAGTATTTGAGAAATCCAATCTATTTGACAGTTGTATTTTTCTAACCACGATAAACCTAAAATGACTAGATAAGAGGGAGATCTAATGATATTAAATACTACAAAGCTATTATGACCATTGATTATTACTTCTATAGGAAGGATTTTGTGAGTAATATCACCAAAAGACAATGGACGACCATCTATGACTTCTACATGAACAGGTTTAGTTTTCTTTACTAAAGATATGCTATGTCTTTTAGTAAATTCTTCATCTAAGAAACACACCGAGGTTCCTAAATCTAACAAGATAGAGGCTTTGTAATATTTAGGTCCTAAAATAATATTTAATGTAAAACAAGGAGAGGGTTGTGAGGAGAGAATAGGACCTTTACTAGATGTTGTGCAAGGTTCCAGCCGCACGGTCCCTATTGTAGTTGGACAAATTCGTTTTCTAACATATTGTCTTCTTTGATAGCCATACTCTTCATTTTGTCATTGCATCATTTCTTTGGATAATGTTGAGCAGTATGCTTTGATTTTCCACAATATAAACATAATCCTTCTTGACGACGACGAGTCTTTTCTTGCTCAGTAAGAGATTTGAAATATACTGCATCAATTTACATATCCTCTACTTCCGAATGTATGTGTTAAAGAGGTGTTGGTGTTGCCATTGAATTATAGTAACGTTGAGGTCTACTTATACAATTCTCAGATCAAAATTCAAAAGGACGATTGTCGCACTTCATAGCAAAGTCAATTACTTGACTCAATGTTTGAGGATTAGGTAAGTTGAGCATTAATTTTTTTACCTCATATTGTAATCCGTAGAGAAATTGGCTAATAAGTGCAGCATCATCCCACTTGCTATCAGTTACAAGTTGTCAAATTTGTGAAGCGTATAATATTAGTAATCAATTGCCTTGTCATAAAATATGGATCTTATTGGTTGTAACACGAATTGCATCATGTTCTCCATATATGGATCAAAACTCCGCTAGAAAAGCCTCTAAATTATCCAATATTGGATCTCTTCATTTAAGAAAAGATGAAAATCATGATAGTGTTGAACTTGAAAGAAATGTACCAATGAATCTAACTTGCGAACTTGGAATTGGATAGCTTTGGGATTGAAGTTCAATCACAAGTTGTACTTGATTGATAAATCCTTGAAACTTGGATCTAGTGCCATTAAACTTCTCAGGTAGGGTATTTCTTTATTCTCTTACACTGGAAGGGCATTCCACCATAGGAGAAAGGACATGGTTTGGTGCAGATGTTGAAGCAGCTCCAACCATTTCTATATCTTCACTTCCTGCCAATCTTGTTGCTCCTTGTGGTGGTAAATTGAGTTGATGCATTACAAGCATTAATTTCTTCAATTGTTCTTGCATTTGTGCCATTACACTCTTCATTTCAACAAGTGTTGCCATAATAACACTTAGAAAAGAAAATATGTCTAATATTGCTTAAGACAAATAGAAGAGAGGACTTGAGAACAAAGAAAATACTAAGGACAATATCAGTTTAGAAGAGGGTAATCCGCAACTTCTAATATGCTTATATCTTATCAAGAAAAAGAGGTAATCCACTCTTAATCAAGATTAGACAAAGCTTTGATATTGTAGATGTACTCTTGTGAATCTATCAAGGACAAGAACTCGATGAAAAAGCAATTTAGATAAGTGAGCCTTCACTCCAAGAAAGGTAATAAAATATCAATAAACAAGTATATATATTAAAAGAAAAACTGGAATGGTTATTGGCAAAAGTAAACTAGATACCCTTGAAACTAGACTCGAAGCAAGAAAGGAGTTGACAAGAGTGAAGAAGGCTTCACTCTTGTCTCTATATATACTATCCAACTAGGGGCTACGTGGCAACGTTCTTTAGGACCTCCAATATGTGTTGACTTTGTAGGACACATGCCTTGACTTACAAGGCAAGTTTTTCTACGTGTGGGCCACATAGTTAGCTTGATCTTCAAGCTAACAATATGTGTGGTACATGGCCAACTTGTTGACCACGTTTCTAATCCAAAAATTTAAATAAAGATACCTATGAAGTCAAAGTAGCATCTATGAAGCTTCTTGGAAGCTTCTATATTAAATACTATAGAATTAACTTACTTTTATCTACTTTTATTTACTTCCACCTATTTGTATTTGTAATTACTAGCTTACATGAGTATGTCCATGACAGATAATAATCATAATTAGCAAAGAAAGATATTTATTTTGTAGAAAAATGTATCGTATTATTATAAGCAAACTGTGCCAAGAGCAAAAGTTTTATTCAATTATCTTATTGGTAGTTGATGGTACATCTTAAATACTTCTCCAAAACTTGATTAACATGCTTCGTTTGTCGATCAGTTTGAAGATGGAATATTGAAGATTGTTTTATATCCACTTTTAGAATCTTGAAAAGAGTCCGCCAAAATCTTGATACAAACTGAGTTCCGTTATCTGATATAATATCCTTAAGTAATCCATGATAGTGATAGATATTGTCTAGAAATAATTTTATTATTTCTTCACTTGTGATAGATTTTGTACATGGTACACAATGTGCCATCATCATAAAATGATCTACTGTCACAAATATAGAGTCATAAGATCTTGAGATTGGAAGACCGTGATGGAATCCATAGAAACAGAAGACCATAGTTGTTCTGGAATAAAAAATGGCTGAAGAAGTCTATAAGGTCGATGACAAGGAGTTTTTGATCTTTGTAACATCATAAGATTGTACAAAATCTATAATTGCCTTCTACATTTGGAGCCACCAAAAATCTCTAGATATTAGTTCTAAAGTTTTATTGTACTCAAAATATCATGCTATTGGAAAGTCATGATGAACTTGAAGAACATGTAATTGAGCTTTACCTTTTAGAACATATAGGCATCCTTCAAAATATAGTAGATTGTTCTTGAATTCAAACTTGGAAGTATCATGAGACTTTGAAGGATTTTTCTTAATATCACGAATAAAAAGTTAGAAGACATACTTAATTGAACTTGCTTAATGAATGTTGAATCAACAGTTAGTATTGATTTCATTGCTCGAAGATGAAGATGCTCTGGCTTCAAGAGAATTGTCTGTTGCTGATCAAAAGTAGTTCTTCCTTTATTTGGTGCAAAGTAAGATCGTCTAGAGAGTACATTTGACGAATCTTGTTGTTTTTTTGATCGATAAGTGATCTTAAATTTGAATCTTGAGAAAGACATACTGTAATAGGTAGGACGACGATTCAAAATATGTGCTAATATAAAATATTCAAGATTCTTGTGATTTGTATATACAGTGACTCGGCTAGGAGTACTTTCTAGATAATAGTGCCATTCTTGGTACGAATCTACTATTGCAAGAAGTTCTTTGTCATGGATCTCGTAGTTAATCTTAGCTGCTAAAAAATTTCTAGAATGAAAAGCTATTGAGTGAAGTTTATCATTTGTTTTCATTTGTGATAATACAACAACCAAAGCAAAGTCTGATGCGTGTGTTATTATAAAAAATGGTTTAAAAAAATTGACGCGATATAAGATTGGTGCAAAAACAAAGGCTGTTTTTAAAGCTTCAAATGCTACTTTTGCTTCTTGATTCCCTTGAAGTTTGTCTTTATAAGTCAAATGTGTAAGTAGAGCTGTAATTTTAAACAAGTCTTTGATGAAGATCCGATAGTAGTTCGTAAATCCCAAAAAGCATTGGACATCTCTTACCGTTTTTGGAATCTTCCACTCTATAATAGTTTGAATTTTCTTAGGATCTATCATAAGTCCATCATTTAAAATGATATATCTTAAGAAGTCAACTTGAGTAGTATGATGAATATGAAGTTCATGTTCTTATGTATTCTTAGAATAGATTAAGATGTTCTCTAGATAACAAACAACAAAATCATCTAAAAACTCCCAAAAGACATCATTCATTAGATGTTGGAATGTTGTTAGTGTATTTGTAAGTCCAAAAGGCATGACATTATATTTGAAATGTCCATACCTTGTTCAAAACGTAGTCTTCCATTCGTCTCCTTCTTTGATGCGTACTAGATTATATGCTCTTTGTAGATCTATTTTTGTATAGATCTTAGCTTGATTCAACTGATCAAAGAGTCTAGATATCAAAGGTAGTGAGTATCTATTCTTGATGGTGATTTTATTGAGTCTTCGATAATCGATACACATCCGCAATGATCTATCTTTTTTCTTCACAAATAAAATTGGAGCTCCTACTAGAGATTTGGAATGGCGTATGGAGTTCTTGGCTAGATTTTCTTCAATATACTCCTTGAGTTCAATCAACTCATTTTGTGATAAACTGTAGATCAATCCAAAATAGATGTGGCATAAATGAGACAAGGTGATCCTTCTTTTGCAGCATATAAGAAAGCTCTTGTACATACAAATACAAGTTTAATTGTACTAGATTTATGACTTTTGTAGAAAAGATATTAGTTCTTTTTTGTAAGATATTGATAAAATAGATTAATAGTCCATAGAATAGTTAGTTCAAGAGACGGATGGTTGATTTAGTTATTAAAAGCGGTTAATTACAGGATTACGATTAAGATCTGAAAATCAGTAGCAATTATATATGAGTTGTAGAAGTTTGTTGGGGGGCTAGACTGTGATAGTCATGAACCGAGGTTAAGCTTGGTGCTACCTCTGTGTTTTTTTTGTTTTCTTTGTTGTTGAAGAGTAATGGTGTCACGGACACAGAAATACAAACTCCAGATCTAACAAGAAGTTCAAGAAGAACTAGCAAGAACTAGATTAATCAGATGAATACAAGAACAACACTAGAGAGGTGAGCTAGAGCTCCAAGAGATGTGTTGTCGAGACTGAAGAACTCTTCAGCCTTGATTCTAATATATACTCCTATTTAGGAAGCTTCTCAAGCAACTTCTACTAACTAAGAAACTTCTAGAAGGTTTCAGAGACTTGCTTCTAGAAGGTTCTAGAAACTTGTCTCTAGAAGGTTCTAAGGATTATGTCCCTAACATCACCCCCTTCTTTAGCTTCGAGGTCTCTGAGAAGCAATGTTGTTGTTAATCAGTACCTACGCAAGAAAATGAAGATCTGTCGCATAACATCTGCTATGAACTCCAATTGTTGTTCACGAGGGAAGTGGTTCATCGGCCCTTGAAGCGAATGGTAGTGGCCCACTCCTTCAACTTCTGACCAAGCATGAACTTCCGTGTCCTCATTGTGAAATTGTCTTGCAAACATGCCTTCTGACTGACCATCGTAAGTAGGCTCGGATTCAAATACAATCACCAGTGATCGGTTACTTGATATCCTTCGTCATCGTCATAGTATAGGCGGTTCTTTATCTTGGGGTCATTTTCGTGAGCTTGTCGGTTGAGATAATTTGACTGGCATAGTATCTATCTCTTGGCTATCCATATCAGAAGACCAAACTATGGCTACTGAAAAAATTCTATTTTATCTTGGAGAAAATAACTACATCAACTACGAATTTTGGTGGTGCTCTCTTCTTTTCTTATATTCTTGGGTGAGTAAGCTTCAGAAAGAAGCTATCGTCGAACCGGCTTAGGTTTATGAGGATGTTGTTGATGAAACTCCTATACCTTTTAAGGCACATTGGTGAGATTTTAACCTAGCTCCCACATTCGCTCATTAATGTCATAGCCGCATCAATGAACAAGATACTCCAACTTGCCCCACCTTTGTTATGAATCTAGTACCTTTTCAACCTCGTATTCCTCGTGGTTCTCGATCTCAATACTAGGTGGCAGACATTGCACTCTTCTAGGAAAAGACGACTCTCAATAAGGCTCCAACAAAGAAACATGAAAGATTGGATGTACCTTCATAGAAGCCGGTAATTCTAGATGGTACGCCACTAGATTGATTTGCTTCTGGATGATAAATGGTCCCAATCTTCGATAGTCCAACTTATCTCATCGTTGCTTGGTCTTGATATTCCGTTGAAGAAGCCATGCTTTATCTCCAATTTTGAAAGTAAGTGCTTGATTCCGAAATCTATCTTGAGACGCCTTGTAGGATTCTTGAGCAGATTCTAATTGAAGCTTCAACATATTTTGAAGCTCTGATAGTTGTTTTATAAATCCTTCAACTGCTAGATTGTTATTTGTTGACGGACTCAATAAATCAAGCTTCGGATGATACCCATAGTTCGAAAAGAATGGTGTGTATTGAGTCGATGCATGGAGGGCGTTGTTATATGCAAACTTGGCTAGCGGCAAATATGTGGTCCAATCGTCCTTCTGATAATTGATGCTGCATTATAAGTATTGTTCCAAGACTTGGTTCACCCATTCCATTTGGCCATCAGTTTGAGGATGAAAAGCAGAAGAAAGCTTGATATCCAACTTCAATCTCTCGAAGAGAGATCTCCAAATCTTTGATATGAACTGGGTTCCTTGATCTGATACGATATCATCTGGTAGTCCATGATATCGATACACATTATCGAGAAAGAGCCTTGCTGTGACTTCATTGGATGATGTCTTCTTGCAAGGGACAAAGTGTGCCATCTTTGTAAGTCGATCTACCACGACAAAGATGTTGTCAAATGAGTTCGATGATGGCAGGTCTGTGATGAAGTCTATGGAAATTGAAGACCATGGTTGATGCAGAATCGACAATGGCTGTAGGAGTTCATAAGGGCGATGCTGAGGATTCTTAGATCTTGAAGAGATGTTGCAAGAGAAGACAAAATCTTTCACTTCCTTTCACATTTGGGGCCACCAAAAATCTCGAGAAATAAGCTCCAAGGTCTTGTTGAATCCAAAATATCCTGCAGCTGCAAAATCGTGGCGAGATTGAAGAACTCAGAGTCATGCTAGTCCTTTTGGGATATATAACCGCTCCTCAAAGTATAAATGATCTCCCTCCACCTTGAACTTGTCGTCATTGGCACGCTCCTTAATATCAATGGCTACTAAATCTTCAATGATTATGGCATGTACTTAATTCAAGAAGTCAACATCAATTGACACAATAGTAGCGCAAAGCTGAAATTTCTCTAGCTTCAATAATGTCGTACATTGTTGATCAAACGCTACTTCTCCAGCCTTTGGTACAAAATACAATCTCCTCGATAAGGCAACAGATAATCCTTGCTACTTTCCAAGTCGATAAGTGAAAATAAAATCAAACCTAGATAGCAACATACTCCACCGAGCTTGACGTCGATTTAGAACTTGAGCCGACATGAAATACTCCAAATTCTTGTGATTTATATCTACGGTCATTGGGTGTGCAGCTCCTTCAAGAAAGTGACGCCATTCTTGGAAAGAATCCATTATAGCAAGAAGTTCCTTATCGTGGATCTCATAATTGATTTCAGCAGCAGAGAACTTTCGAGAATAAAATACAACCGGATGGAGCTTCTTGTCGTCTCCCATTTGTGAAAGTATAGCTCCCAAAGCAAAATCCGAAGCATCAGTTTCTAAATAGAAGGCCTTTATAAAGTCTAGATGTACCAAGATTGGAGCCATAGTAAATGTGGTCTTCAGGTCTTGAATCGCCTTCTCCGCTAGAGGTCTCCATTCCAGCTTATCCTTGCATGTCAACTAAGAGAGAGGAGCAGCAACTTGAGAGTAATTCTTGATGAAGATCCGATAAAAGTTGGCAAAACCAAGAAAGCATTGTACATCTCTAATCGTCTTTAGAACCTCCCAGAAGACGATTGCTTCCACCTTCTTGAGGTCCATCTTCAAGCCTCCTGTAGTTGCAACGAACCTTAAAAACTCCATCTCCATTTGGTGAAATAAATACTTCTTCAACTTGGCATATAGTCCTCGCTTGCGTAGTTTCTCCAAGACCAAACGAACGTACTTTTCATGCTCTTCCTAGTTTTTGGAAAATATCAAAATATCATCCAAATAGATGATAATAAAATCATCAAGGTGCTGTCAAAAAATGTCATTCATCATATGTTGAAAGACCGCTGGAGCTTTGGTAAGACGAAAGGATATGACATTATACTCAAAATGGCCATACCTTGTACGGAACGTTGTCTTCTACTCATCTCCTTCCTTGATTCGTACGAGGTTGTAGGCTCCCTTTAGATCAATTTTTGTAAAGATCTTTGCACTTCCAAGTTGTTCTAAGAGACTAGAAATCAAGGGTAATGGATAACGATTCTTCTTTATTATCTTGTTGAGGCCTCGATAGTCCACACACATCCGCAACAAGCCATCTTTTTTCTTCACAAATAAGATAGGCGCTCTAGCTGACGATTTTGAATGACGGATGAAGTTCTTGGCTAGATTCTCGTCGATATACTTCTACAACTCTGCCAACTCCGTCTGCGATAGATTGTAGATTGGGCCAAAATGCGGTTGTGCTCCTTCTTATAAGTCTATGGCACAATCATATGGTAAGTGTTCCGGTAGCATATTGGCATTCTTCTTTTGAAACACGTCTTTAAAATCCTTATATTGCTCAAGTATACTTGTCGTTAAGATCTTCTCCCCGATAGTTGGAGCCGCATAAATGACAAACGATGTGCCTTTCTTGGATGATCTTATAAACGCTCTTGCTCCAATGAATACGGATTTCTCTATTCGGGGTTTTCTACTAGGCTTGCTTTTGGATGGTTTTGTAGAAAAGGTCATCTTCCGCAACCTCCAATCTATGAATGAGTTATGCTTTTCCAACCAAGAAAGATCAAGAATAACAGGATTTGATGGAGTTTTAATAATATTGAAAATAATATGACTACTATGGCCCTCAAACGTCACTTCTATAGGTTTTGATTCATGGGTGACACTACCAGACAATAAAAGACGCCCATCTATGACCTCAACGTGAACATGTTTGGATTTTTGTACTAAAGGGATCTTATTACACTTTGTAAATTCTTTGTCTAAGAAAGAAGCAGATGCTCCTCAATCTAATAATGCTAAGGTTCTCAGTTTCTGAGGGCCAATAAGTAAAGGAATTGTAAAGCAAAGGGCAGGTTGAGCAAAAAGAAAGGAATTTGGTTGTTGTTGTGATATTTCACTGTCCAGTCACACGATTCCTATTGTGGCTGGGCATCCTTGTTTTCCTAAACAAACGCGTCCCTAGTCGTGACAATACGTCAATTTTGCTTCTTGGAGCAGTTTCCAACTTTGTAGCCTTCTTCATCACAATACAAGCATAGACCTTCCTCCATACGTCGCTTTTTTTCTTCTAGGATAAGAGATTTGATACGTATCGCATCAATTTGCATGTCTTCTACCTCTGAATGTGAATTCATGCTGCTTGCCAACATAGTTGGAGCGTGGTGAACCGTATGTTCTCTTGAACGTTGATCTTGGTGGCATTGGAATAGGCGATTATTGCACTTCACAGCTTGGCTAATAGCTTCGTTGAGTATTTGTGGATCAGGAAGAGTTAATAGCAAATCTTTCATATCATCCCTTAAATCCTAATAGAATTGACTCATCAACGCTTCTTCATCCCAACTGATGTCGTATGCTAATTGCCTAAAGTTTGGTGCATAGACTAATGTAGAACGCATCCCTTGTCGTAGTGACCGGATCTTTGTTGTAGCCCATCGAACCTTGTCGTGTTCACCAAATACTTCCGCAAACGCCTCCAAAAAGATTTCAAAGTTGTTTAGTATGGACGATCATTTCTTAAACAAAGGAGCAAACCATGATAGAGCTTGCCCTGTAAGTAAGGTTCCAACAAGCCCAACACGTGACTCCTCTGTTGGATAGCATTCGGGCTGTAAAACTGTTATCAACCTGATTTGATTGATGAATCCTCAAAACTTGGAACGCATACCATCGAATTTGTTTGGAAGGCTAACTCGAGGCTCCTTATGTTGTAGAATCAGCGGTACTTGTTGAACTTGAGGCAAAGTTGCTTCTCTAAGTGCAGAATTTGAGGCTGGTGCAACCTAGATTGTGCCATCCCAAATGCTCCATCATTATGAAGCCTTGCTACAACTCCTTCAATCTCTGTAGTTCTTTGTGATAACGTAGCGAGGGCATTCATGATAGCATTCAACTTGGACTCCGAACTTTTCGTCAGACTAATGTCTTGACCTCTGACCATTCTAAGAGAAGGACAGAAATGACTCTACAAGAAGACAATATTGGTTTAGAGGAGGGTACTCCGCAACCTCTAAAATGCCTTAAGAGCTTCAAGAAAAGGAGTAATCCACTCTCTCTAAGAAGAATAAGACTCCAATATTGTAACAAAAGAAGTATCAGTTTAGAAGAGGGTAATCCGCAACCTCTAAAATGTTAGTACACTTCGAAGCAGAGGGGTAATCCGCACTCTAACGAGAAAGAAACTAACTCTAATATCTGAGGTGAGTGAAGTCTCGATAAACTGTCACGGACACAGAAATACAGACTCGAGATCTAACAAGAAGTTCAAGAAGAACTGACAAGAACTAGATTAATCACATGAATACAAGAACAACACTAGAAAGGTGAGCTAGAGCTCCAAGAGATGTGTTGTCGAGATTGAAAAACTCTTCAGCCTCGATTCCAATATATACTCCTATTTAGGAAGCTTTTCAAGCAACTTCTACCAACTAAAAAACTTCTAGAAGGTTTCAGAGACTTACTTCTAGAAGGTTTTAGTAACTTGTCTCTAGAAGGTTTAAAGGATTATATCGCTAACAAATGAATAGTTTTTGAATATTGAAAAGTGAGTCTGTAGAATAAATCAGAGATTGATTTATAAGTTATTGATCATGTAATTGGAGTATTATGTGATTGAATTCTATGAGAATTTATTGGAAGATTGATTATGGATGAAAGATTATGATTGTTATTTATTGAGAGTTGTGTGTATTTTCGACAAAAGAAGTCTATGATTACAGAAATTTTGTGAATCTAGATTGGTTGGAGTGAAGTTTGTTATTCTTGGTATTGGATGAAATTTATGAGTTTTAAGCAGTCTTTTAAGAGTGCAGGGTTGTATACTATTGTTATTAGTTGATGAAAGAGTATTGTTCCTGAAAAAAAACATTGTAGTATTACTTGGTATTTTAGTGGTTCAGAATATAGTTAATTGTATGACCCTAACTAGTAAAGCTCATGCACTTAGTTTTTCCCTGTGTTCGAATTCTCCTATACAGGTTTATTCTAAAAGAAATTTCTAAAATAAGTAAAATGATGATTACAATTTGGTACCTCTGTTGGAGAATAACAATAGCATTGAGTGTTAGGAATTAACTACCGGATGAGTAGCTGGGAAATATGAAGCAAATTTAGCAGTATATAATAAAAATTTGTGGTTATTAAAAATAAGAACATTGTAGTAAAAAAAATATGCTAGTCACAAGAAAGACAAGAGAGAGCACAAGCAAGAGAATCATTGCAAAATGAGCAAGAACATAAGTTAAAAAAGAAGCGTTGACAAAGTTGGATTAAGCCATGGTTGCATGCCTGTTGACATATCCGAGCATACTCAGAAGCTGAGCGATCTCTAATATTTCAGCAATATATACCATTAAAAAAATTGCTAAGAGCACTTGCAAAAATTTTATTAATAGCCTAGCGTATCTCTTGAGCTCGTTAACTACAAGTGGAGGAAACACAGAAGAATTAGGTACTCCGTTGGATACCTTCATAATAGCGGAAACTACCGATTCTGTAAAAACTGATTTTGTAGAATGATATAAATTGCTTGCTAATAAAGGTCAATTCAGTGTATTTCAAAATCCATCATTTTCACCCCCAATTCAATCAATAAACTTATTCAAGGATAATAATAGTAAATTGAGGAGGTTGGAAAGTTTGGAAAAAATAATTGGAAAGGCAGTGGTAATTTTAATAAGAGATTAAGCGGCACATTGTCCTCTTCAATGGCGACAGATGGTCGAACTGTTCCAATAGTAGTATAAATGGGTGACGTGAGCGATCGCACAACCAGGGTGGCTCCATTATCTACTTTTAGGGGCTTTCCGGGTGCGGATCTTGATCAACATTTGTCTTAGATTCTGACAGCATGTGTAGCCAATAATGGAAGAATCGAAGATATTTGGTTACGATGGTTGCCAGCAACCTTAAAGGACATGACATTTGAATGGTACAACTGCCAACTAATGGGTGAATTTCTGAATTGGGAAGCATTAAAGAATACATTTTAAATCCATTTTTGGCGAATAGGTTTTGAAGATTGTCTTCGAGAGAGGTTAATGAACAGCAAAATGATCCTAGGGTAGGCGATGGAATCATATTATGGCCGGATGGCTAATATACTCAGTAAGTGGCCGAATCACCAAATATTGGAGGCATTTATCTTATCCATATTAATCAATGGTTTACAACGACTAGAGTTAAAAATGTTTGTGGAGGAAGCTCAACCCGTTACGATGTCTGCATCCTTTAATAGAGTCAAGGTTTGGGAGGAATGCTATAATGATCAATTTTTAACTGTTGAAGCTACGATGATTCTAATTCAAGGCAGTTATTAAAATCCAACTTGGAACAGATCAACGGGTGCTTATCCACGAATGTTAGATACAAGGGCCAATTCCAGTGCCAATATTCAGGGGCCAGTTGATGTCATCCCATTGCAAGCTATGCCACTAACTCAATAGAACGTCAATCAAGTTCAATCAAGAAATATGTTTGGATGGAATGAAAATCGATCTAATCGACAAAATTGAGCATTCAATAACTTTCAAAGTCCCAATTTTAATTAGGGGTCTACATCAAACTACCAAAACTACGGGAAGGAGCAGTAGAGGTATTAGCAATATGCTCCACTGGCATCATCAAACCAAGTTCCCTTGGTTCCAACGGGACAATCAAGATCATTTTCTAATCCTACATGGAACAAGCTTAGTAGGTATATATCGATTGAGAAATCCAATATGCCTGATGGGGGTGCAAGAAGACCACTTCATTGTTTCTGTTGGAGATAGATTGGCCATTATGCTAGTGAATGTCCCAATCCTAGAGCCAGTGATGATTATGCGCCAATTTGTAGAAATTGCATGCAGTCGGGGCATACTTTTCAGCAATGTAATGCTCCATTCAATTTCAATAATTGAGATCAATAGATCAAAAACCAAAGAAAAATGGAGGAGATAAATTAAGGTCCTCAAGATTCTGTGTTAAATCACGTGGAATGTGACCAAGCCATTCTTACCAAGAATCACCAAAAAGTGAAAGGACCAATTCAACGTTTGGGTGATCTTGAACCGAAGGACCAATGTAACTTAATTATGGAGATATCAAATCTAAATCATATTATAGGCCTCTTATCCAGTATAAGACCTAACTCGATTTGGCTATCCAATGAGGTATCGATTATGGAGGCTTTGGATCTATTTCAAGCTATTCCATTCTCTATATCATTTCAAAAAACGTCCTTTTCATTGAAAGATCTTCTCAAAGACATGAATTCTAAGGAAAATCCATATGCTGTTTCAATTTCGAGTCCAGAGCGGAAAAATATCTTACGTCAAGGAGTTAAACTCTAACTTATAAAAAGAACGAGGCCATTGGGTATTATCCTAAATATGAAATCCTATGACATATTAAAGGATCTAGATGCTATTTGGCCTTCTATTTCTATGAAGCAACTTCTAGCGGTCACACGAGAGTATCATTCTACATTGAATTCATCGTTAACATGGCATAGGTAATGTAATAAGGAAGTATGTGAAGTCAGTTTGAACCCTGACCTAAGTGCACCAACCATGGATGTTTTGATTGACGGTGTTATGATCTCGGATGTTCAAGTGGATAGTGGTTCCAGTGTCAATTTAATGAACGCTGATACAATGGATGCTTTAGATTTGAAATACTTAGTATCCACGATATTAGTATTACAGATGGCAGATCATAGCTGGATTAAACCAATGGATATTTTACGGAATGTTCAAACTATAATTACTGGTATTGCATATTTAATTGACTATATCATCTTTCGGCTACAACGTTTGACTTTATCGTATCCAATTTTATTGGGATGACTCTGACTTTATTAGGCAAAGGCCAAGAACGATTGGGATTGGAGTACTTTGACAATTAACAAGGGTGGTGATAAAATGGTATTATAAATGTACTCAATATGTTATCACGAGAAGTCTCAATTACCAGTATTTGAATTGACATCGGACTATGAATTCAACTCCAATGATGATATAGTCGCACTAATTATGGAGGCATCTATAGAGGCAACGCAACAAATTGAGTAGTATATCAATGTGGAAGTTCGGGGGAGTACTTGATATACTTGATGGATTCAGAAAGCTCTTATTATGTTAGCATTGATTGGATGACCAAGTATGATGTGCACCATGTTAGTGCCCAGGATACAGGATTGAGTACTCCGCACATGTTGAACTTATCAACTGATTTTCAAACAGCACAGGGATTGAATCAAAACATCATTGTTGCACCTTTATGTCAAACTATTAACTTGGCGAGCACAACAGAGCCATGGATAATTAAGATCTATGAAGGTATTAAAGACCAGAAGTTGATGTATTGGACAAAATTTTTCTCACATCATAAATCCGCTTTTGCTTGGACTTATGCTGATTTAAAGTGTATTCTTCCTGATGTCTGTGAGCATCATATCATTTTAGAGGAGAACGCTAAACCGATACGGCAAAGGCAACATCGCCTTAATCCTAAATATTTCCTCATAGTGAAGGAGGAATTGGATAAGCTTCTTGTGGTTGGTTTTATTTATCTGGTATCGAATAGCAAGTGGGTTTCTCCAATCGTCATGGTGCCAAAAATGAATGGAAAAGTTCACATTTATCAGGATTTCTGAAAACTTAATGTGGCCACCAAGAAGAATTACTTTCCATTACTTTTTAGAGATAGTATGTTGGATGCTATAGCTGGTCTCAAATGTTATTCATTCCTCGATGGATTTTCTCGATATAATCAAGTTCGAATTACAATGGAAGACCAGCTTAAGATGACCTTTACTATGGATTGGAGCACATTTTCTTATTACGTGATGCCTTTTGGGTTATGTAATGTCCCAATGACATGTTAGAGAGTAATGACTCACGCCTTTCAAGACTATCTCTGGCTGTTTATGGAAATCTTTTAAGATGACTTTTGTGCATTCAGAATAAAACAAGATCATCTTAATTTTCAGAGCAAAGGTTTGGCTTGGTGCATTAAGTTTGGAATATCGTTGAACTCAGAGAAATGTCAATTTGGTGTTCCGTTCGGTAAATTATTGGTACATATCATCTCCAGCCATGGTATTGCTACGGATCTTAACAAAGTGCAGCATATAATGAACTTGCCCCAACTAGAGACAATCTCCGGTGTTCGTGGATTTGTAGACCATGTCAGTTATTATCGAAGATTCATTCATTCGTTTGTAGTTATTTATCGACCTTTAACATACTTACTCAAGAAAACTCTGTCAGATGGGACTAGTCCTATCTGGACCATGGAGTGTACCGTGGCCTTTGAAGCGTTGAAGTCAAAATTGGTCTCTGCACCAATATTAGTCGCTCCTCGTTGGATGTAGTCCTTTCATGTGTACGTTGATGCATTCAATGTGGCTATTGGATTGGTGTTAAGTCAGAAGGATGACAAGGATCTAGATCATCCTATCTATTATGTCAGTTGGCAATTGGTGGCTGTCGAACGCAATTACACTACTATTGAACGAGAAGCATTGGATATGATATACTCGATTCAAAAATTTTGGCACTATTTGCTTGAATATCTATTTTTTTTTTATGTGGATCATGATGCCCTCAAATACATGATTAATAAGCCTCAATTGAGTGGACACATTGCCCGATAGGTCTTATTCTTACAAAAAATTAATTTTATGATTGTCGTACGACATGGGAAGAAACATGCCAATATTGATCATTCATCCCGATTGTCTAATATTCTCAACAATGAGTCTATCTCGGATGCTTTTTCCAACGTCAAATTATTTGTGGTAGATGTGATTTCTTCCGAGTATAGTGAAATCATTCAGTTTCTGACCTTCCACACCTTTCCGCCGACTTTCACCGAGAAGCTTAAGAAGCGACTCATTTTGAAGAGTGCGATGTACACAATGAATCGCGATGCTTTGTATAAACAAGGCAAAGATGGCATTTTATGCTACTCTATCTTTCAAAGTAAAGTACAGTCGATTCTTGAAGGTTGCCATTTGGATAGTTGTGGTGGTCATTTTGCGGGAGATAGTATTGCTCCCAAGGCTTTAATGGTAGGATATTGGTGGCCCACAATGTTTTCTGATGCACACCAATTTGTTCATCATTGTGATTCCTGTCAACGAATTGGTCAATCCACAGGCACTTCCGCCATGTCATTAGTTCCAATCTTTACACAGGCATCGTTCAAAAAATAAGGTATTGATTTTGTCGATCCCATCACACAAGTGTCAAAACCTGGCCAGAAGCGATATATTTTAGTCGCCACAGACTTTGTAACAAAATGGGCAGAGGCTATTGCTACCCGCCATAATAATGCCAATACAATGGCTACGTTTCTATACGAGAATATTATAATTCAATTTGGATGTCTAAAGAAATTGATTAGCGATCTCGGCACCCATTTCTTAAATGCTACAATACTTGCCTTGACAAACACATATGAGCTTAAGCATCGAAAAACCACTCCATATCATCCTCGTGCTATTGGACAAATGGAAAAGACCAAAAAAATTTTGTACAAGGTCTTGACTAAGATAATTTTGGAGGTGGGTACCGATTAGGAGACCAAACTCTTTACGAATTTGTAGCCATATCGCATCGCATATAAAGTATCTACTAACTCTACTCTGTTTCAACTAGTTTACGGTCAAGAGGCAGTTTTATCCATCGAGTTGGAGGTTCAAAGTTTACGGATTGCTTTGGATGAACGACTCAATGACAAAGAGTCATTACATTCTCGATTGGCAAAATTGAAAGAATTGGATAAAATATGGGCTACAACTCTTTTTCACATAGAAGCAACTAAAAAATAGAGGAAGAGTTATTATGATAGTAAACTATGTCCAAAGATTTTTATGCCCAATGATTTGGTATTACAATACGATAACTGGTTTGATCATTTTTTGAGAAAATTTTAAGTTCGTTGGCATGGGCCATATCGTGTGATTGAAGGTTTTTCCAATGGGTCTGTTTAATTGGAGGATTTCATGGGCCATCGCTTCAGTACCCAAATTAATGACAACTAATTACGATTATATAGTACATAAAATCTAAGACGGATTTCTATTTTTTTTGGAGGAGTGACTTTGAATAGACACAAGGTAGACCTAAATATGGTATAAGTACGTTAGGGTGTAGAGGCGACTGAAAAGATAGTTAGTAATTATTAATGAGTAAGATGGGACGGAGGTGAGAAATGGACAGTATGAGTAACATGTTGTCATGATCACCAGTAGTAAGAGAATAGGAGTGGAGTACTAGTTAGAGGTTATTCTGTGTTGTCATTCTTGGTTGTTTTCTGAGATTGCTATTTCTTGTGTTTCTTATGTTCTCGAGCGTAGTAGTTCTAGTTAAGAGTTTGAGAGAGGGAGCGTCATGGCAATTGAAAGTATAAAGCGAGCTATAGACAAAGAGGATAGTGGCCGAAATGTGAGAACTAGATGTGCATCAAAATCCCCTTCTATGATAATCGTTACCAATATGGAGCCAATGAAGTTGGATATTTGCTGGACGCCAAAAAGAATAAAAGACTTTCAAAATGTATAATTGTTTCAATTTTTACACCTATCAAATTGCTTACCATCAATTAATGTGCATTAGTGGAAGAATATATCGCGAACTACAATCCAAAGGATGGATCGAGTGTGGTACAAAGATAAATTATCGAGATTGATGGAACAATTTTGGAAAAGGTGCTGTGTCTTCCTATTGGAGAAATTACGGTAGGAGCTGATGACTCAAGCGACTTCAGTTCAGGAAGATATTTCAAGGGAGGTATGTTGGCCTTTGAGAGGAGTCAAGGTTGGCAGACTGTTGAGGCAATTTTATCAGAACTCATGAAATGATTCTATTTTATCGTGAGGCGGTTAAGATTGTACTGACATCCTATACATATGTCCAAATGATTATTGTATGCAGCGATAGGGACACTAGGAAGGATGGTGTTCAACAGGGCAGCGTACATATCCATTTGTATTTATGTGAAGATAGGAGCGAAGTGGAAATTAGAGAAATTCACTTATTTACTTTGTTCTAATTATGTGTATACTGAGATCGCGTACACATTGTGTCAAATATCACCAGTAGTGGACAGTCCTGTATCAATGCCACACCCTCTATAAAGAAAATGAAATTTGTTGGCACAAAATGTCAATACAGTGGTGTCGTATTACGTTCTATCTTGCTTGAGAATGCGTCGGGCGTCTGGCTGTAAGAGGTAGTATGGTGTTTCGCTAGTACTCAAGCAGTCTATCAGATTCTTGACTACCCAAATACAATCTATATCAGATTATAATATAAAACTTAATTCCAATATAAAACGCCTAGAGATCCTATATAACTTCAATCTCTTTTGTTATTTTTATTTTATTTTATTTATTTTATGTTTTTTTATTTTATCTTTATCGTTAATTACCTTAATCTTAGACCGTGAACTTCGGCAAGCTGTGATCCTCAATCTGTCCTTTCGACTTGTTGTAAAACATCTATCGCTAGTGTCTCTGTAAGCCCTTTCGAATGCTTAAGAAGTTCCAGTTCAAACTCGCTTACAGATTGTGAGGCTATGCTGCAATCCGCACCGATGTTCCTTGGCCGCTCGCCGATATTCCTTTTATCTCTGTTGATAGGTCCCCAATTATCACAAAAATCCTAAACAACCCCCAATTTGCCAACTTTCAATACCTCTTTAAACTGTTGGCAGATATCCTCTATCCGTGCAGTCAGATTAACACAACCACGCATGCATTCAGCATACTCAACCTTCTAGACAACTCTGAATTTCAACCACAGAAGTATCTTCCATTCCATCAACAATCAAGAGTACTAGTCTTTTTTCCCTTCCGGAAAAATCCTGTTCACCAATATATCACTGACTTTCAGCAACCCTCCTCTCAGTCTCCCCAAAATCCTATGAAGAAAAAAAATCCCAATTCTTTGTCTTTTTTCCAAAAGCATGAAGCTAGCTCTCCGACCTAAAAACCTCAATTCTCAAAAAATCCATTTCTTAACCTCCCTCCCTTTTTACCCTGAGAAGATCCTATTCTTTCACCTTGGACTCCCCAAATTGGAATAGCCGACCTCGCTTTTTTTTCTCCCATTTTTGCCTTTAAGAGATCCTTTTACAGAAAGGATGTTTCTGGAACGGCACAAAGAACGGAACAGTCTGAAAGGGAATCGAAGCCTCGTAATTGGACCGCATTGGGTTGCTCTACCAAGTCAGGTCTCATACTGGGTAAGAGGCCCATAATATGACCTGAATTAGAGGTCTTTTGAAATTGGATCCAATTGACTCTTCGAACCTGGCTCACTCATCATTGAATTAATCCTTTCCCTTTTCTCCTGACTCCCGTTATTGGAATCGAACGAAGCATTTCGTTACTGGTGAGTATGCCCCAGCTGACTATAATGGGGTGACTGAACTTGGCCTCTCAATATTTGCACTGGAATTGGCCTCCGCTTCTAATATCCAAGGTGACTAAATATTAATAAATCTTCATTTATATTTTCATCATATAGATATGTTACAATACAACATCCACCCCCACTGAACCTGTGCATCCTCTGGTTTGCACTAATTAACCTAGTTGCCATTTGATTCATAATATGTTCTTCAAATCTTTGTCTAATCCATCTCTAATGTCTGTGCTATCCAAATCAATTTCATCTTCCCACTGCGGAATATCTATGTCTTCATTAAGGTCTTCTATATTTATTTTTGCATATCTTTGTTTAAACAATTTCACTTTCTTCCCTGCAATTGGTGTTTTTAACCTTGTTCCATCTAACTCCCACAATGAGTAAGTCACATTGTCATGAACAGTTGTTACCACATATGGTCCAAACCATCGTTTTGAACATCCTTGTAAAGTGTTATATTGGTTGTCCAGACTACTATCATAAACAAGTACCCAATCACCTTCTTCACTTGCTTTAGGTCTCAATCGATGTTGCTTATTGAATTGTGCCTTATTTTATAACCTTGCTCTTTTTAACCTTTCCAATGCTATTTGCACATCTTCCGATCTTTGCTCCAATTGTCGAATCCTAATAGCCAGAAGTTCTTCACTTGTCAATCCATATTCCCATGGTAGCATACTCCAAGTAAGTATCTTTTCTTCAATCGACATAATTGATTTTCGACCTGTCATAAGTTCTACTAGCATATATCCTGTCACCAAACTATGTGTTATTCGATCAGCAGATTATGCAAATGACAAAAGCCGTGGCCACTCTCTAACTTACCCATTACAAGCTTTTACTAATGCTTTCACAATCAATGGGTGACCACGTTCACTTTTTGCATTCCCTTCCAGATTATAACTAGTAGTCAGTGATAGTTTAACTCCACATCTTCCAAAGAACTTAAGAGCTTCTTGTGTATTTAATTCTCCACGATCTGTAGTGATTTTTTCTACGCATCCGTAGTGGCAAATGACATCTTCAAAGAAAAACCTACAAATCTCCTCTGTAAATTTTGTCCTCAATGCTCTTCCTTCTACTTGATTTGATAAATCTTCACGAGCTAAGACCAAATATCTCATCTACCATAATCCAACTCGCATAATAACCAAATCAACAACCCATTTAAAATGAATAGCCAGAGGATACATAGGATGAAGACCATCTCGATGTCTGATATTAGAATACGATTAACAGATTTCACATGACTCTACAAATGAGAGCACATCTCGATATATATTTTTCTACCAATATCGTTCCTTGAGTTTATCAAAAGTAGCCTAGATTCCTCTATGCCCTGCCCATAAACTATCATGAAACTCCTTTAATAATTTTAGTTTTTCTTCCTTTTTGCCTATCACTCGTTGTGGCATCCCAATTCCTTTCTTCGGTCTCTTCTATAAGAATCCATCTTGAAGCAAAAATCCATATGCTTTTTTTCTTATTTGTTTGAATTTTTCTATAGACCAATTTCTTTGCTTAGTCAAGATATTCAATTAATGACCAATATCCAATAATTCTCCTTCATAAGATTCTTCAAGAAATAGCTTGTCTTCTCTGTTGAGATTTGATATTGAATAGAATTTCAATTCGAGGTCATCAATGTCTTCAACCATTTCGTCTTCCCTCTCATATCTTGCTCGAGATAGCATGTCTACTACTAAATTGTCCTTCTCAATAACATGCTTAAATTCTAGATTTAGTGACTTAATATAAGCAATCCATCTCAACATTGCAATATCCGGTGTTGAACAGTTAGTAATCATTCCAAGCAATGGCAAGCAATCCATTTCAATTACTAATACTGTCCCAATCAAATAATCCTTTTTAGCTTTCATAGCCGAAACAACTCTCCAAAGTTCTCTTTTGACTTGTGAATATGCACGTTGACGAATACTTAAAACTTTAGCTCCAAATTAAACTGCAAATCTATTCCCACTTGAATCATCTTGATCCACAGCCCATCCAATGGCAATTGGACTAGTGTCCACAGTAAGAATCACTGGTCTATTGCACTTATAATCAACCTTCTTCAATATTGGAGGTGAAATCAATAATTTCTTCAATCTTTGTATTGCCTGAATATGCCTTTCTTCTCATTTAAATCGGTAGCCCTTGCGTAATTATTCATATAATGGATCCACTATGTGAGTATAATAAGGGATCCAGATTCGATAAAATACACATGCACCTAAAAACCTGCAAACTTTTGTTAAAGAATCACAATCCTCTTTCATCCTTCCAATTGCATTAACTTTAGTCGGATCTGGTTTTCTTCTGTAAGATGCACATAAATGTCCAACAATCACAACCTCTTGTACTCCAAATATGGACTTCATATGCGATAATGTAAGATGAACTTCTCTAAGCCGAGTTAAAATCTTTTCACAATCTTGTATATGATCAACAACATATTTGCGACACCCCCTCTTATCTAAAGTTTCATCCTTGTCTCCTTTTCTGCACCCTTTTATAGGAACATCATCCAGAAAAGACATAATCTTCTCCGGAATAAAATCTCTCAATACCTTATTCATCCCATTCATCATATGTGCAACTGAGTTGCTTGCGCCTTGAGGAAGAGTGCACATTCTAACCAATCCAAGTGGTGTCCTCATTGTTGTCATATCTCTACTTCCTTCGACAAGTTGAAATTGATTATAACCTGAATACAAATCATCCATTGAATAGATCGCCCTTCCAGCAAACGCCTCAGCAAATTCATTCACAATAGGTCCAATTCCTGCATTCCTGACAGTTATTGTATTCACCACTTGCATATCTTGAATAAAACGTAGTGACCCATTCTTCTTAGATACCGTAAACCATCGACTAGAATACGGCGCAAATGAGGGTTCCAATATTTTCACCTTTATTTTTTTTTTAATAGTTCCACTAATTTAGGTAAATGTGCCCTCGGTATTGGAATCGATCTTAGATTCTAAGGTACATGCGGTACACTGAAGATAACCATAGGTGTTATAATATTTGGATCCAAACACCCAATTTCATAAAGTTTGAAGGTAAATGATCTACCTTGTTTAGCCAACATCTTTTTGAAGCAAGTAATTTCCTCCGGCAATAAAGAACCATCAGAATCAATCTCAATTCTTCAAAAGTCTCTTGAGTAAACTGATGTCCAATACTCATTTGATTTCTTAAACTTGCTTCTTTTGATGCTTCTCTCATTTGTTCCTTAGAATCTTCTAGTAATGGTCCAGCAACAGGCTTTACCTTCTTATCTGCCGTTTTATATCTCGTCTCTATAGTGACTTCTGGTGCTTGAAAAGATTCAAATATGGTATAAACCTCTCTTGAATTAATCTCAACAATCTTATCATTATCCCCTAACTCAATAGATGTAATCAATTCCAATGAATCTTCCACTCTATTTTCTTCATAAACACCTAAAATTCTCTCATCATCTTGCAATATACCTAACTTGTGTAATTCTCCTTCAATATTATATAATCTTTTTCTTTCTTTTCTTTCAAAATCATCAACTTTCTTATACATAATATTTCTATTTTCTAAAATATCAATAAAACTCGCATCAAATTCACCTTCATCTCGCGAGAGTACCTCCTCTTTTGTACCTCCATAATCTCGCTTTATAGTGGTACCTCCCCAAAATCCTTAAATCCTTCAACAATCTTTGGCAATGGTTTCTCCCTCAACCTATCTCGATTTCGTTCAAGGTTAGGAGGTACTGTTAGAAATTTTACAGCTTTCCTCCCATCTTTGCTACATACCCTTGCATAAGCAGAACCATCATCAAGTACTTTTGTTTCCATCTGTGTTGCCGTAGTATAAGGTTGTCCTAAAATCAACGGATAAGATGTTGTATCTTGAACAAAGAAATATTGCTCCGTCGCAACATCTCTAATCCGAATTTTGACATCTGGATAAGCTCCATATAATATGCCTCGTGTGTTATTAGCTGCTCGTATTGCCCATCCATGTTCCATATCAATTGGCCATTTTTGCTTCTTATAAAGATCTTTAGACATGAGATTTATTTCAGAACGATGGTCGACTAAAGCAACAATTGGTTCTTCTATATCTCTTACTTTCACCAATACCTCAATAGTTACCCTTGCCCAATGCTTTCGAGTATAATGGCTCAAAGTTTCGATTTCCTTGTCACTATAATCTTCGAAACGTACTCGTTGATTATACCCATTCTTTTCATTTTTTGGTTGCTTGTAACCAATATCAACCTCTTCTTCATCTTTATATATTCTTACATCAATAGCATGACTCATTCCAGTTTCACCCATTAATTGCCTCTTTCGCTTAATGCTGTCAATGATAACATCATGAAACTCCTTCTTTGTAATTCTTAAGACTTCTTTCAATATGAATTCCACCTTAGTATTTAATATACGTTCTTCCAACACCCCTTTCAAATTTGTTGCCGCTTCAATGTCAGAAAGTAGCTTATAAGCAATTGATTTGCCCTTATCTTTTGTCTCCTTTGTTTTTTCTCCCAATGATGCTGAGGTATCCTTTACAAGCAATTCTTGTGAAGCTGCCTCCTGAGCCTTGTTTCCTCGAGTTTGCCTCTTAGAAGAATTTCCTTCTCTCGTATCATCAAAATTTCCTCGTCTCTTTTCTTCCATCAAAGCTTCATATTGGCTCTTAGCAATATATGCATGAACTGAAAGAGACTCAACAGGATCCCCCCAACCTGTTGTACATCGTATTGTAGTTGTAGTCCTCGATAGCGCTTCTCGAGGTAATTTTTCTTCTTGCATTGTAGAAATGGCAGAAGCCCAAAACTCACTAGTTTTCGTACTTCCACCAAAGTCATCATCTAGTCTAGCACCATAACTTGCACTTTCTCGTGCTGCTGTTGCATGCTCTTTTAAGTAATCTTGAACCAATGCTCTTATTCCTCTCTTGTCAAAATTGGTTTGAAGAAGATTCTCCCTATCTTTTAATTCTATCTTCCTATCTTTCCACCAAATAATTCTTTGCCGTATCATATTATTAAATTCATTGCAATCTTTTCTAGTGTGTGAAGCGTCATCACACCAAATGCATCTTTGTACATATCCTTGTTTTGAAACATTCTTCAAATTATTTGTAGAAGTATTCTCTTCAAGTCTTGCCAATTTGATTTGAAGATCTCGCATTCCTCATATAATTTCTTCCATCCTCATATCTGCTTTCTTTGATAAGGATGTCGAAGGTTGAACTGTAGGCATTGTTGGTGGTGTTGTACGTACTGGAGGTTTGAGTGCTTGTACTGTTTTCGGAATATTGCTCTTATCCTTCGTCTTTTCTCTTTTTGCAAGCAATCCCACTGCATCTTCAACGTTCTTTTTCTTTGTTGTCAATCCTTCATCTTCTTCTTTGTCTTCAAGAAGGAGTTCTAATTTTTCTTACAATTCTCCATCAGCAGCTTGAAGAAATAGATCAACTTTGTTCAGCTCCAATGTCAATTTTTCTACCTTCGACAATTGAGAGTACTGCCTCTCAAATTCTCTTAGTAGCTCTGTTGCTTGTAAATTCTTATTAGGCCATTCAATCCATTCCAAAAATAGCTTCTTAGTAACGTAATCAGCATCTTCCAAGAAATATTCGTCTTTCAATGCATATAAAAAAATCTCCCTTGAATTTCCATAACGATCGATAATCGATGTAATATGGTCTCTTATCTTCGGTATCATGGCAAGTCCAAATAATTCAACCATTTTCTTCCCAGAAACTCGATTTAATTCTATTTCACAAACATAACATCTTAAATACCTTCAAATATTCCTTCCATCAAATTGATCAATTTTATTAACCATTGCTTGCAATGCTTTGGTTGCCAAAGCTTCCTTTCGATCATTACTTTGATGTTGCTGCATTGATAATGAGAAGGCTTAAAACATACTAGCAATAGACGGATCCATGTGTATACCTTGTCCTTTAGAAGAATCCCCATCAAAAACTCCTCTCAAAGATCCTTCAAAATTTTTATTTTTTTTCGCCATAAAAATAAAATCAAACGAAATTCAATACCTTCCACTTCAAGCTTTCACGTCGGGTTCACCACTTATGTCATATTATGTACTATCTTGCTTTAGAATGTACTGGGCGTTGTCGTGTTGTAACACGAGTATGCCATGAAAATTTTAAAAAAAGGGGACTTTTATTTAGGTTCAGTTACCCCGTTATAGTCAGCCGGGGCATACTGAAACGCTCCGTTCGATTCCAATAACATGAGTCACCAGGAAGAGAATGGACTAATTCAATGATGGGTGAGCCTAGTTCGAAGAGCCAATTGGATCCAATTTCAAGACATCCAATCCAAGTCTTACCAAATATGAGACCTGATTAGGTCGGGCAACCCAATGCGGTCCAATTACGGTAACATTTAGGTCTTACTATGGGCCTCTTAGCCAATCTGACGCGAGGACCAATTTGATCCAATTACGGGAACATCCAGGTCTTACTACAGGTCTTTTAGTCAATATGAGACTTGAATTGGTTGGGCGACTCAATGTGGTCCCGATTACGGGGTTTCGATTCTGTTTCAGGCTGTCCTGTTCTTTGTGCCGTTTCAGGGAACGTTGTTTTCGGTAAAAGGATCTCTTAAAGGTAAAAATGAAGGAGAAAGCTCTGACGGCGGGAGCCAATTCTAGATCCAAGATGAAAGATTGAAGAAATTCAGAGGCTAGGATTTGAAAGAGGGGAGAATTAGGGTTAAAGGGGAGGATAGGTTAAGAAATGAAGGAGAGAGAATAAGTTTTTGGGGTTTTGAAGGATCGGAGAGCTAGCTTCATGCTTCGGGAAGGGAAAAAAAGACAAAGAATTGGGTTTTTTTTCTTCATAGGTTTTTGGGAAGATTAAGGCAATCGTTGCTGAAGTCAGTGTTGTAATGGTGAATCGGGATTTTTAATGAAGTGGGTGTGATTACTCTTGACTGTTTTGTGAAATCGAAGTTACGTCTGTGATTGAAGAATTAAAAGGGTGTCTATAGGATTGAGTATGCGGAGTGAATGAAAATTATTTGGTTAATCTAACAAGACAGTTAGTGGATACAAGATCGTGAGTATAAAGCGATATCGAGGATTAGCAATTTGGGTTGTTCGGGGTTCTTTGTAACGTCTAGAGACCTACCGGCTGGGGCAAAAAGGACTTTGGCAAGCAGTCGAAGGGCATCCATATAGATTTACGATGTATTCTTGTAGTTGTTTATATTCCAACAGTCAATAACTGATAGACTGCTTGAATAGTGGCGAATCTCCATACTACCTTCTACAGCCAGACGCCCGACGCGTTCTCGAGCAGGAAAGCACGTAATACGACAGCGTCTGGCTGTAGGAGGTAGTATGGTGTTTTGCTAGTACTCAAGCAGTCTATCGGGTTCTTGACTACCCAAATACAATCTATATCAGATTGCAATGTAAAGCTTAATGCCAATATAAAACGCCTAGAAACCCTATATAACTTCAATCTCTTTTATTATTTTATTTTTATTTTATTTATTTTATGTTTTTTTATTTTATCTTTATCGTTAATTACCTTAATCCTAGACCGTGAACTTCGGCAAGTTGTGATCCTCAATCTGTCCTTCCGACTTGTTGTGAAATATCTATCGCTAGTATCTCTACAAGTTTTTTCGAATGCTCAAGAAGTTCCAGTTCAAATCCGCTTATAGATTGTGTGGCTATGCTGCAATCCGCACCGATGTCCTTTGGCCGCTCGCCGATATTCCTTTTATCTCTGTTGGTAGGTCCCCAGTTATTACAGAAATCCTAAACAATCTCCAATTTGCCAACTTCTAATACCTCTTTAAACTGTTGGCAGATAACCTCTATCCGTAGAGTCAGATTAACACAACCACGCATGCATTCATCATATTCAACCTTCTAGACAACTCTGAATTTCAACCATAGAAGTATCTTCCATTCCATCAACAATCAAGAGTACTAGTCTTTTTTCCCTTCCGGAAAAATCCTGTTCATCAATATATCACTAACTTTCAGCAACCCTCCTCTCAGTCTCTCCAAAACCCTATATAAAAAAAACTCCAATTCTTCGTCTTTTTCCCGAAAGCATGAAGCTAGCTCTCCGACCTAAACACCCCAATTCTCGAAAAATCCATTTCTTATCCTACCCTCCCCTTTTATCCTAAAAAGATCCTATTTTTTTGCCTTGGACTCCGCGAATTGGAACAGCCGACCTCGCTTTTTTTTTTCCCATTTTTACCTTTAAGAGATCTTTTTACAGAAAGGACGTTTCTAAAACGGCACAAAGAACGGAACAGCCTGAAACGGAATCGAAGCCTCGTAATTGGACCGCATTAGGTTGCTCAACCAAGTCAGGTCTCATACTGGGTAAGAGGCCCGTAATAGGATCTAGATTAGAGGTCTTTTGAAATTGGATCCAATTGGCTCTTCGAACCATGCTCATCCGTCGTTGAATTGGTCCTTTCTCTTTTCTACTGACTCCCGTTATTGGAATCGAACGGAGCATTTTGTTACTAGTGAGTATGCCCTGGTTGACTGTAATGGGGTGACTAAATCTAGCCTCTCAATATTTGCACTGGAATTGGCCGCCGCTTCTAACATCCAAGGTGACTAAATATTAATAAATCTTCTTCATTTATATTTTCATCATATAGACGTGTTACAACACGACAGCAGATGTAATATACGAAATTGGGAAGTCGTATAGTGGCACAAGGGGTCGTTCTAATTATTGAATCACACCGGGTTTCAATTTGTTTAGTGGCGGAGGAGGAGAATGAAATCCCAATTTCTATAGATATTAATCTGTTGGCGTTTCCACAAGGTCGATTGTCCGAAAGAATACCTCTTAAGAATGCTTTATTGAAGATATTTCACAAATACATTATATGGTGCAAGTATTGGATATAGAGGGCAGTAGCAAACGGGATTTAGATGACAGGAAGAAGATAATATTAGAGCAAAACCGCAGAATTGAAGAGCAAGAACGGACGATAAATAAAATTGGAGAATCCAAGCTGGTATTGGAAAGGAAATGGATTCTTCAATATGAGTCTTGGATGAAAGAAAAAGAATACATCTTACTGATTGTGGAAGGACAACGGGACGAATTGATCCAGAATCGCAAGACATGGAATTTGGAAAGGGAGAAATTCAAATGCCAGTTACAAGGAGAAGGAGACAAGGTAGAGTTATTGATGAAAGAGAAAGAAGCATTGAGTGACCAATCTAGATGTAAAACAGAGAAGTTGAGGTCCAAAATCAACTTCATTAACTATACTCTTAGTTATACTTTCAAAAAAAGTCAAGACTACGAGAAGTCCAATCTATTTTAAAGTTATATTTTTCTAGCCATGATAAACCTAAGATGATTGGATTAGAGGGAGATCTAATGATATTAAATATTACAAAGCTATTATGACCATTAGTTGCTACTTCTACAAGTAGAATTTCATGAATAACATCTCTTGAAGACAATGGATGACCATCTATGACTTCTACATGAACATGTTTAGTTTTCTTCAGTAAAAGTATGCTATGTCTTTTAGTAAATTCTTCATCTAAGAAATATTCTGAAGCTCCTAAACCTAAGAAGACAGAGGCTTTGTGATGTTTAGGTCCTAAAATAATATTTATCGTAAAACAAAGAAAGGGTTCTGAGGAGAGAATAAGACCTTCACTAGATGTTGTACGAGGTTCCAACTGCACGATCTCTATTATAGTTGGACAAATTCATTTTTCGACATACTATCTTATTTGTTAGCTATACTCTTCATTTTATGGTTGCGTTACTTCTTTCCATAATGTTATGCAATGTACTTAGATTCTCTATAATATAAGGATAATCCTTCTTGATGATGACAAGTCTTTTCTTGCTCAGTAAGAGGTTTGAAACATACTACATCAATTTGCATATCTTCTACTTCCAAATGTATGTGCTGAAGAGATATTGGTATTGCCATTGAATTATAATAACATTAAGGTCCACTTGTACGGTTCTCAAATTAGAATTCAAAAAGATGATTGTTGCACTTTACAGCAAAGTCAATTGCTTGACTCAATATTTGAGGATTAGATAAGTTGAGAATTAATTTTTTTACCTCATATTGTAATCTGTAGAAAAATTGGCTAATAAGTGTAGTATCATCCTTCTTAATATCAATTGCAAGTTGTCAAAATTGTAAAGCATACAACATTATTGATCGATTGTCTTATCGCAAAATATGGATCTTGTTGGTTGTAACACAAACTACATCTTATTTTTTATACATGGATCGAAACTCCCTCAAAAAAGCCTCCAAATTATTCAATATTAGATCTCGTCATTCAAGAAAAGATGAAAACTATGATAATACTAAATCTGAAAGAAGCGTACCAATAAATCTAACTTGAGATCTTGGAGTTGAATAGCTTTAGGATTGAAGTTCAATCATAAGTTGTACTTGATTGATAAAACCTCTAAACTTTAATCTGGTGCCATCAAACTTCTCGGATAGGATAATTCTTAGTTCTCTAATACTGAAAGGGTGTTCTACTATAGGAGAAGGGACATGATTTGGTGCAGATGTTGAAGCAGCTCAAATCATTTCTATATCTTCACTTTGTGCCAATCTTGTTGCTCCTTGTGGTGGTAAATGAAATTGATGCATTGTAAGCAATAACTTCCTCAATTGCTCTTACATTTATACCATTGCACTCTTCATTTTAGCAAGTTCTACCATGATAACACTTAAAAAAGAAAAGATGTCTAATATTGCTCAAGATAAATAGATGAAAAGACTTAAGAACAAAGAAAATATTAAGAACAATATCAATTTACAAGAGGGTAATCTGCAACTTCTAATACGCGTATGTCTTATCAAGAGAAAGAGACAATTCATTCTTAATCAAGATTAAAAAAAGCTTTGATATTATAAGTGCACTCTTATCAATCTGTCAAAGACAAGAACTTGATAAAAAAAAATAAAAAAGTAAAACTTTTCTCAAAGAAAGATGACAAAATAGAAATAACTCAATATGTATATTAAGAAAGAAACCAGAATGGCTATTGCCAAAAGACAAGAAAACTAGAGATCCTTGAAACTAAACTAGAAGCAAGAAAGGAGTTGACAAGAGTGAAGAAGGCTTCATTCTTGCCTCTATATATATTGTGTACCTAAGAGCTACGTGGCAACATTCTATAGGACATCTAAAAACGTGTTGACATTACACAACACGTATCTTAACCTGTAAGGCAAGTTTTTTATTTGGACGCCACATAGTTAGATTGTTTCGCAAGCTACCAACATGTGTGGCACGTGGTTAATTTGTTGACCAAGTTTCTAACCTATCAATCTAGTATAAATACATATAAAATCAAAGCAACGTCTATAGAGCTTCTAGGAAGCTTTTCTAGAAGATATTATGAAATTAATCTATTTTTATCTACTTCTACCTATTCATATCATGTAGGTAATAATTACAGTAATTATATGTTTATGAAAATATAATAAAATTTAATATTACTAAACTATAATGACTACTAATTGTTACATCTAAAAAAATAATTTTATGTGTAATATTTTCAAAAGACAAAAAAAAACTATCTGTTATTTCTATATGCATAAATTTGATTTTCTTAACTAAAAATATTTCTTATTTTTTGATAAAGTCTTTGATTATATAATAGGTTAAGGCTTTTAAATCTAACAAGGCTAAGACTTTTTGATTTTTTGATCCTAAACAAACTTCTATTGTGAAAGATCTAAAAACAGAATAAAACCTTTATAAGGTGTTATGCAAGATTCTAACCACATAATTTTTATTATAGTTAGAAAAACTTATTTTTTTAACACATTGTCTTCTTTGGCAATCATGCTCTTTATTTTATGATTGTATTATTATTTTAGACAATGTTAAGTAATGTGCTTGGATTCTCTATAATATAAGCATAAATCTTTTTGATGACAAAGAGTCTTTTCTTACTCAATAAAAAATTTAAAATATATTTTTTCAATTTGCATAGGCTTTAACTTAAACAAGTTAACTTCTAAAACCTTAGAAGGTATCACCATGGCTTGATTTATATCTTTTCAACCAAATCTTTATTCTTGGCATCTTTCAAAAAATTGATTGTTATATGCAATGGCACAAAGAATAAATTGTTCAAATGAATCTACTCTCTATATTATCAACAATAAATCTTTAATATTATCTTTTAATCCATATCAAAATTTATTAATAAGAACTTTGTCATTTTAATCTATAAAACTAGCAAGATTTTGGAATTTATCAATATTTATAGTGATTAAATGTGATCCTTATTGTAGAAATATGAACTTAATCTTTGCTACCTTTTTTCAATTATTTTATCCAAATATAGCCATATATACTTTCAAAAATGAATTCAAATCATAGATTAATTATAAATCTTTTTCCATCAAAAATGAAATTAATAAAGAACACTTTTAAAGAAATTTGTTTCTATGAATCCAACTTGAATAAATTCATGAAGATATTAAGAAAGATACAACTTTAGATAGAACTTTATTTCTTATAAAAATCATTTAAACTTTGATCTTCTTCCATCAAAATTATCTAACATACTTATCATTACCTCCCTTATACTTGTTGCAGCAAGTCTCTATGGATTTAGTTATAAATTTAATCTACTTACTTCTTTTAATTGAATAATTTCTTAGTGCAAACTTTGAATTTTATTTTTAATTTCTTCTATGGGCATAGGAATAGTACCTCCAAAATTCATATTAGAAATACATGAGATTTCTATCCTAAGAATGTTGATAAGCTTCAAAAGATCTATAATAGTTGCAAATTTATTCTTACTTCTATTAAGAATAGCATCTATAATTTTTTTCTATATAAAAATTTTAAAAATTAAAAAATTAAAATTAAAAGAGGATAATATATAATTTCTAATATAAAATAAATATTTTTATAAAAAAATATGATATACTCTTTTTAAAAAAAAATATATATTAAAAAACTATAAATTAGTTTAATGATGGATAGTCTTCAATCTTAAAAAATAAAACAATAGAAGTTGTATAATTCACTCACTTCTAAAAAAAATAAGAATAATGAGTCAGCAATCTTATTTATTTTGTCAATGACATGAATCTCAAACATCTAAAAGATTAATACATTCTTATGTCAGTTAAAAAGATTGAAGTATCATTCAAATATAATATAATATTAAACATAAAAATCTATTGCTAAAGACAAAAAAATTAAAAAATCTTCAAACAAGATTAAGAATTAAAAAGGTATTGTTAAGAGTGAAGAAAGCTTCACTTTTGCCTCTATATATACTATCTAGCTAGGAGCAATATGACAATATTCTAAAGGACCTTTAATATTTATTGACTTTATAAAATACATGTCTTAATTTATGAGGCATGTTTCTTACATGTACGCTATATCATTAATTTGTATAATAAGTTCTATCAATACGTGGCTAGCTTGTTGGCTAAGTTTCTATCCTTATAAAAAACTACAAATATGTATAGAATCAAATATGCATTTGTAAAGCTTCTAAAAGACTTGAGTATAAGATAATATCAAATATACTTTTGTTTAATTTCTATTTAATATTTCTTTTCTATGTATGTATATATATATATATATATATATATATTCATGATACCTTTTTTTATATACACTATACCTATTTTTGATGGTAGAAAGATATCAAGTAATATCTCTATTTAGTATCAAGATTTTTAAGATGTTTTTGAAAAAAAAATAAAAATATTCTTATAAAGCATTGATCTTATGATTTTTCAATTGATCTTTAAGAAAGAATTCAACTACCATTTAGACCAATCTACAACTTATTGCAAAATGAGTTGATTGTACTAAAAAGGTACATTATCAAGAACTTGGCTAAAAACTTCATATGTCATTTAAAATCTCTAATAAAAGCCTCTATCTTATTTATAAAAAAAAATAATGGATCTTTATGGATGTATATAGACTACCAAGGACTTAATAAGAATACCATCAAGAATAAATATTCTTTCTTCTTATTTCTAAACTTCTTGACTAATTCAATCAAACAAAGATCTATACAAAAATAAATTTATGAGAAGCATACAATTTGATTAGCATCAAAAAAGGAGATAAATGGTTGACTACTTATTAAAATAGATATGGACATTTTGAATATAATGTCATGCCTTTTGGACTCACAAATACATCAACCACTTTTCAACATCTTATAAATGATATTCTTTATGAGTTCCTTGATGATTTTATTATCTGCTATTGATATAATATTATAGCTTATTCTAAAAATATAAAAAATATAAACTTTATGTTATAGACATACAACTAAAGAAGATTCAAGAAGATTTCAGGAGGTTCTAAAAGATTTTAAGAAGGTTTTTAATAGATCCTAGAAGGATCTAGAAGATTCTAAAAGGTTCTAATAGGTTCTAAGAAGATTTTAGAAGATTCTAAAATATTCTAATAGGTTTTAAGAAGATTCTAGAAGGTTCTAGTAGATTCTAAGAAAGTTCTAAAAGATCATAGGAAATCCTAGAAGATTCTAGGAGGCTTTAGTTGATTAATAAAGTTTTCAAAGAAGGATCTTACGCTTGCTTTATTTTCAAGTCTCAAAGAAATTTTTCAAGAAGCTTCTTAGGACCTAATATATATATGAGTCAAGGTTGAGGGGATCCTCAATCTCAACAACTCACTTCTTGTGGTCTAGCCAACATCTTCTTATTTTGTATCCAATTATTATTCTAATGTTGAGCTAATTCCATTTTTTAGTCTTGAATCTTTGTCTTATATATGGTCCTTAACAGTTTATTGAGATTGCTATAAAATAATATTAGAAGCTTGATTTTTCTTGATAGAGAGTGGATTATCCCTCTTCTTAAAAATAGTATAATATTCTAGAAGTTGTGGATTATCCTCCCCTAAATTAATATTTTTCTTTTCTTAATATTCTTTTGAATCTTTTTTTTAATATCATAGATCAAGTTTTTTTTTTTTTTTTTTTTTTTTGAATACATGTTTTTTTTTTCTGATTTTCTATGGCAGAAGGTGGAAAAGTCAATATTACAGACTCTAAAAAGATCAAATTAGATTCTATTTTTAATGTTCATAAAGCATTGAGAATCAAGATAGAGACTTTATTGAAGTAAAATGAAGAACTGTATATGACCATATATAATAGTCAAGGAGTCAAAGTGCCTCAACCACTACATCAAATAGCAATAGAGGTTCCAAAATTCTCAAATGACTATGTTTGCTTCAACAAACATGGAAGGTGCATCCACTAAAGGCAATGATTTAACAACAATAATAGCAAAAGAATCAAAGATCAATCTTTTAGAAAAGTTTGATGGCAAGATACCACTTATTTCAATGACAACAAGATAAAAGTTCTTCAATTATGCCACATGTATATACTAATTATTCTATAGCTTCTTCACCAAGCAATTCTAATGAGTATTTGAAAGTAGAAGATTTACAAATTGATGTGATTTGCTTCAAATCTCTTTTTGAGCAAGAAAAAAAGTGTCGAAGGGAACTTTGCCTATGCTTATATTGTAGAAAACTTGGCCACAAGATTAATAATTGTTCAAAGAAACATTAGTATACATATTGAATGAGGAATGCAGCCACATCATGAAAAGCTTTGCAGGAAAATAAGAGCATGAAACCATAGTAGGGACTGTGTAGCTCAATTCTTTATTATCACAAATCAAAAAAGGTCCTATACTCTTTGCGAATCCTTTCCATTGTTTTACTATATATGTATAGTTAGGAGTCACAAAACTAGAGTGTCATGCATTATTTGACTCAGAATTCTCTGCATGTTTTATTGACAAAGAATTTTCTAGATCATACAAAATCTGTATGGTAAAAAAATCCAAAGCCGTACAAGTAGAAGTAATAAATGGTCGACCTTTATTCTTCTCACAATATCATTTATGAAACAATTCTATTAAAAATAATTTTTGACAACCATAGCAGTCAAGTAGTATTCAACATTATTAGATCACCATGAAGTTCAGTTATTTTAGGACTCTCATGGCCTGAAAAATAGATTAAGTATCTCAAAAGTTAGAATTTTTTCTAATAGATCATAGAACTCCTAGATCTATGAAAAATCTTCTAACATCCAAGAAGCCAAAATTTAAATAATATTTATTTATTGAAGCTAGAGCATTAGTTAGGATAGCCAAATAAGATACTACATTTGCTATCTATGCAAATCCATAATCGAAACTTGTAGTTGCTACAAAAATTAAAATATATAATGGACACCATGTCATAGATCTTCAACTTCTTGTACATGTATTGACTTGCAATAATATTGCTTCTTGAAGACGTCAAAGCTAGAAGAGGAGGTGGTATCATGGACATACAACTAAAGAAGATTCAAGAAGGTTCTAGGAGATATAAGAAGTTTCTAAGAAGGTTCTTGTAGATCCTAGAAGATTCTAGAAGATTCTAATAGATTTTAAAAAAATTCTAGAAGGTCATAGGTGATCTTAGAAGGTTCCAATAGATTTTAAGAAAGTTTTAGAAGGTCATAGGAGATCCTAAAAGGTTCTAAGAGGCTTTAGATGATTTAAGAAGTTGCTGAAGAAGAATCTTAAGTTTACATTGTTCCCAAGCCTTATAAAAACTTCTCAAGAAGCTTCTTAGGACCTAATATATATAGGATTTGAGGCTAAGGGGATCCTCAGTCTCGACAACTCACTTCTTATGGTCTAGAAAAGATCTTCTTGCATTGTATCCAATTATTATTCTAATGTTGAACTAACTCCATTTCTTCATCTTGAATCATTGTCTTGTATATGGTCCTTAAAACTTTATATTTATTATGTATTACAAAATCTTACAGATATAGGATTATATGCTAAGATATAAAAGTATATATTTTATACTACTTAAGTTGATTTCTTAAGATACATCATTTCTAAGAAAGATCTTATGATAGATTACAAGAAGGCTCAGACTATCATAGATAAGAAGATCTCAAGAACAACAAGAAATGAACAATGTTTTTTGAGCTTTGCCAATTACTACCAAATCTTCATCAAGAACCTTTATCAAGTTACAACTTTATTTACACATTTGACTTATAAAAAAAAATTGAATTAAATAAAAAATCCAAAGTATTATTTAATGCTTTGAAGAAGGAATTTATTTTTACACCAATTTTATGTCACAATGGCTTTTTTGAAGGTATTTTTTATAAAAAAAATTACATCAAACTTAACTTGAATGTGGTATTATTACAAATGATAGTAGATAATAAACTCCACACAATAGCTTTCTATTTGAAGGAATTTTTAGCATTAGAGATCAGCTATAAAATCCATGATATTTTTTTTTTTTGTAATTATAGATTCTTTTAAGGAATGACATTACTATCTTAAAAGTGCTTGTAGTTTAATCATCATGTACATAGATTATAAGAACCTTAAAAACTTCTTGTTAGCATTGTCATTCAATAAAACAGCTATATAATCAAAAATAAAAATATGGATACTATTATAAAAGAATCTAATGTCAAATCAAAGTAAATGAAATAAAAAATAATAAAAATATTTTTAAGTGAGAATTAAGAATAGATTTAAGTAAAAATTATTTTAAATTATCAAAAATTGATATCTAAAGAGGATTGATTATAAATTTGGATTGAAATCAAATTTTGAGACATAAAATCATATATCTATAGCAATTTTGGAATTCTTTTGCAAATCATAAAAAAAAAAAAAAAAAAAAATAGACTTGAAAAGAAAATTTTAAAAGTTAGTTTCATATCATTTGGATTAATATTGAAGTTTTGAGGAAATTTTAAAGTTAAGTTATATATTCAATAAGTTTGGATTTTAAAAAATAAAATAAATTTATAAGTTTGAGAATTTTGTGAGTTTTGTGACATATTTATATATGCTTATTTATAAGAAAATTTAATAGTTTATCATTGTGCTTATTGTAAATGTGTATAAGAAAATTAAGGTCAATTGAGAAATTAGATTAAAGAATATAAGAGTTTTTGTGGATTGTAGTCTCAAAAATTGAGGTTTAAAGGACTGATGAGGATTGCCAAGATATTTGTCAATCTACTAATTGAATTAATGTAAAACAAAATCTTAATAATAACTAGCTTCACTTCTAATAATTTTCTAAATTTTGGAACCAATTTAATAGTGAAATTAAGAAATTAAAATTTTGAAATATCAACATCAAGGTTGAAAAAAGAGGCCAACCAATACCCAAGCGGAATTTAGAAATTATCATCTATTTAATAAGTAGAATCTTTTTAATTTTTTTTGTGATAGTTGTTAACTTATATTTTATAATATTTATAAATTTTAAATAAATATTAATTATTTAATCATTAATTATTTAACTTTCAATCTATTATTAGATATATTTAAAATTTAGAACTTAGTTAAGTTCTGCTAGGAGTTGGTTTAGGATTTGGTTAGGATTTAGGATTTCATTAGAATTTCATTGTAGTTTAATCTAAGATTTGATTAAAATTCATTAGATTTTTAATTAGGATTTCAATTAAGAATTAATTAGGATTTTAATTAAGATTTAATTAGGATTTCAATTAAGATTTAATTAGAATTTCAATTAAGATTTTGTTAAGATTTAATTAAAATTCATTAAGATTTTAATTAGAATTTTGATTAGGATTTGATCTAGGATTTGGTGAAGGTTAATTAAGATTTCAATTAAAATTATCTTAAGTTTGAATTAGGATTTATTTAGAATTTATTTAGAATTTATTTAGAATTTAAATTTTAATATTTTAAAAGAATTATAATTATTTTTTGAAGTTTTTATTTATAATATTTCTTTAAGATTATTTTTATTTTTTTAAGATTTTATTTTACATATCATTATCAAGATTTGATTTTAAATTCACATATCAATCTAAAAAATAAAAAGATTTATTATATGCATTTTTTAGATATTCTTATCTTGCACAAAAAGAAGAAGATTCAGCTTATCATCAACAAATAATGATCGTCTTCAAATTCAAATAATTTTATCTTTCAAAAATAAAATCAATATTAATTATTGATTCAACTTTTATTAAGCAAATTCAAACAAATATTTCCTTTGATCTTCTTGTTTATGATATCAAGAATACTTCTTTTAAGTCTTCTAATCCTTATAAATTTGAGTTTAAATACAATCTACTCTATTTAATATATTACTTATATATTCCAAAAAAAAAAGCATCTTGTCATATTATCTGTTGTTTTATTTGGAAATGCACTAAGCACTTGATTGTAGAAGGTGAAGTTGTACTTTACAAGTATTCAAGGAATCCTAATAGATTTCATCCATATTAAAAGTATGAAATTCGAATTTCAATTCAATTGTACTTAAAGTCAATACAAAATGCTCAAAAACACTCTTTTTAGTAACCTCAACCATATACAAACTCCAATTGTCTTATTACTTTTATAATTTGGTAATTTTGATTATTATTTGAAAGTTCTAATCTTAGTAAATGAGCTTCAAGAAACTATAATTTCTAATTTTATTTTCTACTTAATATAAAATTTTATACATAAATACTAATATAAATCTTTTACACATTTAAAAAAATTAGCTTAATCTAATTTATAGATTGTGAAAAAATTTCCAAAAACCTAATATTATTTGGTTTCCAATTTGAAAGGTGGTACAAATGTTCCAATAGCAATTTCTCCTTTTTTAAATATTAATTTTAGCTCAAAATTGGTATGAAGCTTAATCTTCAAGTCTTCTAATACCATGCCAAATTTCATCTTATTTTAATTAATAGATCTTAAGAAATCATAGTAACCCTATTCAACTCCAAACTACCAACTTTCAATATCTTCTTATATCAATAAAATCCAAACATCTCTCTATACTACTATTAGATTAACATAAATTTTTGTACATATTTAGTATATTTAATTAATTAAGAATTGTCAAATTTTAAACCATAGATATGACATAAATTACACAAAGTAGCAAAGAGTGCTAGCTCTAATTGTATTGTATAAATTTAAAGTTACCAACACAAACCTTGATTTTGAATAACAATTATAAAGTCATTCTAAATCCTATGAAAATAAGCCTTACACCTTTGAAATAGCTTAAAGCTAGTTCTTTCATTCTAATTACTTATCTCCAAATGTTCTTAAATTTTGCCATTAGTGGCCATTTTAGTGGCTAGTGGTTTGATTTTGACTCTATTCTACAAACAATCAAACATTGGATATCAATTGAATCTATTCTTGAATTTTTTTAGTTCAATCCTATCTTCAACTTAATCTTATTGTTAATCATATTAATTATTTATTTCTTTTATCCTATTTTTATTAATTTATGGATTTTTTAAAGCAATAAAAGAATTTTTATATTTTAAAAGATAAAATTACTAATATTTCATATACTAGCTATTAAGATAAGAAATTTAAAATAATAAGCTTTTATAAAAACCACGTTTAAATGACTTAAATTATTATTGAGTTAAGATGATTAAATATTAATTAAAATTTTATTTTTGATTATATTTTTGTTATGTAATCATGTTACAACATGACATCCACCTCCTCTAAACCTGCATATCTTCTAGTATGCGCCAAATAAATCATATGTCATAATTGGTGTCACATCATTTTTTCATTTTTTATGATCAATTCTTTCATTATTATTTTTACCATTTATTTTAGTATAATTATCTTCAAAAATATTGATATCTTTAGCATGATCTTCTACATTGATTTCTCTATTTCGTATTTTGAAAATTTTTACTTACTTTTTTATAAAAAATATCTTCAAACTTCTATCATTCAACATTTTCAATAAATATGTGGTATTATTATGGATTTTTATCACTTCATATGGTCCAAATCAACATTTTAAAAACTTTTACAAAGTACTATGTTGATTATCCAAATTTCCATCATAAATAAGTACCTATTCATCTTCTTCAATTGTTTTAGGCCTCAATCAACATTGTTTATCAAACCAAGCCTTATTCTTTAGCCTTGCCTTTTATAATCTTCTCATTGCTAGCTCCTCATCTTCTGAGCTTTGTTCAATTTGTCAAATGCTAATAGCCAACAACTCTTCTCTTCTGAACTCATCTTCTTAGGATAACATACTCCAAGGTGGCACATGTTCTTCAATTGGCATAATAGATTTTTGATATATCATGATTTCTACTAGCATATATCTTATTACTAAGTTTTGTGTTATTCAATTAAATCAAGTAATATTCTTATTTTTATCACATCTCTATTCCTTTGTATAAATTGAAATTAATCATAGCCTAAATAAAAAATCATCCATTGAATAGATTACCCTTCTAGCAAGTGTATTAATAAATTCATCTACTATTGATCCAATTCATGTATTCTTGAGTACACATCTTAAATAAATCATAATGATCTATTTTTCTTAAGCATTATAAACCATTGACTAGGATATACTGCAAAAGAGGGGTCTAAAATCTTTAACTTCATCTTTTTTTTAATTAATTCTACCAAACTTGATAAATTTGCTTTTGGCAATGAAATTGGCCTGAAATTCCAAGGTACATGTGGTATAGTGAAAATAACCATAAACATTCTAATATTTAAGTCTACACACCCAATTTCATGAGATTCAAAGGTAAATGATTTATTTTGTTTTTTCAACATTTCTTTGAAGTATATAATTTCTTCTAGTAACAAAGAATCATCAAAATAAATCTCCAATTCTTCAAAAGTCTCTTTAGTGAATTTATGTCCAATATTCCTTGGATCCCTTAAGTTCTTTTTCCTTGATGCTTCTTTTATCTATTGTTTAAAATCTTTTGGCAAAAGTCTAGTAATACGTTTCACCTATGTATCTATTATCTCATATTTTTTTTCAATCATAATCTCTAGTATTTAAAAAGATTCAATCATATAATAAACTTTTCTTAAATGAATTTATATAAATTTATCATTTTTACCTAATTCAATAGATGCAATCAATTTTAGATGATCTTCCAATCTATTTTCTAATGAATACCAATAATCTTTTCATTATCTTTTAATATTTTGAATCTACACAATTCTTTTTTAATAGTACATAATTTTTTTTTATTTATTTTAAATCTTCAATATTCTTACATATAATATTTCCATTCTCAAAAATACTAATAAAACTTGCATCAAAGGTACCTACATCTTGTAAGAATACTTCTCTTTTTATATCTTTATAATCTTGCTTTATAGTAGTATTCTCCAAAAATCCTTAGATTCTTCAATAATCCTTTAGAATAGATTTTTTCTCAATTCCGCTCATAATTTAAAGGCACAATCAAAAATTGTATTGCCTTTCTTCCATCCTTACTACAAATTTGTTTGTAAGCTAATTCATTATCAAATATCTTTGTTTCTATCTGAGTTAGAATAATATATGGTTATTTAAAAATAAAGAGATAAGATATTGTATCTTGAAGAAAAAAAATCAGTTCCATTGCAATGTCACCAATTTAAATTTTTACATCTAAAAAAATACCATATAACTCATTTTGTATATTATTAGCTACTTGTTGTCATGATATAATACAACTATATAGTGAAACTATAATCAAAATTGAATTTCTAATTAATATCTAAATATATTAGTTCAATAATAATTTGAGGTATCTAAATATGGCTTTTATAAAAGCCTCTTAGGTTATTTTTTTATCTTAATAGTTAGTAGATTAAAAATTAATTAGTAATTTTACCTTCTAGGATGTAGAGACTCTTTTACTACCTTAGAAAGACCATAAATTCATAAAATCAGGTTAGAAGAAATAAATAATTAATATAGTTGATAAGGATAAGATTGGGCTAAAAAATCCTTAGGATAGGTTAGATTGATACTCGAGGGTCGACCGTTTGTGAGATAGGCTCAAAAACAAATCTCTAGCCACTAAAATGACCAAATAGGACAAAATAGGTTTTCATTCAAAGATTGGAGATTAGGATTTGAGATCTAGGTTGGAGCTTGTTCCAGAGATGTAAGGTTGGTTTTGGTAGGATTTGTTGGGACTTAGCAATTTTTGTTGAAAGTTAGGATTTGTATTGGCAACTTGGGATTTATGAAATGAAATTAGGGCTAGTACTTTTAGTTAGTTCGTAAAATTGGTATCACATCTATGGTTCAAATTTTGAAAGTACTTGGTTAATTAGATTTTCTAAGTATATGTGAAATTTTGTCATAATTCAATGGTACAATTGAGAGATATCTGGATTTTGGTACAAGAACATATCAAAAGTTGGCAGTTTGAGGTTGGATAGGATTTCTATGATATCTAGAGATCTACTCTTTGGATCAAAGTAAAATTTTTCATGGTATTGGAGGACTTGAAGATCAAACTATACACCAATATTAAATTAAAGTTAATAGTTGGAGAAGAAAAAATCACTATTAGAACTTCTACATCACCTTTTAAGTATGCAGCCAAGTGATAGCAATGCAATTTTTTGAAGTTTTCTCACAATTTGTAAGTTTGATTGGCTTAAAATTTCTTAAGCATATATATTACTTATATTTCTAATAGCATGCAAAATTTCATAATAAGTGGATGGTCAAATTAGAAGTTACAGCTTATCAAAGCTCACTAATAAGGATTAGAGCTTACATGAAAAATCTAAATTTCTTAAATATGAAAGTAATAAGGTAATTGGGATGTATGTATGATTGAAGATAATAAAAAGAGTATTTTTTAGGACTTTTGAATTAAAATTTGGATTATATTCTTCTTGTATGGATAAAACCTATTAGAGTTTCTTAGAATCGTATAAAACATAATTTTACCTTTCACAGCTAGATGTCCAATGCATTTCATAACAAGACAATATGTAATACGACATTTTATTATCTATCCATGCTTTATATCAATTAGCCACCTTTGCTTCATAAAGAGATCCTTGGACATAAGATTTATATTCAAACCATGGTCAATTAAAACAACAACCTCCTCATCCATATCTCCAACCTTCACCAATGCTTTTGTAGTTGCTGTAGCATAATTTTTTTTGAGTATAATGACTTGAAATTTCTTTGTTTTTATTATTTTTATCATCAAAATATATTCTATGATTATTATGCCTCTCTTCACTTGTTAATTTATTGTAACAATTACCAAATTTATTTTTTGTATCTTTACATACATATACATCAATAACATGATTCAATTCAACTTCTTCTATTAATTGCCTCTTTTGTTTAATATTATCATTAATAAAAATATCAAATTATTTCTTGGTAATTCTCAAAATCTATTTCAATATTAATTCAACCTTAGTATTGAGTAGACATTCTTTAAGCACTTCCTTTAAATTTGTTGCCTCAATATCAAAGAGTGATTTTTATATTGACAACTTATCTTTTTTTTCTATGACTTTAGATTTTTTCTTCAATATTGCTAAAGTATTCTCTATCAATAATTCTTATGAAGCTATTTCACAAGCCTTGTCTCTTTGAATTTTTTTCTTGGAAGTGCTTTCTTTTCTTGTGTCCACAAAATCTTGCCCCTTCTTTTCTTCTATTAAAGCTTTATGTTGTTTTTTAGCAATATAGGGATGTATTCACAAAGCTTCTACAAGATCCTCTCAACTTGTACTTCTATAAATTATAGTAGCAATCCTCAACAATGCTTTTAATAGCATTTTTTTTTTTTTTTTTTTTTTTTTTTTTTTTTTTTTTTGCATTATAGAATTAGTAGAAGACCAAAGTCCACATAATATAATATTTTCAAAAAAATATTGTTTTCTATCATCATCGACTTTTATCCCATAACTTGCAACTTCCATTGCTATAACTCTACGTATAGCCAAATAATTCTTAACTAATACTTTTATATATCCTTTATCAAGTTAGTTTAGAGAGGATTATTAGTATTTTTCGATGCCACCTTTCCATCTTTTCTAAAAGTAATACTTTTTTGCACCATTTCATTGAATTCACAAGAATCTTTTTAACAATAATAATCATCATTACACCAAATACATCTTTGCATGTATCTTTGCTTAGAAGTAGCTTTTGAACTTATTGTAGAATTCTTTTCTTGAAGCCTTGCAAGTTTGATTCAAAGATCTCGAATCCCATGTATAATCTTTTCAAGTCTCATATCTTTTTTCTTTGATGTAATGATCAATCATGAAGTAGGTACTTGTCCAACTCTTTAAATTCCAATCCTATTCTTTCTTCATTCCCTCTTTGCAAGTAATTCCACAATATCTTTAGCTTCTTTCCATTTTATTGTTAACCATTCATTTTTATTTTTTTTATTTTATTATTTTTTATCTTTAAGGAAAATTTTCAACTTCTTAATTTGCTATAAGTTGCTTAAAAAAAATTCAATCTTATTTGATTCCACAATTACTTTTTTCATCTTTGATAATAAAGAATATTACCTTTAAAACTTTCTCAAAAGTTCCATAGCTTACAAATTCTTATTAGGCTACTCAATCCATTCTAAAAATAATTTCTTCATAATCCAATTAATATCATTTAAAAAATATTCATCCTTTAATGTATGTAAAAATATCTCCTGTAAATCTCCAAAATGCTCCATAATTGATTTAACATGTTTTCTTATCTTTGATATTATAGCAAGTTTAAATAATTCAATTATCTTCTTTTCAAAAACATGAATCAATTTTGTTTTTCATATATAATATCTGAAATATATTAAAATATCTCTTCCATCAAATTGGTCAATTTTGTTAATCACTCCTTGCAATCCTTTGGTTGTTAATCTCTCTTTGCTATCATTGTTCTATTCATATTGCATAAATAATTCAAATGTATGAAACATATTTGTAATATTTGAATCAAAGTATATATCTTGTCTACCAATAGAAAATCTACTTGAAACTCTACTTGAAAATCCACTTGAAAATCCACTGGAAGCTCTATCCAAAGTTCCATCAAAAACTCCAAATTCAACTTTCTTGCCTTCTTATGCCACCAATTTCAAATAACCACAAATACAATCCAACATCTTCCATCTTAAACTTTCATGTTGGATTCACTACTTATGTCATATTATGTGTTTTCTTGTTTGGAAATGCACTAGGTACCTAGTTGTAGAAGGTGAAGTTATGTTTTACAAGTATTCAAAGAACCCTAATAGGTTTCACCTATATGAAAAGCATGAAATTCGAATTTTAATTCAATATAAAATACTCAAAAATACTCTTTTTAGTAATCTCAACCATACACAAACTCCAATTGCTTTATTATTTTTATAATTTGGTAATTTTGATTATTCTTTGCAAGCTCTAATCTTAGTCAATAAACTTCAACAAAATATAATTTCTAATTTGATTGTCTATTTACTATAAAAATATAATATATAAATTCTAATATAAATCTTTTACATATTTAAAAAAATTTAGTCTAATCCAAGTTATAGATTGTGAGAAGATGTCCAAAAAAGTGCACTAACGTTACTTGGTTACCAACTTGAAAGTTGATGTAGATTTCCAGTAGCAATTTCTCCTTCTTTAATTATTAATTTTAGTTCAAAATTGGTACATAGCTTGATTTTCAAGTTTTCTAATATCATGCCAAATTTCATCTTATTTTCTTTAGTAGATCTTTAAATATCATAGAAATCCTATTCAACTCCAAACTACCAACTTTTGATATCTTCTTGTACCAAAATCCAGATATCTTTCAACTACACTATTAGATTAACACAAAATTTTATACACACTTAGCACATCCAATTAACAAAGCACCTTAAAATTTTGAACTATAGATGTAATACCAATTTTACGAAGTAGCAAAGAGTGCTAGCTCTAATTATATTATATAAATCTAAGTTATCAATACAAACCTTGATTTTAAATAACAATTATAAAGTCATTCCAAATTTTATAAAAACAAGTCTTATGCCTTTGAAAGAAGCTTAAAGTTAGCTCTTTGATTCCAATTGCAGATTTCCAAATGCTTCTTTATTTTGTCCTAAGTAACCGTTTTAATAGCTAGAAGTCTAATTTTGACCTTATTCTACAAACGGTTAATCTCAAGATATCAATCTAACCTATCATAAGGATTTTTTAGCTCAATCCTACCCTCAACTTAACCTTAGTATCAATCATATTAATTATTTATTTTTTATTCTATTTTTATCAATTTGTGGCCTTTTATAAGATAATAAAAGAGTTTTTGTATCCTAGAAAGTAAAATTATTAACCAACTTTTAATCTACTAGCTATTAAGATAAGAAAATAAAATAAGAGGCTTTTATAAAAGCTATATTTAAATTTATTGAATTATTATTAAATCAAGATGATTAAATATTAATTAAAATTTTATTTTTGATTATATTTTCATCAAATAGTTGTATTATAATACAACAACGTTTATGTGTTCTTTAAGATTGTCATGACTTTTCAACAACATGATAATTTAGATACAATAAGACTTGGAATCTAATATCAAGAGATTTTTGGTGGCTTCAAATCTAGAAGGTTATGAAAAACTTTATACAATCATCTGACATTTGCTCAAGGTCAAATACTCCTCTTTAACAACCTTATAGACTTCTCCAACCATTGTCTATACAAGAACAACCATGGTTTTCTATTTCTATGGATTTTTTTACAAATCTTCTAAGTTTAAGTTGATATGACTCTATATTCATCATAGTAGATTGTTTCATTAGAATGGCACATTTAGTATTATAAAGAAACAGCTATGTTTTTCCTTAACAATACCTATTGCTATTATGGATTATCAGAAGATATTATATTAGATAGAGAGATACAATTCGTATCAAGATTTTGAAGAATCCTTTATAAGATGTTGAAGGTGGATATAAAACTATCTTTGGCCTTCCATTCTCAAATTAATAGATAAACAGAATAGGTGAATCAAGTTTTGAAGCACTTGTGAACTAAAATAAAGCTTAACTAATTCAAAGCCTATTCTAATTCACAACAATTTAATGATACAATTAATCTAATACTTCTTGATTAAAGTATATTTTATGGTCCAAGAAGTCTTATAACTTTCCAATTGTAGAATAAAATAACCACCTTAATAGATGATTTATCCTAATTCACAACCACTACTTATCTTATGAAGCAACTTAGTAAAAGTTCATTCTACTTCTTATTCATCTCAAGGTTTTATCCAATTTGAATTTAATTCATCCTTGATTTCATCCAACATGATTCATTACAAAAACCTAATACCACCCAGCCCTAATTAATTGCTCTCTTAACCTAAATTCTTCCTGTGAACCTTATATTCACCTTGCAATCTTCTAATTGGTAACAGACACTGAAGAAGAACCTCTGTCTCCATAAGGCGCTCCTTCCACCTCAACGACAACCTTGAAAAGTACTTCCCAATCTGTTCCAGATGGGAACTCACCAACAAGTTGCTCTCTGGCTTCATTGGTGTTGATCCAGTTCTTCAAGTATTGTTTAGAAGAATTGATGAATGTTGGTTTACAATGTCAAGATTTGCTGCTTAACACCACAATGAATAACAATAGTTGACTATAGAAGAAGAGCTTGAACTAGATAAATTTCCCACTTCCAAATAGGAATGCAGCAGCAAGCGGCTCAGTGGGAGCCGTCGTCCTGAGTACTTGTTTACAATAGTTTAAACTTCCTTCTATACCGTTGGATGCACTATTGTTGAACCTTCTATAATTAATTTCAATTCGAATCAAATTCTCCTTCAACTTTATGGGTTCCAGTACCATGTTCGACAATATTGAAGTGCTCTTAAACATGAAACCAAACAGAGACGTCCTATTTTTGTGTGGACAGTAATAACTATGGTTTTACAAATTCTTGGAATTTCACTCCTCAATGCCGTGCTCCAGCAATCTACAATAGTGCCGCTGAATAACAACAAGGGCTTCCAGACGTATCATCAGCAGCTTCCGAAGAAGATCCTACAACATCTTCTTGATATGTTGTAGTAGGAGCACTTGGCCGTGAGTAGCGACAGCTGGTTGGCGATCACCGACGGCATGAACTGTATCCTTGGTTCTTATGTTCAACTGAAGAAAACGGAGACAAGCAGGGTCTGACCACGTTGGGGAACTTCTAGGTTTGGCTGCAATCTGGAGGCCTTTTCCTTGTGCAGAAGAGTTGCCCCGGGTTTTGAGTGCACCGAGAAGAAATCGTTCTCTCCAATGGCTTGTGCCCAATCTTTGATAGCAAATAAAACTTCAGCAATGATGGTGACAATTGCGGCAGAGACAGAAAGCTTTAGTATTGGATGTACTTAGTAATTCCCGTCGAATGCTTTCCGCATGTGTAGATTTCAGTTTGGAAGTAAATCGATCTGTCAAGAGGCGGAAGGTCAATCCTCCACTTACCCTTGCCGTCACTCGTAACCTAACTCAGGAAGAAGGGAGAATCATGCATTGTAGAAGAACCCGCAAGATGAAAGGAAAAAAATAATAACAACGTAAGAGAAGGCGACACCGAGGCCCTTTCCAAAAAGATCAACGGTCCAGCGCCGCGGTACGACAAGGGTACCCGGCAACCGTAGAAGTTCAGCAACTCGGGGAACATGAACAATATCAGGAGCCAAGAAAACAGAGAGCCCTAATTACTCTACCACAGATCCACCAGCAAAAGGACCCGAAGAAGGACCAGAACAATTTCGAAATAGCCGTCGCCTACCACCTTTGACTAGCAGCCCCAGAACACCCACTAAGACGAGGGAACGAAGGAATGGTGATGACGGTAGGATCAACGAGAGGAAAACAACCCTGAGCCAGTGAAGATCAACTGCTCTGGGGAATTCAAAAATGGCGTTGAAAAATGCGCCGAAAGAGGGAACCGAGGAGATAAACACATGAGGAAGGATGAGACTCGAACAATAGCAATGAGGAAAAAAACTAAGAGATTACGGAAGGTGACTATAAGAAAAGAAAAGAAAAGAAAAAAGAGAAAAAAAACCAACGGGGACGGCACCGTCGCCACAGAACTACACAAAAAAAATAGAACTAAGGAAATGTCAATGACGGAAATCCGAAATCAACTGCAGCAACCTTAACAAGGTCGTCGACAGCTACAACGCTGCCAGGAAGATGTCAATGCCAACTGCATTAGAGCACCGAGCAAGAACCAATAAACATATGACACCGTCGCACGCTACGACGAAGGATCATGGCGAGATCTCGGAGCTCTGGAATCAGCGCTTTAAGAGTTGACAACCACCGCCGAAGACGGGCAGCTCCCACAACCGGAACAGTAGCGCTCAGAAAAAAAACCAGATCCCCTCAGCCACCAGCACCAAAACAACGACGTAGGTGATATGGAGCCACCACAGAGCACCAAATGAAACCGATCCAGATTCTTGCTTCCTCGCAGAGTCACAGAGATCGAGGAAAAATATCGTTGAATTGGAGAGACAGCCCTCGCAAAACAAGAAGGAAGCAAAGAAAAAATCAACAATGCCGCAGCTTCACTACAGCACGATTACACCAGGAAAAATGGAGCTCCAAAAATTAGATCCAAGAAAAACTAAGAGAGAGGTGTCAGGAGCAACCTGGATCCCCATAGATGAGGAGGTCCTTAGAATTCGGGACCAGCTCTTTTTTTACTTTTAGCTTGTTTTTTTTTCCTTCTGTTTCTTTTTTCTTGTTGGGTGTTTTGAATCAAGGATTCCACCTCCACTTCTAATCTAATTTATTTATTTTAATGAAAATAAAAACTACTACTATCAAATCAAAATTTATATTACCTAAATTGAGGAGAGACTATCTATTTTGGAATTCTTTTTCTAATCAATTTGCAAAAGACCCATTTTAACCATTGACATTCTATTAGTTACTATTTATATCAAAATTCCTATGTTAATTCTCTAAACTAATGACTTAATGCCATAAGTGTTTTTTTTGTATTAAAACACACTAATGAGTCAATTGTGTGATTCACAACAGTATTTGAGGTGTACCATCAATTATTATCAAGATGATTGGACAACTCTTTTGCTATTGGCAAAATTTGCATATAATAATTTGGTACATTCTTCTACTCAATAAACACCTTTCTTTGTTAATTATAATTATCATCTACAACTTGATACTTTTGACTTTTCAAAAGTTGATAATCTTACAACAAAAAAGTCCAAGCCTATGATAATCTTACAACAAAAGATTTATCCTTATGATAAGTTGGATTATCATAGGCTTGGACTTTTTTTTATTTGTCAATGAATCAATTCTATTACTTATCAATTACATCTACCAGAGTCAATGAAGTTCTATCTAGTATTTTATGTATCTCTTCTTAAGCTATACAAGATAATTAATATATCAAGAAGATGAGAAGTGCTACTTCATCCTATAGAAATAAACAATAATAATGAATTTGAGATCAAAGAAGTTTTAGACTTAAGGTGGTTCTAATATAAATTAAAATATCTTACTCATTGGAGTAGATATGATATTAGTGAATGTACATGGAAGTCAATCAAGAATCTAACAAATACAACAAAGAAAGTTGATACTTTTTATTAACAACATCCATTAAAATTAAGATAAAGGATTATAAATCTTTACTATAAAAAATTACAGTTTAAAAAAGATTGCATTCAATCTTCTATTCTTATTTGTAGTTTCTTTGTATTTATGTTATTAAGCATATGAAGAAGCAATAGCTAGTAGATTCAACTTAAGAGCTATTTTTTGTTGATTTATCAAATAAGAAAATACAATTATTATAGCTTTTACGATGACGTAATTAAAATAAAGGCCATCAAGAATGATATATTCTTCTTTGAATAGACAGCAAAATACAACACGTTTAATATTACAATCTTGGAAAAAATTCATAATATTTGGTGATTTTATTAGAGGTAGGAACAACTCCTAATGGTGTTACAAATGTTTTGTTTGAAAGAAATTACAAAGGCTTTAATAATGATCAAATAATAAGATAGTCTTTCTATCTTAGAATAGAACATTATTGGTAGTTGACAGAATCCATCAACTACCTTTAAAAGAAACAATGATTAAAATATATAGGAAATATAATTCACCACATCTTAGACTTTTTCAACATGTAATCATTGCTCTTCATAGAACTTATCTATAAAATAGAGGCTAATGTCACAAACATATTTATAGTTATCCAAATAACATGAATTAAAGGAAATAAGTAAAAGTAGGTTAATTTGATAATGTCTTATAGAAAAGCTTTCTAAAAGCTTCATAGATGCAATTTTACCTTTATACATGTTTATAGGTAATTGATAAGTTAGAAACTTGGCTAACAAGTTAGTTGCATATTACATATATTGGTAGCTTGTGGTACCAGCTAGTAATGTGGTGCATATATAAGAAACTTGAATTGTAAGTTAAGACATTTGTCTCATAAATTAAACATGTGTTGGAGGTCCTATAGAACATTGCCATATAACTTTTAGATAGATAATATATATAGAGGCAAGAGTAAAGCCTTCTTCATTCTTGTTAATTCTTTTCTTGCTTCTAGTCTAATTTCAAGAGTCTTTAGTTTTCTAGTTTTTGGTAATAATCATTCTAAATTCTTATTAAATATATTTACTTTCTAATTTCTAGTTTATCATCTCTCTTTGATTCATTTTTCACTTTTTTATATACTTACTTTGAGTTCTTACCTTTGACATAAGGTCTTTTTATTACAAGTTCTATTTTACCTTCTATAGCTAAATGTTCATTACATTCTCAAGCAAACTTCATCAAATACAACATAATTTGGTGAATCCAATGTAAAAAGCTTGAGATAGAAGGTATTTGGATATTTTGGTTTATTAGAATTATAGAAAAAAAAAAAAAAATAGAAAGAGGATCTTTGGGTGGTATTTCAATTGGTTCTTCAAATAGAATTGAAAAGAGAGCTATAAGTAAAACACAAAGTATGTATTTTGATCCCAATGCTGTAAGTATATTTGAAGCTTTTGCTTTATTTATGCAATAGCAATAAATTAAAGATTACAAAAAGAGTATGATAAATAAGGCTTTACAATCAATTATCAATAAAATTTATCAATTTAAAAGAAAATATATTATAAGTTATTTAAGATATTATGTTAAAAAAATGGATTTGAAGTGTATTTTTGAAAAGGAGATGATTCAATTATTTGAATTAGTATTTGCTCTAGAAATAAATTTAAAATAAATTTTAGGAAAATTTAGAGGATCATAGAAGAAATTTTCTTAAGAATTGAAGGATGAATTGTTTTTGAAAGATAATAATTAGCTTATAAAGAAGTCATTTTTTGAGTGGCTTGAAAAATTTAAGAAAAATCTTCAAGTAATGGAATTATTGAAGAAATTTGAAAGATATTTATTTTATTTATCAAAGTAGGAGAGGCAATTATTAGATCCAAGCAAAGTAGAGTTTTTTCTTCAAGCAGCTGATGGAGAGTTAGAAGAAAAGTTAACATTTTTTTTTAAGATAAAAAAGAAGAAAAAAGATGAAAAAAAATTAAAAGAAAGTGGACAAGGCAATATTTTTTTTTTATATAAAGAAAAAGAAGAAAGTACAAGGTAAGTATTTAAAGACTATTACAAACATCTAGGGTAAAAATACCTACTAATCATTCTATATCTATGATTTAACTTTTAATAGCTACATCAAAGAAAGAAAACATGAGCATTGATGAAATTATATGTGGCATGAAAAATTTGTGAATAAAATTTACAAAACTTAAAGAAAAAGATTAAATATCAAAAATTTCAATAAGATAAAAATTAAAACAAATATAAGGTATAATACATAGATGCATATGATAAAATAGTATGGATCATTCAAGAAGGGAATAAAGATTTTATAGAGGCACTATGTAAAAGATTTATTTTTTTTTTAAAAAATATAGTATAATATATTCAAAGAAAAGTAGAAAAAAATTAGAAATAAAATTTGATAAAAAGAGAATGAAGATTCCTACAAGAAAAGCATTCAAAGTCTTAAGCAATGATGCATCAACATATTTGATAGGAGCAAATCCAAGAAAGTTTTTAAGCATAAATCTTCAATTTTTGGAAGAATCTAGTTTTTTGTAGTTAAGTGCAATGAATTATGTTGAAAAGCAAAACTTTATAAGGAATGATTTAGAATATTTTGAAGACAATATTTGACAAATCACTAGATGGAATGATTAAGTAGATAGTGTATTGTAGAATAAGTAGTTATTTGCTGAATTGTAGATACTTAGTTTATAGTATAAACAGGGATAGATGACTGTTGAAAAGATAGTTCAGTAGGTAAAATGGATGAGTAGTTAGGAAAAGTAGTTTTCATTATAGATGTAGCAGTTGGTATCTCATGGTAGCATAAAGAAGATGGGAGAGAGGAAGTAAGGGCTAGACTGTGATAGTGTGAGCCGAGATAAGCTTGGTGCTACCTCTTTTCTTTTGTTTGTTATTTTCTTTGAATAAGAAGATTAAGAGTTTCCGAATATTAAAAAAGTGAATTATGGAATGGAAGTATGATTGTTTTTAAATGGGAAGAAGAAAGATTGAATGCTGAAATCTGATTATAGTTCAGCAGAGAGAATGAGTTTGTGTTTGTGTGAAACATTATAATGTGAAGGCAGTTAATGGTGAAGAACTCCAGAGTTTGGATTATAGTATGATTATGTCCTGTCATTTAGGATAGTACGGGATTACACGTTGTTGTTATCAGTGATGGTAGAGTATTATTAGGAAGTGGAAAGCATTGTAGTATTTCCTGGGTATTTTAAGTAGTGTGGAATACAGTTAATTGTGTGACCCTAATGTGTAAGCTCATGCGGTATTCTTTCCCTGTGTTCGAATTCTCCTATACAGGTTTACTCTGATTAGATTAGTTAGAGTAAGTAAAACGACAATCACATTTTGGTGCCGCTGCCGGGGAAATTGATAATAGCATGGAGTGTTAGGTATTAATTGCCGGTTGAAGTAGATGGGAAATAGGTAGCAGTCGCAAAAGAATATAATGAAAGAGTATGGTTATTAAGAATGAGAACTTAACAATAAAGAAAATACGGCAATCAAGAGAAAGAATAGAAAGATTGCAAGCAAGAAATTTGTTGCGAAACGAGCAACAAAGAAAGTTAAAAAGGAATCATAGACAAAGCTAGATTAAGCCATGGTTGCAGGCCTGTCGTCATATTCGAGCATACCCAGAAGCTAATCGACATCTAATATTTCAGAAGTATATATCGTTAGAGAAATTGCCAAGAGCACTTGCGGAAAATTTGGTCAATAGGCCAGGGTTTCTTCTGAGACCGTTAACTAAGAGTGGAGGAAACATAGAAGAATTGGGTACTCCATTGGGTACGTTTTCAATAGCGGAAACTGCCGATTCCGTCAAAACTAGTTCCATAGAGTGGCATAAATTATTGGTCAATAAGGGCCAATTCAGTGTATTTCAAAATTTGTCATTCTCACCTCCTATTCAACCAATAAACTTATTCAAGGATAATAATATCAAATTGAGTAGGATGGAAAGTTCGGAAAATATATTTGGGAGAGATGCAGACTATATTAACAAACGATTAAGTGTCACATTGTCAAATTCAATGACGACGGGAGGTCTAGCGGTTCCCATAGCAGTACAAATGGGTATTGTGAGTGATCGCATAACTAGCGTGGCTCCATTACCTACCTTTAGGGGCTTTCCGGGTGCAGATCCAGATCAACATTTATCGGAGTTTTTGACAGCATGTGTCGCCAATAATGGGAGAACCGAGGATATTTGGTTACGATGGTTGCCAGCAACCTTAAAGGATATGGCGTTTGAATGGTATAACCGTCAACCAGTTGGTCAATTTTCGAACTGGGAAGCATTGAAGAATGCATTTTTCACCCATTTTTGACCAATTGGTTTTGAAGACCATCTTCGAGGAAGGTTAATGAACAGCAAAATGATCCTAGGAGAGGCGGTGGAATCGTACTATGGCCGAGTGGCTGATATACTTAGTAAGTGGCTAAACCACCAAATGTCAGAGGCATTTATATTATCTATATTAATAAATGGTTTGCACCCACCAGAGCTAAAAATATTTGTAAAAGAAGCTCAACCAGTTATGGTATCTGCATCCCTTGATAGAGCCAAGGTTTGGAAGGAATGCCATTATGATCAGTTTTTAACTGCGAGTGCCACGATGATACCAGTTCAAAGCAATTATCAATATCCGGCTTTGAACGGATCAGTGGGTAGTTATCCACAGATGATCGAAACAGTGGCCCATTCAAATGCCAATACTCAGGGGTCAGTTAATATTATCCCATTACAAGCTTTACCACCACAAGTCTTAACAGCGTATGTTCCATATTTTCCATATCAAACACAAGAGTCAACTTTGGCAGAAAAACAAATAATACCAGCTTCAAAAGATTCCAATGAAGCCTTGTTATTGAACTTGACGAAGAAAATGGAGGAAATGGCCATTAATATGGCCAAAGATAAGGAGAAGAGGCAAAAGCCAACCAATACTAGGACCAATGTATGGTGCAGTAATTGTCATGGCCACGGTCATTTGGTAACGGAATGCCCATCACCTTCACAAGTGTTGGGTAAATGTATATTTTGTGGAGGCAAGCACTTAACCGCTAATTGTTGGAATTTGCAAAGACAACAACAATTCAGTAATCCGACCATGATTCCACCAACTCCATGGGATGTCAATCAAGTTCAAACAGGAAATACGTTTGGATGGCATGGAAATCGATCTAACTGATAAAATCGAGCAGTCAATCATTTTCAGAATTCCACTTATAATCAAGGGTTTGTATCAAATCCTCGGAACTATGGTAAGGAGCAGCATGAATATCAGCCATATGCTCCATTGATGCCATTGAACAAAGTACAACTGGGACAACCAGGATCGTTTTCTCAACCTACATGGAACAAATCTAGTAGGTATATACCAGTGGAGACATCCAACATGCCTGATGGGGGTGCAAAAAGGCCATTGCATTGTTTCCGTTGTAGACAGATTGGTCATTATGCCAATGAATGTTCCAATCTAAGAGCTAGTGACGATTATGCGCCAGTTTGTGGAAATTGCAAGCAGTTAGGGCATACGTATCAGCAATGCAATGCTCCATTCAATTTCATTAATTGGGATCAGCAGATCCAGAGTTCAGAAAAAATGGAGGGGATAAATCGAGGTCTTCAAGACTCTCCAATAAATCAGGTGGAATGTGTCCATACCATTCTTACTAGGAGTCAGCAAAAAGGGAAGGGCCAATCAGACCCAATTACGGATCCATCCCATTGAGGTCCTGACACTGAAAAACTCTTGAGCCCTGATTTAGTTGTGAAGCACAATGAGGTCCCAACTACGGAGTCTTCAGTTCCGTCTCGAACCGGTCTGTTCCCATCGCAGTTCCAAGAAGCATCATACCCATTGAAAGATCCCCTTGGGAAAGGTAGTCCCAAGGAAGCTCAAGCTGCTGTTCCAATTCCAAGTCCAGGGCGGCAGAATAATTTACCTCACGGAGTTAAACTCAAACCCATGAAACGGAAGAGGGCATTGGGAATTATCCTAAATATGGAATCCTATGACATTTTAAAGGATTTGGACACTATTCGGCCTTCAATTTCTATGAAGCAACTTCTAGCAGTCGCACTAGAGTGTCGTTCCACCTTGAATTCATCCCTAACAAGACATCGGCATCGTAATATGGAAGTTTGTGAAGTTAGTTTGAACCCTGATCCAGGTGCACCAACCATTGATGTTTCGATTAATGGTATTCTGATCTCTGGCATCCAGGTAGATGGAGGTTCCAGCGTCAATTTAATGAACGCTGATACAATGGATGCTTTAGATCTGGAACAATTAGTCCCCACGACATTGGTATTACGGATGGCAGATCATAGCCGAGTTAAGCCAATGGGTATTTTACGGAGTGTTCAAACTATAATTGCAGGTATTGCATATGAAATTGACTACATTGTCTTTCGCTTACAACGTTCGACTTTATCGTACTCTATTTTATTGGGACGACCTTGGCTGTATCAAACAAAGGCCAAGAACGATTGGGGTCGGGGTACTTTGATAATTGATATGGGCGTAGATAAAATGGTGTTACAAATGTACCCAGTACGCTATCATGGGGAGTCTCAGTTGCCAGTATCTGAATTGACATCGGACGAAGACCTTAGCTCCGAGGATGACATAGAAGTACTGAGTACGGAGGCCAATGTGGAGGCAGCACAGCACCCTGAGGTGGTGTACCAATGTAGAGGTCCGGGGGAGTACTTGATATACCCGAAGGATTTGGAAAACTTTGCTTATGTTAGTATTGACTGGAAACCTCGGTACAATGTGCACCATATTAGTGCCCTCGAGACGGGATTCGTTACTTCGCATATGTCGGACATTCCGAGTAACTTTAAATCACTGCGGGAATTGAAACAGAGTATTGTTACTGAACCTGTATGTCAAACTATTAACTTAGCGACCACGGCCAAACCTCGGCTAATTAAGGTCTACAAAGGTATTAAAGAACAAGAGTTGACCTGTTGGACAGACTTTTTCTTACATCATAAATCCGTTTTTGCTTGGACTTATGATGATCTACAAGGTATCCCCGCTGATGTCTGTGAACATCGTATCATATTGGAAGAAAATGCTAAACCGATACGCCAGAGGCAATATTGCCTTAATCCTAAATATTCCCTTATGGTGAAGGAAGAATTGGACAAGCTTCTTGCGGTGGATTTCATTTACTCGATATCGAATAGTGAGTGGGTTTCCCCAATTGTGATGGTGTTGAAAAAGAACGAAAAAATCTGAATTTGTCAAGATTTCCGGAAACTTAATGCAGCCACCAAGAAAGATTACTTTTCGTTACCATTTACGGATAGTATATTGGACGCCGTCCCCGATCACGAATGCTATTCATTTCTCGATGGTTTCTCCGAGTATAATCAAGTTCAAATTACAAAAGAAGACCAGCTCAAGACATCCTTTACTATGGATTGGGGCACATTTACTTATCGCGTGATGCCTTTTGGGTTATGTAACGCCTCAGCCACGTTCCAACGTGTGATGACTCAAGCTTTTCAAGACTATCTCCGGATGTTTATGGAGATCTTTTTAGATGACTTTTGTACATTCAGTACCAAACAAGATCATCTTCATTGTTTAGGCAAATGTTTGGCTCAGTGTGCCAAATTTGGAATATTGTTGAATTTGGAGAAGTGCCAATTTGGTGTTCCGTCCGGAAAATTATTAGGCCATATTGTTTCCAGTCATGGTATTGCTACGGATCCTGACAAAGTGCAGCATATCATGAACTTGCCCAGACCAGAGACAGTCTCCGGTGTTTGAGGGTTCGTTGGTCATGTCAGTTATTATCGACGATTTATAAGTTCGTTTGTGGTTATTTATCAACCTTTAACGAACTTACAGAAGAAACCTCCGTCCGATGGTACTAGTCCCCTCTAGACCAAGGAGTGTACCGTACCCTTCGAGGTCTTAAAGTCAAAATTAGTCTCTGCACCAATATTGGTGGCTCCTTGTTGGACAAAGCCATTTCATGTGTATGTTGATGCATCCAATGCTGCTATTTGCTCGATGTTAAGCCAGAAGGATGATAAGGGATTAGATCATCCTATATATTATACTAGTCGACAATTGGTGGCTGCTGAACACAACTATACTACTACTGAACGAGAGGCATTGGGTATGATATACTTGGTTGATGAAATTGGAGGAATTGGATAAAATACGGGCTGTCATTCTATTCCACATGGAAGCCACTCAAAAACGGACGAAGAATTACTATGATAGTAAATTGCGGCCGAAGTGTTTTATGCCCAATGATTTAGTATTGCTGTATGACAGCCAATTCAATCATTTTCTGGGAAAATTTCAAATTCGCTGGCATGGGCCATATCGCGTAATTAAAGGATTTTCCAATGGGTCTATTCAATTGGAGGATTTCACGGGCCATCGTTTCAGTATCCGCATTAATGGGAATCGTTTACGGTTATATAACACCTAAAATCCGGGACAGATTTTCTTTCATTTGAGGGGAGGAGACTACGAATGGACTCAGGAGGGACCTAATTATGATATAAGGCATAGAGGCGGCTGCAAGGATATTTAGTTATCACTATTGTATCAGATGCGAAGAAAGTGAGAAATGGATAGTATGGATACCATGTTGTCGTTCTCATCACTAGATAATAGAATAGGAGTGGGGCTCCTATTAAGGATTATTCTGTGGTGTTATATTCTGTTGTTGCTTATTTGTGTTTCATTTTAGTATTTTGGGCATACTAGAGAGTCGCATTGACAGTTAGGACCTGTAAGCGTTTGAGTCATGGCGATTGAAAGTACCAAGAGAGCTGTAGACAGAGATGAAAGTGACCGGAATGTGAGAGCTAAACCACCGGCTATGATAATTGTTACCAATATAGAGCCGATGAAGTTAGAAATCTGTTAGACGCAGAGAAAAATAAGGGATTTTCGGACTGCAAAGCTATTCCAATTTTTGCACCATTCAGAGCATTTACCATCAATCAATGTGTCATTAGTAGAGGAATACATTGAGAATTACGACCTCGAGGATGGATCGAATGTCGTTCAAGGATGAATTATTGGGATTGATGAAACAATCTTGAAAAAGGTGTTGTTTCTTCCCATTGGAGAGACGGCAGTAGGGATTGATGAGTCAAGTGATTTCAGCCCAGGTAGATATTTCAAGGGAGGAATGTCATCCTTTGAAAGGAGCCAAGGATGGCAGACTCAAGAGGCGATTACATCAGAATATGTGGAATGGTTGCGGTTCGTGCTGAGGCGGTTAGGATTGTATCGACACCCACATATGTGTCAAAACGATTATTGTATGCAGTAGTAGGGGCGTTTGAAGGGATGGTGTTCAACTGGGTGGCTTACGTAGCTACTCGTATTCATGCGGAGATAGGAACCAAGTTCAAATTGGGGAAGTTCACATCCTTGCTTTGTTCAAATTATGTGTATGCTGTCATCGCGCACATATTGTGTCAACCATCGTCAGAAGAGGAAAACTCTATACCAGTGTCAGCACCTTTGCAGAGAGAACGAAATTTGTTGGCACAGAATCACAATGCAGCGGATGTAATATACAAAATTAGAGAATCAAGTCATACAGTGGTTCAAGGGGTAGCTCCGGTTATCGAAGCGAGACGAGTTCGAAGTGGTGTTGCGATGGAAGAGGAGAATCAAGTCCCATTATTGATAGATATCAACCAGTTGGCGTTTCCAGAAGGTCAATTATCTAAAGGAGTATCTCTTAAAAATGCCGTATTGAAGCACATTTCACAAATATATTGTATGGTACGAGCATTGGATGTAGAAGACAGAAGTAAACGGGATTGGAAGGACAGTAAAAAAAGGATATCGGATCAAAATCAAAAAATTAGGGAGCAAAAACTGAGGATTCAGGAAATTGAAGAAGCCAAGTTGGTCCTGGAGCGGAAATTGGTTCTCCAATATGAGGCTTGGACAAAAGAAAAAGAACAGATTTCACGGATTGTGAAAGGACAACGGGACGAATTGATTCAGAATATGAAGTCATGGGATTTGGAACAGGAGAAGTTCAAATGCCAATTGGAAGCAGAAGTGGACAAGACAGAGTTATTGGCAATAGAGAAAGCGTTATTGTGTGACCAATTGAGATATGAAACAGGGAAAATGAGGTCTGAAATTGAAGTTTTATAAAATGAGGTGTCAAAACTGACAAAAGAGTTAACTGTGAGGAGCCAATTTCAAGTGTCGATTGAAGATGTCCTAGAAGGGATGAGTCCGTAGCAACATCAGTTGGAACTTCGCGATGCCCAGATCCTGAAACTGGAAGCTCAGGTCCGTGAATTGGGAGAATACAATGAAGATCTTTTAGCCTAGTTGAGAAAGGAGTCGCTTGAAATATTGGAAGAGGATGAAGACGTACCACTAGAGCCATAATCGGTGGAACCAATAACGGATAATATAGTAATTGATCAATTGGATATATCAGATAAATAGAAATTTTGGAGAAGTTTTTTTTAGTTATGTATCGGTTCTATGTTTGCGAGGACGCTGCACAGATGGGAGTGGGGCTATGTAGAATAAGTAGTTATTTGCTGAATTGTAGATACTTAGTTTATAGTATAAACAGGAATAGATGACTGTTGAAAAGGTAGTTCAGTAGGTAAAATGGATGAATAGTTAGGAAAAGCAGTTTTCATTAGAGATGTAGCAGTTGGTATCTCGTGGTAGCATAAGGAGGGTGGGAGAGAGGAAGTAAGGGCTAGACTGTGATAGTGTGAGCCGGGGTAAGCTTGGTGCTACCTCTTTTCTTTTGTTTGTTATTTTCTTTGAATAAGAAGATTAAGAGTTTTTGAATATTGTGAAAGTGAATTATGGAATAGAAGTATGATTGTTATTAAATGGAAAGAAGAAAGATTGAATGCTGAAATCTGATTGTAGTTCAGTAGAGAGAATGAGTCTGTGTTTGTGTGAAACACTGTAATGTGAAGGCAGTTAATGGTGAAGAACTCTAGAGTTTGGATTATAGTATGATTATGTGCTGTCATTTAGGATAGTGCGGGATTACACGTTGTTGTTATCAGTGATGGTGGATTATTATTAGGAAGTGGAAAGCATTGTAGTATTTCTTGGGTGTTTTAAGTAGTGTAGAATACAGTTAATTGTGTGACCCTAACGTGTAAGCTCATGCGGTATTCTTTCCCTGTGTTCGAATTCTCCTATACAGGTTTACTCTGATTAGATTAGTTAGAGTAAGTAAAACAACAATCACATGTATATATTCATGCACATATTACAAGGAGTCATCATAAAGCACTAATAGAAAAAAATAAAGAAGAGATGAAAATAAAAAAGATCCATCTAAAAATACTATAAGAGAAGAAAAAATATAACAACAAAAAAAATCCTATATATGAAAAGACAATGGACAATGTTTTTATAAAAAAAGAGATTTTATAAAAAAAACAAAAAGGTCCTTGTTTATAAATTATAATTAAATATTAAAGTTTTTATAAATTTAAAGAAGATATTAGAAGAATAGATTTTAGATAGAAAGATCGAATTTATAATTAGTAAAATTTTAAGAATTTCAAAGCATGAATTTTATAAAGTTATTATTGATATAATAAAGAAAACAATGCAATCTATAGAAAATACTATGATATCAAATATACAAGATAAAAAAGCATTGAGAAGTACTATACATGAAGAGATTGAAATGCAAAATTTTGGAGATGCTTCCTAAGTTAGATCAGTAAAAGAAAAAGATGTGATTTAAGCCTTTAATCATTATTTTCAAAATCATTAGCCAAGAGCTACTATGAAAAATTTAGTAAATAATTTAAAGAAAGATTTATATGAAGCTTGCTCTAATAATAATAATTTGACTAAGATAAAGAGCATCCTATATTAATATATTGAAGAATCATTGATATATGCTAGAAAATGCAAAGGTTTTGGGAGGAGGATGTCATATATTAATACAAACATTAGATGAAAGAAGAAAGGAAATATTTTATTATAGGAAAACTTAAATGAAATTATTTTAGAAAATTATCTTAAAAATATAAATAATAGAAAATAAAGTAGTAAAAATTAATAAGTACTAATCTTGTCTTTTCTTTAAAGAGACTTCTACTTACTTTGTAAGAGCATTAATGAGCCAAATCAAAGTAAATAAAATAAGTAATTAATTTAGACATGTTAAATAAAGATAAAAAATAGATTTTAGCAAAAATTATCTGAAATTATATAGAATTGATATCAAAAGAGAACTAATTATAAATTAAGATCGAATTCAGATCGTAAGGCACAAAATTCCACACCTTTAGCAACTCTAGGGCTTTTTAGTTGATTAGAGAATGGGATTTAAGAGAAAAGGGATGAAAGGATTTTTTTAAGTTAACTTCATGTGATTTGAAGGTATATTGAGGTTTTAAGAGCTTTTCAATATAAAAGATATATTCTGTAGATTTGGATTTTGTGAAATAAAAAGAAATTTATAAATTTCGTTCTTTTAAGAATGTTGAATTATATTGATGGATAATTTTTTTTTAATTGATCAATGCATTTGTTGTCAATGTATATAGATATTTTGTATATGAATTGAATGGTTAGATTTAAGGTTGTAAGAGTTTTTGTGGATTATGATCTTAGATATTTAAAATTTATGATTAAATAGGATTTTTATAATTTTGAAATATTTTCTAGTTTAATTGAAGCAAAAATTAGTGAAATCAATTTAGACTTAAATATCTATACATCAACTAATATTTAGAATAACTGAATGGTTCAACAAGAAGAAATCTTTGTTAGGAGATTAACATTCAAGTTGGAAATGAAGAGCGGCTAATATCCAAGAGATTTTGGAAGCTTGTATTTTAATTAGTAAGTTTTATTCTTTTCAAATTTTATGTGATTATAAATTGCTTATGGATTGAAGTTTGGATGAAATTTTAATTAAGATCAATGGTTCAATTAATATTAATTGAGGTTTCAAAATAACTATACTAATTAATCAATATTTATTTAATATTTTTTTAAAATTATTTAAAAATTACTTAGAATTTTATTATAATTTGATTAAAATTTGAATATTATTTAGTTGAGATTTAGGATTTGATTGAAATTTGATTAAGATTTTATTAGAATTTAATCAAGATTAATTTAATATTTTATTAGGATTTGATCTAAGATTAGAATTTAGAATTTGATTAAGATTTTATTACAATTAATTTATTATTTCATTAATATTTTATTTAAGATTAGAGTTTAAAATTTAATTAGGATTTAATTAGCATTTGATTAGGATTTTTAAAGATTTGGTCTAGAATTAGGATTTAAGATTTTATTAGGATTTGATAGGATTTGATTAGGATTTTTTCTAAGATTAGGATTTAGGATTTTATTAGGATTTGATAGAATATAATTTGGTTTTTTTAAAGATTTGATTAATTTAGAAATTTATTAGGATTTGATAAAATATAATTAATATTTTTTAAAGATTTCATTAGGATCTGATTAAGATCCAACTAGGATTTTTATTTTAATGTTTTTAAAGATTTTTAAAAAAATAATTTAGAATTTTTTATTATATTTTTATTTCTTAATATTATTTTATAATTTCTTAATATTATTTTATAATTTCTTTATATTTCTTTTGTAAGTTCTTTAAGATACTTTTGGAATTCAATTATTAATTGATTAACATTATTATAATTCAATTAAATTTTGATTAAAATTTTATTAGAATTGTTAAAATGTTCTTGTTGCAAATTCTATTTTACCTTCTATAGCCAAGTGTTTGGTGCATTTTCAAGCAAACTTTACAAAATACAACATTGTAACCTATTCTTTTCAGATTCTATCAAAAACTCATCTCTTCCAATCTTTAACTTGGTCAATGTCTTTTTTATAAAATTATGTTCAATCTTTCTTATTTCTCTCAATTCAAGCTCTTCTTCAACCTTCTTGATATAATCTTTGGATTCCAATGGCAATTGTATTGCCACTAGATTCACCTTCTTTGTCATGGTTTTATATTTAATATTCATCATTGCTTTAGTTTTTAATCCATAACTTCCAACCAAGCTTGCTTCAAAAGTTATCTTCAATATCTCTTCATGTAAGCTTTTTGAATGAATTTCTACCATTTTATCACTAGATGCAGTGACCTCTTCTTACAAAGTCTCCAAAACTTGTAAAATATCATTTGAAAATTCTTCTTCAATAACTCCAAAAATAAACTCATTACTCAAAATCAAAGCAATTTATTTAAATTTTTTTAATCTTCTTAATTAATCTTCTATATATAGATCTTAATCCTTGATCTTCTAAAAATTCACAAATCTATCTTTTGTTAAATTCCAAATTTCACACCGATTCTTTTGTGCATTGAAGCATGTAAAAGTAGCTAATTTTTTTGTATCCATAGCACCTCCATACTCCATGTGTACAATCTAAAAATCTAAAAAATCATCATGTTCATGGTTCATAGAAATTTCGCTAAGTTATTCTCTATGATTTTCATGATCTGGTCTTATTGTAAGAAATTGAACTAACCTCTTATCATTATGGCTATGCACCCTAGCATAGTGTGAGCCACCATCCAATACATTGATTTCCATCCTTGTTGTAGTGATATTTGGATGTTCCAAAATAATTAGATAACTTTCTTGATTTTACACCAAGAAGTATTGTTCTACCTCCGCATCACTAATTTTAATACCTAATGCTAGTTATGCTACATAAAAGTTACTTCTTTTATTCTTGGCAACTTTCAATATACATCCATATTTGGTATCAATTGGCCATTTGTCCTTTCCACAAACTTTTTTGGACAAGATATTAATCTTAGAGCCATGATCCACTTATGTTAAGCTTAGCTCTTCAAAACCTCCAATCTTTACAAATATCTTTATTATAGCTCTTGCTCAAAATGGATGAATATAAATTGTTAAAACTTCACCATTACTCCTTCATAGCTAGCCAATTCTATATAATGAAATCTTGGCCTATATTACAACTCTTTTTTCTTGGTTCTTGCTAGTGTTTGCTTCCACCTTAATGTTGGCCATTCTATCACATAAAAATATTTGCAATACTTCATCTTCCATCTCATCATACAAAACTTCTTCTATAACTTCAACTTTTGTATTCTAAATCTTATCAATGATCACTCTATGTTTTTTTGCTTTGGTCACTATTGCCGACATTATCACAAATCAAAGAAAATATTTTTTTAATGTCATTATCTTTTTTCTTGATCATTATAGTATTTTGTGTCTTTGCCATCACTATTTTGATTGTAATTTGTGTCTTCTTCTTAATCACATTAATGATAAGTTCATGAAAATCTATTTTGGCAATATCAAGAGCTTTTCTTAAAGTAAGTTCAATCTTATCATTCAAAATCCTCTCTTCCAAAATACCCTTCATGTCAACTAAGGATTCAATATCAAATTGGAATTTATAGGTTGATGTCTTACCTTTTTTTTTTAGTATTGTATTATTTTTCTTTATCCTTATTATTGTTCATATTTTCTTCTTACTTCTCTTTTAAGAGTGGAATATTAGCTCTTAGATTTGAAGTAAAAGATCATACTTCTTGCCTTGTGTTTTTAATTGATCTATCTCTTAGAATAACCTTTCTACTACTTGGAACCTTTTTTTTTATTAATTGGATTTTTTTCTCTTCTTCTTCACTAGTTTTGTTCCTCTTTACTTTCACTAATGTATTATAGGATTCCTTCATACTATTCTTATTTATCAAATAGTAGTTGCATCAATGAAATCATTTTATTTAATTAGACTTCTAATAACTTAAGCTTCCTTCACCATTAAGTTTTTAAATACATGTGTAGAAGTTCCTACCTTACTTTACTCAATTTCAATGATAAAAAAATTTGCTTTTTTATCACATGAAGAATTGCTTCTTTTCAATCTATCGTCCATTAATTTTTATACTACCTCTCCCAAAATTAGTTTCTAAAGGCTCATCTATTATAGCATCTCTGATTCTACCTTCTTTGAAGGTAATAATGTCATTTCTCATGGCATCTTTATAGGATCTACAATCACCATGTTTGTAATTTTGATCATTATACCAAATTTAACTTACCACAAATCCCTTTGATCTTTTAGCCAATTGTGAAGTATTTGACCTTGTGGTTTTTTTCAAAGCATTTATTTCTACCTTCAATTCTTTCATTCTTCTCATTAATTCCTAAAGACTGTCTTTATTTAAAGTCTTATTCTTTGAAAAGTTTGATAAAATAGAAACAAACAAAGTTGTTGTAAGAACCTTTACAACTATCATTGATATTATTTCTGTTCTTATTTCTAACCCTTTAGTCTTCAAATAGAATTAATATTACTTTTATAATAGGCATTTATATAAATCTTTTGTTATTCTTAAGTTTTTTTTAATCACACTTTTTTTATTGTATATAGCTCAAATAAATAATTTGTCAAATCTTTTATTATAGGTTTATCAATTATTGAGAGATCAAAAGTATCAAGTCATGGATAAAAACCATAATTAGCAAAAAAAGTTATTTGTTGAGTAGAAAAATATATCATATTATTATAAAAAACTTTACCAATGGAAAAATAGTTATTCAATCATTGTATTGGTAGTTGATGGTACATCTCTAATACTACTTCAAAACTTAATTTATCCACTCCATTTGTTTATTAGTTTAAAGATAAAAAGTAATAGATAGTTTTATGTCCACCTTTAGAATCTTGAAAAGAATTCTACAAAATCTTGATACATATTAAGTCCTTCTATTTGATATAATATATTTAGATAATCTATAATAGTAATAGATATTATTAAGAAAAAGCTTTGTTTTTTCTTTACTTATGATAGATTTTGTATATAATACAAAATATGCCATTTTGATAAAAATAATCCACTATCACAAATATAAAATTAAAAGACCTTGAGATTGTAAGATCCATGATAAAATCCATAGAAACAAAAAACTATAGTTGTTCTAGAATAGATAATGGTTGAAGAAGTCCATAAGATCAATAACAAAGAATTTTTTATGTTAAAAAAATATCACATAATTGTAAAAAAACTTTGATTGCAATTAAACTTATTATCTATTCCTATTTATAAAAATATTATATCCATAGTAAAGTTTGACTTATTTTTTTCTATAAACAATACCTTAAAATATATGTATATATATATATTTTATAAAATTTATACAAAAATAATTATTATCTCAAGTCTTTAAAAGATATTTCAACTTATTTATTTCATTTAAATTTTTCTTTACATGTTTGATATATAAGAAGATCCACAATTTAAAAAAAGTTCTTGATGAATATTCAATAGTAATATAATAAATATAAAATTTATATTTTTTCATTCTTAGAATAAATTAAGATATCATCTAGATAACAAACAACAAAATAATCAAGAAATTTTCAAAAAATATCATTCATTAGATGTTGAAAAATAATCATAAATTTTTTTTAGAACTAAAAGATCAAAAAATCTTTATTTTATTAGATTCAAAAGTCTCAACCTGTTTTACAGATAAAAACTTTGTCAAAAAATAAAAATATATATTTAGTCAAAAAAATCAAATTCTTGAAGATAGAAGTAATAAATGGTTGTTTTTTTTATCTCTAGAGATGTTATCTATAAAATTATCTTTAAAAAAATATAACTTTCAAATAGATTGGATTTCTTGTAACCTTGATTTTTTTTGTAGTTTAACTTAAGATTTTGTTAGTCAAATAGAAACTCATAAGTTTAATATAAGATTTGAAATGCATTATAAAAGATTTGAAATATATTATACCAATTTATATAGGCTCTGATCTTAATGGATAAGCTTCCAAAAACCTAAATAATATTGTTATGATTTGATTGATATCTTTTTAATCAAATCTTTACTTTTTTATGTCTTTTAAAGAATTGATTGTCACATATATTAGTTCAATAATAAATTTCTCTAATGAGTCTATTCTTAGTATTATTAACAATAAATCTTTGATATTATTTTTTAATTTATATCAAAATTGATTGATAAAGATTTTATTATTTCAATCCATATTGCAAGCAAGGTTTTGGAATTCAATACCATATATAGTAGATAAATGTAATCTTTATTGTAAAGATATAAATTTGGTGTCTTTCATCTTTTTTGATTATTGTTTTTAAATATGGCTTTAAACACTTCTAAAGATGAATTTAAATCATACAATAGTCATGAATTTTTTTCCATCAAAGATGCAAACTAAGAGAGAGCACTCTTAAATAGATGTCCATCTATGAATCCAACTTGAATAAATCCATCTTGATATTAGAAAAGATGTAGTCTTACATAGAGTGTCACTTGTTGTAAAAATCCTCAAAAATTTGATCTTGATCCATCAAACTTCTCTGGCATACTTATTCTTACTTTTTTTATAATTATATTAGCAAAGACTTCTTGGATTCAATTTTGAGCTTGATCTACTTGCTTCTTTTAATTGTACAACTTCTTGGCATAGAATTTAAATTTCATTGTTTATTTTTTCCATAAGTACAAAAATAATAAAACTATGATTTACATTAGAAATATATAAGATTTTTACATTACAATTACTATCAAGCTTGTGAAGATTTGAAATAGTTGCAAATTTATTCTCATTTTTGTTGAGAATAGTATCTATTAGTTTTTATTCTATTAATCATTCAAAAAGAGAAAAAGTCAAATTAGAGAAAAATAAACGACAATCTCTAATATCAAATGAAAATTTCTACAAAGAGAGATAATCTTTTCTTTTTAAAGAAAAAATTAGTGTTAAAAAATTAATTATTAATTTAAATATAAATAATTTGTAACCTCTAAAATATAATAATAGAAGTGAGATAATTTATTCACTTTTTAAAAAAATAAAAATAATAAATTAGCACTCTTATCAAAATTTCAAAGACATGAATTTTAAATAAATAAAAATTCAATATACTTTTTGTATTATTCAAAAAGACTAAAAAATTAATCAAAGATAGTATAATATTAAACTAAAAAGGCTATTACCAAAGGTAAGAAGATTAAAAAGTCTTGAAACAAGATAAAAAATCAAAAAGGCATTGATAAGAGTGAAGAGGCTTCATTCTTGCCTCTTTATATACTATCTAATTAAAGGCTACATAATAACGTTCTAAAGAACCTTCAATATATATTCAACTTACAAGACATGTATTTGGACTTGTAAGATAAGTTTTCTATATATATGCCATATGGTTAGCTTGTACCACAAGCTAAAAACATGTGCAACATATGGCTAATTTTTTGGCCAAGTATTCAAACTATCAATCAATTATAAACATATATAAAGGTGATACTTTGTTTATGAAACTTTTAAGAAGCTTCTCTATAAGATATTATCAAATTAATTTACTTCTATTTATTCATATTATTTAGATAATTATTGAAGTAAATATATATGTTCTTGATAGAATCTCTATTAATAAAACTACTTGAATTAATATTCCATGAATATGGCAATACCTATCTAGAAATTTTTCAAGGCCTTTTTTTACATTAGTTGTATAATTCTCTCTAACTAATATATTATTTTCTTACTAAAAGAAGCAAATATTCCTTTTATTTTGCTATCTTCTCCAATTTGAATAGAGAGGTAACTTCTCTTTTATGTTATGTTTTAAAGACTTTGTTGCTTCAAAGATATATATTATCTTTTTACTAAAATTATCCTCAAATGGTAAGTCATATCATTTCTTTTTAGTTACTTGATGTCTTAGAATTATTAAGTCATATTGAGTTGAATAAATTCTTGACTTAATACAAGTCATATAAATATGAGAATACTAAAGATAATATTTTTTTATTTATATAAGCAATAATCTTCATGATCAAATCAATAAGAAGCTTTGTCTAATTTGGAATTAAATTCTGATATTTTCACTTGCCAATATTTTGACTCAAGTCTTGTTTCTCTACTTTGGCTTATTAAAAAAGAATATAAAAATTAAGAATTTAAACACCTTCATGTACCAAATATTTTTTATTCTAATAATCTAGTATCTTTCTTTTAGGTCATAGAAATTGAGAGAGATGACAACTATCATTTTGGATGTTTTTTTTTTGCTCATTGCCTAAAAATTGATTCTTTGATTTTTTTATTAATAGACGTTTATTATTAATAAAAGATTTCATTGATTTGAATCTTCTTATATTGTATTTTTTATATTCATTGGTATTACTTTCAAAATCAACTTATCAACCATGTTTTTGTAGTTCAATAACCAAGGCATTGCTTTGACATAGTCATGTATCAATACAACTAATTATTTTTGTAATGCAATCTCCTTTGCAATGTTAAGAAGATTCCTTCAATATTTTTGTCATTGACTCTTCTTAACTTCATGGATACTATGGATTATCCTATCTTTTGTATTAAGCCATTTATCTTCTTACTCTATTTTTTTATTTATTTTTAATAACACTACACTTTGTACTAATTACTTTCAATGCTAATTATATTATTTTTTTTAACTATACTTAATTATTCTATGCTAAATACTTTGGTCATTATTTTTGATACAATGTAAGGTTCTTTGTCCTATCTTATGCTCAACTTTGGCACTACTATCTTTCTATCCTAATTCATTGCAAAATGTATGGTAAAATAAATTAGATCTTGATCTTTTTTTATATCCTTTTAATCTTATTTTTATCAAGTTGAATATTAAATGAAATGACTCTAAACTGATAATATATCTTGAATGACATCGTTTTTTATTTTTTCAAGTCCTTCTTTCATTAATGGCAATTAAAATCTAATTGATTTCTTATTTTCATTCTACATTTGGATCCAAGACAACTCTATTCCTAGGATTGGTTTTAGGTATAATAATTATTCAAATTACATTTAAATTTTAGTTTTTTTTCTTAATTCTTATCACTTTTATGAAATTGCAAATTTCTATTTTTTTTTATTGATTCTATCTACTTTTATTACTCTAATTCTATCTATTGTAACTTGTATAAACAATTTCATGCCTTTAGCTTCTTTTAAGCTCTAATATATTATATCATGAAATATTGGTTCTTGTTGTGATGATGAAAAAGAAGAAGCAAAAAATGTGAAGTTAGGATTTCAATTAAATGAGAAAGAATTGAAAAAATATAAAACTTTGGTAATAGAATATTAGATTATATTTTTATGTTTTGAAAAATATTTAAATTTTATTTCTTTTAATATATTTTAATATATTATTCTAATTCTTTCAAATTCCATATTCATTAGATAAAAATATGAAAGACTCATATCTAAGATGCAATCCATAGTAAAAGTAGAATTAAAAAAGTTAATTCAAGTGGATTTTATAAGAGCCATAGAAACTACAAATTGGTTGTCTTATATTGTCTTGGTGAAGAAAAAAGGAAGAAATAAATTTAAGGTGTTTGTGGATTATTGGAATTTAAATAAATTTATTCAAAAAGACTATTTTCTAATATCTTTTATTATTTTTATAATAAATTCTGTGATAGGTCATAACTTATATAATTTTGTAGATGGCTACTTTGATTATAATCAAGTATCAATAGCTATCTAAGATTCATAAAATATTTTATTTACTTTACTTTAAAAATCTTTTGTATATATAGTATTGACTTTTTTCTTATGCAATACTCTTTCAACTTTTTTAAGAATTATAATCTATACATTTTTAGACCTTCTTTAAAAATCTATATCAATTTTTATTGATTACTTTAGAAGTCAAATATCAAAGAACAATCACCCTGAAAGTTTTCAATTATGCTTCCAATGTTGTAAAAAAATAGGAATTTTTCTCAACCCAGAAAAGATTTATTTAATAATTAAAAAGAAATTTTTATTAGATTTTATCATTTCTAAGTAAGGAAAAGAACTTTATCTTAAAAAATTGTAGGTTATTACAAACATACCACCTTCAAATAGAATACAAGAAATTTAAAATATTTTTAAACTCATAGGTTGGTACTGCAACTTGATTGAATTATATTTTACTTAAGTCTTATCATTGATTAATTTTTTGAAGGTCACAAAATTTTAATAGACTTCTAAATTCTAAACTAATTTTGATATAATAAAAAATAAATTTCTATCATATTTTTATCTGCTACCATGTAATTGAGATCAATATTTTTGTCTACTATAATGCTTCTAAATTGGCAATACGTAGTGTCTTATGTCAACTTAATGATAAGGATTTGATCTATCTTTTTGCCTTTGCTTATAAATAATTGACAAGTATTGGATGCAATCATACAATCAAAGAACAAGAATATTAAGCTATAGTCTTCAATATCAAAAAAATTGCCATTATCTTTAGATGAATAAAGTAGTATTCTTTAAAGATTACATGTCTTTTAGATATGTTGTCAATAAACCATGTTCAAATAGTAGATTAATTAGATGAGTGTTATTTTTAATAAAATTTGATTATACAATGTAAAATAAAATTTAAAAATAATATCAAAAATCTAATGACATCTCCTAATTATTTACAACTATGGATATCAAAGTTATAGACAATAAATTTTTTAATGCCTATTTATACCATATTATGGTTGAACTTACATAGTATGAATATATTACTAAATTTTTGAGTACTTAAAAATTATCCAATGCTTTATCAAAAAATGAATCACAAAAGATTACAATAAATAATATCCATTTTATTTTTATAGCCAAGAAATTATATTGGCAAAGAATTAATGGTAGAATTAAAATATTATCTTCATATAAAGTAATATTATATGTTCTAAAAGCTTGTCACTTAAGTACTTGTGGTAGAAACTTCTTTAGTTGATTAACAACTCAAAAATTATTAAAAGAAGCAATATTTGGCATATAATATTTTTTAATTCAAAATCTTTTGCAAGATCTTATAATGCTTGCTAATAATATGTATATAATAATTTAAATCTTATAATGCCTTTAAATTCCTTACTTCTACTTCTTTTAATTAAAAAATAAAATATAAACTATATTAGATTTATTTATCCTACATGTTTATATAAAATAAAATATATTATTATATCTATAAAATATTTAATCAAGTAAGTAGAATCAAAAGTAGACAAAATAGCACATGCTAAGTAAATTTTTATATTTTTATATGAAAATGTAATAGTTTGTTTTATTTGTTCAAAAATTTATATAAGTGACAATTGTATTTATTTTTTAAACTAGGCTATTAAAAAAATGACTACATTATTTACTATCAATCATTAAAAATTTATTTTTTATCATCTTTAAATAAATTATCTTAAATAAAAGATCAATTGAGCTTTAGTTTTAATATTAAAAAAAATTATAATAGATTCTTAGCATGATTAGAATCTTGAGCTTATTTTTTTTTTTGAACTTATCATATTACTTAAAAAATTACAAAGGCTATATCTTTTTTATGATATATAGAATAGAAGTCATTCTATTTATAAAATTTAAAATTCTATTCTTATATATTTTTATTGACAAAAGATTTTATATTTTTTAATTTTTGAAAGAGCGATTAAAGCATTTAGAACTACTAAATAAAATTCAAAGATTTGCAACCTAATATATAAAAACTACTCATAGAAAGAAAAAAAAGAGATACTTAATCAAAAATAAATAAATATCTTTTTATTTTTTTCAACTTTGAAGTATGGATTCTTATTTAATTGATGTGAAGGAAGCAACACATTAGATAGAAGAGATAGATATACGTTGATTAGAAAAATTAATTGTATATTCCACTAGATTATGATATCATTAAATAAATAATATTAAATAAAAAGGAGCTCCCATCATACTTAGAGGTAGAGACTAGACTCTTGAGTGAAAAAAATGAATAAGAGAAATAAAAAATTAGAGCAAAAGCCCAAAGTTCTTACTTTCACATATTAATAAGCTACATGTTGTTCATATCAAAATAACATATATTGAAGATAGAAGATAAAAAAATATCATTAAAGAGATTCAAATTAATCTTCAAGTCTTTTAATACTATGCCAAATTTTACCTTATTCTAACTAGTAGATCTTAAGATATCATAGAAATCCTACTTGATTTCAAATTGCTAACTTCTAATATCCTCTTGTACCAAAATCTAGATATCTTTCAACTGCACCATTAAAATAATACAAAATTTTAAATACACTCAGCTCATCCAATCAATCAACCACAATAAAATTTTGAATTATATATGTGACACCAATTGCACGAGTTAATTGAGAGTGTTAGTCTTAATTGTATTACATAATTTCAAAGTCACCAATATAAACCCTGACTTTGAATAATAATTGTAAATTCATTCCAAATCTTATGAAAAAAAAGTCTTATATCTTTAAAATAAACTTAAAGCTAGCTCTCTAATTCCAATTGTTGAACTCCAAATGCCTCCATATTTTACCATAGGTGACTATTTTAGTGGCTAGAGATCTGATTTCAACCTTATTCCACAAATAGTCAATCTCCAAGTATCAATTCAATCAATTTGTCAAGGACATGAATTTTAAGGAAAGAAAATCCTTAATACACTCATGTATCACTAAAAGAAACTAAAAAATCAATCAAAGATGGTATAATATTGAACTAAAATAACTATTGCTAAAAACAAAAAGACTAAAAAGTCTTGAAACAAGACTAAAGACTAGAAAGGCGTTGACAAGAGTGAAGAAGGCTTCACTTTTGCCTCCATATATACTCTCTAACTAAGAATTATGTGGCAATATTCTATAGGACCTCCAACATGTGTTGACTTTGCTAGCCACATTACTTAACTTATAAGGCAAGTTATCTATGTATGCACCACATAGTTAGCTTGTTTTACAAGCTACTATATGGACTTAACTTGTTCTATAAGCTACCAACATGGAATTAACTTGTTGGCCAAGTTTCTATCTTACAAATACATCTAAAGTCAAAACCACATCTATGAAGCTTCTAAAAAGCTATTTAGAAGATTTTATGAAAGAAAACTATATTTACTTACTTCTATCTAATCATATAAGTAACTATTAGGATAAACATATATATATCCATGATATTACCTTCTCTTCTAGACACGAGTTCTAGGAAGAGCGATCATCATCTTTCATAGATCTTTGCAATTATTCAACTTGATTTAGAAGGATGTTATCAATAAAAAGCCTCAACTTTTTTTTTATTACATTTGTAAGATTCTTTGCTAGCTCCCATATACCTTTATTAATATCATATCTACACCAATGAACAAAATATCCTAACCTATTTTAGTGTCGTCTTGAATCTAAGACTTTTTCCACCTCGAATTCTTAATTATTATCCATTTCTATAGAAAGAAGTAGCATTTGTCTTCATTCCAAAATATTCGGTGTCTTATATGGCTCAAGAAGGGATACATAAAATATAAGGTGGATCTTCATAGACTCCGATAGATATAATCAATAAGCAACAAGATTGATTTATTCACAAATAGGAAAAGATTTAAGCATATGATAGTTCAACTTATCACAAAGATGAGTAGTTTTGATATTGCGACAAAGTAACTATACCTTATCACCCACATTGAATTATGGTTGCTCTTTGGCATAGGTATCCACATAGGACTTTTGTCATCCTTGAGCTTCTTTTAATTATATCTTCATTGTTGCATGTAGCTGTGACAAACGATTTGCTAAATCTTCTACCACAAGATTATTAACTTTTGAAAAGTCAAAAGTATCAAGACATGGATGATAACTATAATTGATAAAGAAAGGTGTTTATTAAATAGAAGAATATATCAAATTATTGTATGTAAACTCTGCCAATGGCAAAAGAGTTGTCCAATCATCTAAATGATAATTAAAGATACACCTCAAATACTACTCTAGAATTCAATTCACATGTTCTATTTATTCATTAATTTGAGGATGAAAAGTCAAAGAAAGCTTTATATCTATCTTTAAAATCTTGAATAGGATTCTCCAAAATCTTGATACAAATTGAGTCTCCTATCTAATATAATATCCTTTGATAATCCATGATAGGGATAGATATTGTTAATGAAAAGCTTAGTTGTTTCTTTACTTGAAATAAAATTTGTACATAGTATAAAATATACCATTTTGGTGAAATGATCTATGATTATCAATATAGAATCATATGAACTTGAGCTCGAAAGATCTCTAATAAAATCCATAGAAATAAAAGACTATGATTTTTTGGATATAAGTAATAGTTGAAAAAGTCCATAGAGTTGATGACGAGGAATTTTTGATCTTGAACAAATATCACATAACTGGACAAAGTCTTTTATTGCCTTTTATATTTGTCACCACCAAAAATTTCTAAATATAAGCTATAAAGTCTTATTGTATCCAAAATATCTTGCTACTAAAAAGTGATGACATACTTAAAGAACACATAAATGTGCTTCTCTTTTTAGAACATATAGGCATCTTTCAAAATAAAAAAGGTTGTTCTTGAACTCAAACTTTGAAACATCATGAGACTTAGAAGAAAGATTCTTGATATCATGATCAAGAAGATCAAAGGACATATTTGATTGAACTTATTTGACAAAGGTAAAATCAATAGTCAATGTTGATTTCATTGCTCGAAGATGAAAATACTCTAGCTTCAAGAAGATTTTTCTTTGTTGATTAAAAAATATGTCTTCTTCTTTTGGTATAAGATAAAAATGTCTAAAAAGAACATTTAATAAACTTTGTTATTTTTTAGGTCGACATGTGATCTTGAAATCAAATCTTAATAAGGACATGCTTCAATGGGCTTGGCGATGATTCAAAATACATATTGACATGAAATACTCGAGGTTCTTGTAATCTGTATATAATATGACTGGACTTGAAGCACCTTCTAGATAATGATGCCATTCTTGAAATAAATCCATAATTGTAAGAAGTTCTTTGTTATGGATCTCATAGTTAATCTTGATTACTGAAAATTTCTAAGAATGAAAAGCTACTGGATGGAGTTTGTCATCTACTCTCATTTGTGATAATATTGCATCTAAGACAAAGTCTTATGCATCTATTTCCATAAAGAATACCTTAGAAAAGTTGACACAATACAAAGTTGGTGCAAAAGTAAATTCCTTCTTCAAAGCAACAAACAATGCTTCAACTTCTTTATTCTACTCAAGTTTGTCTTTATAAGTCAAACATGTAAATAGAACTATAATTTGAAAAAAGTTCTTAATAAAGTTTTGATAATAATTGGCAAAGCTCAAAAAGAATTATACATCTTTTATTGTTCTTAGAATCTTTCAATCTATGATAGTTTGGATCTTCTTTATATCTATCATAAGGCCTTCATTGGAAATGATGTATCCCAAAAAGTCAACTTAAATAGTATAGAATATACACTTTTTCAACTTTACATATAATCTATCATCTCTTAGTTTTTATAATATATGAAAAATATGAACTTTATATTTTTCTATGTTCTTAGAATAGATTAAAATGTTATCTAAATAAAAAATAAAAAAATCATCAAGAAATTCACAAAAGACATCATTCATTAGATGTTGGAAAGTAACTGGTGTATTTGTAAGTCCAAAAGCTATGACATTATATTCAAAATGTCCATACCTAGTTTGAAAAGTAATCTTTTATTCATCTCCTTCTTTAATATAGACCAGATTATATGCTCCTCATAGATCTATTTTTGTATAGATCTTTGCTTGATTTATTTAATCAAAAAGTCTTAAAATCAAAAATAGAGGATATCTATTTTTGTTTAAATCTTTGCTTGATTTATTTAATCAAAAAGTCTTAAAATCAAAAATAGAGGATATCTATTTTTGATAGTGATCTTGTTAAGTCTTCAATAATTTACATACATCCACAAAGATTCGTCTTTTTTCTTCACAAATAAGATAGAAGTACTAGCTAGAGATTTAGAATGGTATACAAAGTTCTTAACCAAATTTTCATCAATGTACTCTTTGAATGCATCTAATTTATTTTGTGATAGGCTATAGATTGGTCTAAATGGTGGTTGAGTTTCTTATTAAAGATCTATGGTACAATCATAAGGATGATGCTCCAGAAGAATATCTGCATTCTTCTTTTCAAAACGTCCTAAAAATCTTGATACTAGCTAGGAATATTGCTTGATATCTTCTCACCATTAATAATGGACATGGCATATATAGCAAAAAATGGCCCTTCATTTGCAACATGCATGAACCTATGTATGTAGAATATTTTCTTAACTAAAGATATATCTTTTTTTTTATAAAGTCTTCATCTATAAAACAAGTTGAGGCTCTTGAATCCAACAAGACTAAGACTTTGTGATTTTTTTGGTCCTAAATAGACTTCTAATATAAAATAAGGTGAAGGATCATAGAAGAGAATAGGACCTTTATTAGATGCTATACATGATTCCAATTGTATAATTTCTATTGTACTTGGAGAGACTCATTTTTTGATACATTATCTTTTTAAGCAATTATGCTTCTCATTTTGTAATTGAATTGTTTCTTTAGATAATATTGAGCAGTATGTTTAGCTTTTCTTCAATATAAGCATAAGTCCTTTTAACATCATCAATTCTTTTCTTACTATGTGAGGAATTTAAAACATATCATATCAATTTGCATTGGTTTTGGCTTTTATAAATAAGTTTTTGAAAACTCTACAATAGCCGTCATTATTTGATTTGTTCTTCTTTAGCCATATCTTTGTTTTTGATGTCTTTCAAATAATTGATTGTGACATGTAATAGCTTCAACAATAAATTGTTTTAAAGATTTTGTCTTTAGCATTGCCAGTAACAAGTTTTTGACATTATCCTTCAATTCATATCAAAATTAATTGATAATGGCTTTATCATTCTAATCCATATTGTAAGCAAGGTTCTAGAATTCAGCAACATATATGCTGGATGACTGTGATCTTTGCCATAAACATAAGAACTTGGTCTCTATTACTCTTTCTCAATCACTTTCTTTGAATGTGGCTGTAAATACTTCTAGGAATGAATTCAAATCATAAAAGAATCACAAATCTTTTTCTATTAAAGGTACATATAAAAAAAGAATATTTCTTGATAGAAATGTGCCTATGAATCCGACTTGAGTAAATCCATCGAAATATTGGAAAAAGTATAATCTTAAATAGAGCTGGACTTGTTGCAAAAATCCTTGAAATTTTGATCTTATTCCATCAAATTTCTTAGGCATACTAATCCTTGTCCCTATCATATTTGTAGAAGCAAAACTCCCTAGATTTGAGTGTGAAGTCGATCTACTTACTTCTTTCAACTACATAACTTCTTGCTATAGACTTTGAACTTCTTCCATAGGCATAGGCATAGTACTTCCATGATTTACATTAAAAATATGTGAAATTTTTACTCTTATATTGTTGACAAGCTAATGAAGATTTGCTATAGTTACAAATCTATTCTCACTTCTATTAAGAATAGCATCCATAATCTTTTCTTCTATAGATAACTCAAACAAATTCAAAAAGTTAAATTAGAAGAAGGTAATCTGCAACCTCTATTAAAAATTTCCTCAAAAAGAGATAATTTATTTTCTTTAAAGAAAAGATCAGTATTAAAAAATAAGATTTTTTTATTTAAAGGTGGATAGTTTACAACCTTCAAAATACAACAATAGAAGTGAGATATTCTACTCACTTCTAAAACAAGACAAAAATAGTATATTAATACTCTTGTCAAACTGTCAAGTATATGAATCTCAAAGAAAGAAAATCCTTAATACATTCATGTATTACTAAAAGAAACTAAAAAATTTCTCAAAGATGATATAATATTGAATTAGAATCGCTATTGCCAAAAACAAGAAGATTAGAAAGTCTTGGAACAAGACTAAGAACTAGAAAGATGTTGATAAGAATGAAGAAGGCTTTATTCTTGCCTCTATATATACTCTCTAACTAAGAATTATGTAATAATATTCTATAGGACCTCCAACATGTGTTGACTTTGCTAGCTACATTTTTTAACTTACAAGGCAAGTTATCTATGTATGCGCCACATAATAAGCTTGTTCTACAAGCTATTATACAAATTTAACTTGTTCTACAAGCTATTACATGGACTTAACTTGTTCTACAAGCTATTATACGGACTTAACTTGTTCTATAAGCTATCAATATGTGGTTAACTTGTTGACAAAGTTTCTATCCTACAAATATATCTAAAGTCAAAACCATGTCTATGAAGATTTTGAGAAGCTTTTCTAGAAGACTTTATGAAATTAATCTATATTTATCTACTTCTACCTAATGATATAAGTAACTATTAGGATAAATGTATATGTCTGTGATACTATGATAGAAAGTTTTTAGCTCAATCTTACTTTCAACTTAATCTTGATATCAACTATATTAATTACTTATCTTCTTTTTATTAATTTATGGCCTTTCTTTAGCAATAAAAGAGTTTCGATAGCCTAGAAGGTAAAATTACTAATCAATTTTTAATCTACTGACTATTAAGATAAGAAAATAAATTAAGAATCTTTTATAAAATTCATGTTTAAAGGTCTTGAATTATTATTGAATCAAGATGATTAGATATTAATTAAAGATCAAAGAAAAAATTCAACCTTATTTAGCTCTACAATTACTTTTTTTATCTTTGATAATCAAGAATATTATCTTTCAAACTCTCTCAAAAGCTCCATAACTTTCAAATTCTTGTTAAATTGCTCAATCCATTCTAAAAATGATTTCTTTGTAACTCAATTAATATCCTCTTAAAAATATTCATTCTTTTATATATGTGAAATTACTTCTCATAAATTTTTAAAATATTCTATAATTAATTAAACATGTTCTCATATTTTTGGTATTGTAGCAAGTGAAAATAACTCAATCATCTTCTTTACGAAAACCTCATCCAATTCCATTTTTTATACATAATATTTCAAATACTTTTAAATATTTCTTCCATCAAATTGATCAATTTTATTAACCATTTCTTGTAATGCTTTAATTACTAATACCTCTTTTTGATTATTATTTAGTTGATATTACATAAATAATATAAATACTTGAAATATATTTGTAATATTTAGATCAAAGTATATACCTTGTCCACCAATAGAAAATTATCTTGAAGCTCCATCCAAAATTCCATCAAAAACTCCAAATTCAACCTTCTTACCTACTTGCACTATCAATTTCAAATAACCACAAATACAATCCAACATCTTTCATTCCAAACTTTTATATTATATTCACTATTTATATTATATTATATGTTGTCTTATTTGAGAATGCATAGACACTTAGATGTGAAAGGTGAAGTTGTATTTTATAAATATCCAAAAAATCCTAATAAATTTTATTTATATAAGAAGAATGCAAGTTGAATTTTGATTTAAAATTTCTTAAATCCAATATACACTCTTTTTAATAATCTCAACAATATATAAATTTCAATTACCTTATTACTTTTATAATTAAGAAATTTTGATTTCTCTTTATAATTTTTAACCTTAATTTATAAGTTTTAGCAAATTATAACTTCTAATTTGATTATTTACTTAGTACAAAATTTTGCATACAAATTCTAAAATAAATCTTCTACATGCTCAAAAAACTTTAGCTCAATTTAACTTACAAATTGTGAAAAAATGTTCAAAAATCGCACTAATGTTACTTGGCCTTCAACTTGAAAGTTAATATGGATGTTCCAATAGTACTTTCTTCTTCTCTAATCGTTCATTTCAGCTCAAAATTGATTTGTAGCTTAATCTTTAAGTCCTCTAATACCATGCCAAATTTACCTTATTCCAATTAGTAGATCTTTAGATATCATAGAAATCCTATCTGATCCAAATCTGCCAACTTCCAATATCTTCTTATATCAAAATCTAGATAACTTTCAATTGTATTGTTAGGTGAACACAAAATTTTATATTCACTTAGTATATCCAAAAAATTATATTATTGACAATCTATCTACATTATTTTTGTTAGTATCCTAATAAAGGAATTAGAATCACTTCAACAAGAAATTAAATACATCATAAAATAAAAATTGATAATGTTATAATTCACATGTTAAGTAAAAAAATACAAAATATTATTTACACTTTGTACTTCTTGAGCATTCTAAAGAATCTCATTTCAATAGATATTTTAAAAAATAAAGAAGTTACATTGAACTTTGACAAAAATAAATACATATTCCAAGATAGAATTGAAAAAAATTAATCATTGTAAAAGAAGATATTATCAATAAGCTTTATAAATTAAAAGAAAATATAATGAAAGGCTACTGTCAAGGACATGAATCTCAAAGAAAGAGAATCTTCAATACACTCTTGCATCATTGAAGAGAACTAAAAAGTCACTCAAAAGATAATGTAGTATTAACTAGAATAGCTATTGCCAAAAACAAGAAGACTAGAAAGTCTTGAAATAAGACTAAGAACTAGAACAACATTGACAAAAATGAAGAAGGCTTCACTCTTGCCTCCATATATACTCTTAACTAGGAGCTAGTTGCGATGTCCTATAAGACCTCCAAAACATGTTGACTTTGCTAGCCACATGTCTTAACTTGTAAGGAAAGTTATCTATGTATGCGCCACATGGTTAGCTTATTCTACAAGTTATTATACGGAATTAATTTGTTCCATAAGCTACCAATACATGATTAACTTGTTGGCCAAGTTTTTGACCTACAAACACATCTAAAGTCAGAACCGCATCTATGAAGCTTATAAGAAGCTTCACTAAAAGAGTTTATGATATATATATATCCATGATATTACCTCTCCTTCTAGAGACAAGTTCCATAAAGAGCGGTCTTCATATATTGAGGAAGTCCAAGATGCGACAAATTGTATTTGTCACATAGGCCTTCTCAGCCATCAATAGTAACTCATATCAGGACAAGAAGATCACCTTATTATTTGGTTGTTGTTGAGGCAATCATAACTTCTTTCAAATAAAACATTTGGAATACTGTCAAGAATTTTTTCTACCTCTAATAAAATCACCAAATAGCAAGAGTCTCTTTCAAGGTCGTGATACCAATTATATTATATCTTGCAATTTATTCAAGAAAGGATATGTCGTTCTTGAGGATCTTCATGTCAATTTTATTATCTTGAAGGTTGTGACAATTTTAATATCTCATTTGATAAATCCACAAATAAAAACTCTTGAGTTGAATCTGCTGGTTGTTGGTTTTCCATCTTTTTAGCATCACAAATATACAAAAGCTACAAAAGAAGATAGAAGGAAGAATGTTATCTTCCTTTGATCTTGTTTCTTTTATAGCAAAGATTTGCTATTCTTCATCTTGATTTTGATAGATTTTACTGATGAAAAACCTCAACTTTCTTTGTTGCATTTGTAAGATTCTTTGATGGCTTCCATATGCATTTACAAATATCATATCCATGTCAATGAACAAGATATTCCAACCTATTTTGGCACTGCCTAGAGTCTAAGACTTCTTCCACCTTGAACTCTTGATTACTCTCTACTTCTATAGGAAGATGTGGCATTTGTCTTCTTCTCAAAATATTCACTATCTTATACGACTCAAGAAGGGACACATGAAATATAGGGTGGATCTTCATATTCTCTTATAGATGTAATCGATAAGCAACAAGATTGATTTATTCACAAATAGAAAAAGGTCTCCACCTATGATAGTTCAACTTATCACAAGCATGAGTAGTGTTGATATTGTAACGAAGTAACCATATCTTATCACCTATATTGAATTGAGTTGCTCTTTGCGATAGGCATCTGCATTGGTCTTTTGCTGTCCTTGAGCTTTTTTTAATTGTATCTTTATTATTGCATGTAGCTTTCACAAATGATTTGCTAAATCTTCTTCCGCAAGATTATCAACTTTTGAAAAATCAAAAGTATGAAGTCATGGATAATAACCATAATTAATAAAAAAAGATAATTATTGAATAAAAGAATAAAATTATTGTATACAAACTCTGCCAATGGTAAAAGAGTTGCCCAATCATCTTGATGATAGTTGATAGTACATCTCAAATATTGTTCCAAAATTTGATTCATCTATTTTGTTTGCCTATTAGTTTGAGGATGAAAAGCCAAAGAAAGCTTTATATCTACCTTTAGAATCTTGAATAAGATTTTCCAAAATCTTGATAAAAATTGAATCCCCCTATCTAATATAATATCCTTTGGCAATCTATGATAGCAATAGATATTGTCAATAAAAAGCTTAACTGTTCTTTCACCTGAAATAGATTTTGTACATGATACAAAATGTGCCATTTTGGTGAAGCAATTTACAATTATGAATATGAAATCATGTGAACTTGAGAGTGAAATATCTATGATAAAAACCATAGAAACAAAAGACCATGGTTGTTTTGGAATAGGTAATGGTTGAAACAATCCATAAAGTCAATGGCAAAGAATTTTAGATCTTGAACAAATATTGTATGATTATAAAAAGTCTTTGACTACCTTCTACATTTGAAGCCACTAAAAATCTCTTGATATTAGCTCCAAAGTCTTATTGTATCCAAAATGTCCAGCTATTAGAACATCATGATGAGCTTGAAGGATACGTAATTGTGCCTCGTCTTTTAGAATATATAGGCAATCTTCAAAATATAATAGGTATTTTTTGAACTCAAACTTTGAAGTATTATAGGACTTAGAATAAGCATTCTTGATATCATAAATATAAAGATTAGAAGACATACTTGATTGAATTTGCTTAACAAAGGTTGAATCAATAGTTAGTGTTGATTTTATTGCTTGAAGATGAAAATGCTCGAGCTTCAAGAAGATCATTTTTTATTGATCAAAAGATGCATCTCTTTCTTTTGGTATAAGATAAGAACGTCTAAAAAACGCATCTGATAGACCTTGTTATTTTTTGAGTTGATAAGTAATCTTAAAATTGAATCTGAATAAAGACATGCTCTAACAAGCTTGACAATAATTAAAAATATGTATTGACATGAAGTACTCAAGGTTTTTATGATCCATATATACAATGACTAGACTTGAAGCGCCTTCTAGATAATGACACCATTTTTGAAATGAATCCACAATTGTAAAGAACTCTTTGTCATGGATCTCATAATTAATCTCGATTGCTGAAAATTTTCTAGAATGAAAAGCTACTAACTGTAGTTTATTATCTATTTCTATTTGTGACAACACTACACCTATAATAAAGTCTGATGCATCTGTTTCTACAAAAATGCTTTAAAAAAGTCAACACAATGTAAGATTAGTATAGAAATAAATTCTTTTTTTAAAGCATCAAATGATTCTTTTGCTTCTTTATTCCACTCAAGTTTGTCTTTACAAGTCAAACGTGTAAGTGGAGCTGCAACTTAAAAAAAGTTCTTGATGAAGATTCGGTAGTAATTAGCAAAGCCTAAAAAGTATTATAAATCTTGTATTGTTCTAAGAATATTCTAATCTATGATAGTTTGGACCTTCTTGGAATCCATCATAAAGCTTTCATTAGAAATGATGTACCCTAAAAAGTCAACTTGAGTAGTGAAGAATATATACTTTTTCAACTTGGCATATAATCTTGCATTTCTAAGTTTTTATAACATATGATGAATATAAAGTTCATGTTTTTCTATGTTCTTAGAGTAGATTAGAATGTCATTTTAATAAAAAATAAAAAAATCATCTAAAAAATCATGAAAAATATTATTTATAAAATATTGAAAAGCGGCTAATGCATTCGTGAGTCCAAAAGGTATAACATTATATTCAAAATATCAATATCTAGTTAAAAAAGTAATCTTCCATTCATCTATTTTTTTATATATAAACTAAGTTGTATGCTCATCATAGATCTATTTTGGTATAGATCTTTGCATAATTGAGTTGGTCAAAAAGTCTTGAAATCAAAAGCAAAGGATACATATTTTTTATGGTGATCTTATTGAGTCGTCAATAATCCACACTCATCTGTAGAGATTTGTCTTTCTTCTTTACAAATAAGATAGGAGCTTTAGCTGGGGATTTAGAATGGCGTATAAAGTTCTTTGCCAAGTTTTCATCAATTTACTCTTTTAATGTAGTCAGCTCATTTTGCAATAAGCTATAGCTTCTCCACAATATAAACACAAATTTTCTTGGTGAAGTTGAGCCTTTTCCTACTTTGTGAGAGTTTTAAAATGTATCATATCAATTTGCATTGATTCTAGCTTTGATGAATATATTTCAAAAAACTAAGAAGTTATCGCCATTACTTCACTTGTTCCTCTCCAACCAAATCTTGTTCTTCATGCCTTTTAAATAATCAATTATTGCATGTAATGACTTGAGCAATAAATTATTCTAAAGATTTTATTTTTGGCATTATTAATAATAAATATTTGATACTATCCTTTAATCCATATCAAAGTTGATTGATGAGTGCTTTGTCATTTCAATCAACATCACAAGCAAGGTTTTGAAATTTAGCAATATATGTAGTAGCTGATTGTGATTCTTCTTATAAAGATAAGAGTTTGATCTCTGCTACTCATCCTCAATCACTTTCTCCAAATGTCACTGTAAATACTTCTAAGAATGAATTCAAATCATAAAAGAGTCGCAAATTTTTTTCCTCTAAAGGTACAAACTAAGAGAGAGCACTTCTTGATAGAAGTGCACCTATGAATCCAACTTGAGTAAATCCATCAAGATATTGAAAAGAGTGCAACCTTAGATAGAACTTGACTTGTTACAAAAATCTTTAAAATTTTGATTTTGTTCCATCAAACTTCTTAAGCATACTAATCCTTGTCTCCATCATACTTGTAGAAGCAAAATTCCATGGATTTGGTTGTGAGTTGATCTAGTTACTTCCTTCAATTGTACAACTTCTTACTATAGATTCTGAACTTCTTCTATAGGCATAGATATAGTACTTCTATGATTCATATTAGAAATACATGAGATTTCTACTCTAAGAATATTGACAAGCTCATGAAGATGTGCAATAGTTGTAAATCTATTCTCACTAGATGTAGTATCCATAATCTTTCCTTTCAAAAGAAACTCAAACAAAGCTAAAAAGTTAAATTAGAGGAGGATAATCCATAATTTCTAATAAAAATTTCTACAAAGAGGAGTAATCCACTTTCTTTAAAGAAAGATTAATATTAGAAAATAAGATTTTTTTCATTTGAAAGATAGATAGTCCACAACCTTCAAAATATAACAATAGAAGTGAAATAATCTATTCACTTCTAAAAAAAGACAAAAATAGTATGTTAGCACTCTTATCAAACTATTACGAGACATAAATCTCAAAGAAAGAGAATCTTCAATACACTCTTGTATCATTGAAGAGAGCTAAAAAGTCATTCAAAAGATAATATAATATTAATTAGAATAGCTATTGCCAAAAATAAGAAGACTAAAAAGTCTTGAAACAAGACTAAAGACTAGAACAATGTTGACAAGAGTGAAGAAGGCTTCACTCTTCCCTCCATATATATTCTTAACTAGGAGCTATGTGGGAATGTCCTATAGGACTTCCAAAACATGTTGACTTTGCTAGCCACATGTCTTAACTTGCAAGACAAGTTATCTATGTATGCGCCACATGGTTAGCTTTTTCTATAAGCTATTATATAGAATTAACTTGCTTCACAAGCTACAAACATGTGATTAACTTGTTGACAAAGTTTCTTACCTATAAACACATGTAAAGTCAAAATTATATCTATGAAGCTTCTAGGAAGCTTCACTAAAAGACTTTATGAAATTAATCTATAGTTACCTACTTCTATCTAATCATATAAGTAATTATTGAGGTAAATATATATGTCCTTGATAGCTACCTAGAAATTGAGTACAACCTGATAATCTATACTATAATTGATAGTTCAAAAATGAATAATAAGCCATATTTTAGCACAAATGTCTCAAATCTTTTTACTTTTAAAAGCTATGTTGAATGATAAACATTGGAATAGTGAAAGATTTGTCAAATATTTTAATTGAAAACCTCAATTATTCAATGTGTATCTTAAGAAAAAATAGTTGAACTTACTTCTTGAATAAAGAATAACAAAAAAGCATCATATTTTGTTATATTTATTGACAGCTTTTTTAAAAAAAATATGAATACAATTTTTTTTACAAAAAATTAAGTATTTTCTAACTTTCAAAAATTTCACAAAGAAATAGAAGAGATTATTGGCAAGAAAATTTATACTTTAGGAATTAATAATAAGAGTGAATATACATCTAGTAAATTCAATTCATATGTGTAAACTTGTAGAATAGATATTAATTCATTTTTGAAAGATATTGGTAAAATATATTAATAGTCCATGTAATAGGAAATTCAAGAGGACGGATGAGTGATTTAGTTCTTAAAAGCGGTTAATTATAAAATTACGGTTAGAATTTGGAGAATCAGAGGAAAGTATATAGGAGTTATAGAAGTTAATTAAGGTGCCATCACTATGACAGTTGTGAGCCGGGGTAAGCTTGATGCTACCTCTTTTCTTTTTTTTGTTATTTTCTTTGAATAAGAAGATTGAGAGTTTCTGAATATTGTGAAAAGAATTATGGAATGGAAATGTGATTGGTATTATTTGAAAAGAAGAAAGATTGAATGCTGAATCTGATTGTAGTTCAATAGAGAGAATGAATCTATGTTTGTATGAAACACCGTAATGTGAATGGCAGTTCTGTGTGAAGAATTCTAGTGATTGGAATGAGGGTAATTGTGTGCTGAAAGCTGTGAGGGCGCAATATTACAGTTGGAGATTATGAGGGTGAATATATTAGTAGAAATAACAGTTATTGGTATGACTGAATTGCTGTAAGGAAGAGACTCATAAGATGAAGGAGGAGATTATAGTTTCCTTGTGTATTTAGATATTGGAAATAGAGACGATACATTCAGGAGGTAATTGATTGTGTGACCCTAACGTGAACGCTTAAACAACTAGTCATTTTCCGTGTTTCAATCCCCCTATACGGGTTTATTTCCATTAGATTAATTTGAAATAAGTAAAACGAGCAATCACATTTTGGCGCCGCTGCCAAGGAGTGATAATAGCTTTGAGTGTTAGGAATTAATTACCAAACGTGTGAGAAAATAGGCAATGGAAGACAATTTCAGTAGTGTTTGAAGCAAGATTATGGTTAATAAAAATGAGAGCATTGCATTGAAGAAAATAAATTAGTTGAGAGAAAGACAGGGAAGAGCGCAAGGAAGGAACTTGCTTAGAGAGGAGCAAGAATGTAATCTTAAAAGGAAGCATCGATAAAATTGGATAAAACCATGGTTGAAAGCTTGTCGGTGCATCCGAACATATTAAGAACTGGACAGATTGTTAATTCTGCAATCGTATGTACCGTTAGAAAAACTGCCAAAAATACTTGCGAGAAATTTTGTTAACATTCCAATAGAAATCTTAGGGCTGTTAACTAAAAGAGAAGGAGGCATAGAAGAATTTGGTACTCTATTGGATATTTTTTCAGTAGGGGGTACCATTGAAACGAGTAATAATGGCTCTTCAGATTGGCACAAATTGGTCGCCAATAAAGATAACTATATTGTATTTCAAAATTTGACGTTTTCACCTCATATTCAACTAGTAAAATTATTTGGATATAATAATAGTCAATCGGGAAGGCCTAGAAGTCTCAAAAAGACTTTTGCAAGAGATAGTTTTTAATTTAATAAGGAATTGAGCGGAACACCGGCATCTTTAATGACATCCAGAGGACCAGCAGTTCCGATTATAGTTCAAATGGATGCAGTGGGCGATCGAATGACTAGCATCGCGTTGTCGTATAACGTGCTTTCCTGCTCGAGAACGTGCCGAGCGTCTAGCTGTAGAAGGTAGTATGGAGATTCGCTAATATTCAAACAGTCTATCGGTTTTTTGACTATTGGAATATAAACAACTGCAAGAATACACCGTAAATCTATATGGATGCCCTTCGACTGCTTGCCGAAGTCCTTTTTGTCCCAGCCGATAGGTCTCTAGACGTTACAGAGAACTCCGAACAACCCAAACTGCTAATCTTCGATACCGCTTTATACTCACGATCTTGTATCCACTGACTGTCTCGTTAGATTAACCCAATAAATTTCATTCACTCCGCATACTCAATCCTATAGACACCCTTTTAATTCTTCATCACAGACGTAATTCGATTTCACAAAACAGTCAAGAGTAATCAAACCCACTTCATTAAAAATCCTGATTCACCATTACAACATTGACTTCAGCAACGATTGCCTCAGTCTTCCCAAAACCCTATGAAGAAAAAAAACCCAATTTTTTGTCTTTTTTCCCCGTCTCGAAGCATGAAGCTAGCTCTCTCAATCTTTCAAAAAAAAACCCCCCCAAAACTTTCTCTCCCCCTTCATTTCTTCAATCTTAATTCTGAATTTCTTCAATCTTCCGTCTTGGATCCAAAATTGGCTCTCGCCGTCAAAGCTTTCTCCTCCGTTTTTACCTTTAAAAAAATTTTTTACCAAAAGGACGTTCTCGGAACGGCACAAAGGACGGAACAGCCTGAAACGGAATCGGAGCCCCGTAATCAAGACAACATTGAGTCGCCCGACCAATTCAGATCTCATAATGGATAAGAGGCCCGTAATAAGACCTAGATGTTCCCGTAATTGGACCGCATTGGATTGCCCGACCAATTCAGGTCTCATATTGGGTAAGTCCTGGATTGGATGTCTTGAAATTGGATCCAATTGGCTCTTCGAACTAGGCTCACCCGTCGTTGAATTGGTCTTTTTCTTTTCTGTTGACTCCCATTATTGGAATCGAACGAAGCATTTTAGTAAGCCCCGGCTGACTGTAATGGGGTGACTGAACCTAGCCTCTCAGTATTTGTACTGGAATTGGTCGTTGCTCCCAATATTCGAGGTAACTGAACATTAATAAAAGTCCTCTTTCTTTATATTTTCATAGAATACTCGTGTTACAACACGACATCCACCCCCTCTAAACCTGTGCATCCTCCGGTATGCACTAATTTATCCAATTGTTGTTTGATTTAGAATATATTCTCTACGTCTTTGTCCAGTTCGTCTTCATCACCTTCATTATCCAAATCACTTTCATCTTCTTGTAATATACCTAACTTGCGTAATTCTCCTTCAATATCATATAATCTTTTTCTTTCTTTTCTTTTAAAATCATCAACTTTCTTATACATAATATTTCTATTCTCCAAAATACCAATAAAACTCGCATCAAAGGCACCTTCATCTCGCAAGAATACCTCCTCTTTTTTACCTCCATAATCTCGCTTTACAGTGGTACCTCCCCAAAATCCTTAAATCTTTCAACAATCTTTGGCAATGGTTTCTCCCTCAACCTATCTCGATTCCGTTCATGGTTAGGAGGTACTGTTAGAAATTGTACAACTTTCCTTCCATCTTCGCTACATACCCTTACATAAGCAGAACCATCGTCAAATATTTTTGTTTCCATCCGTGTTGCCGTAATATAGGGTTGTCCTAAAATCAACGGATAAGACGTTGTATCTTGAACAAAGAAATGTTGCTCCGTCGCAACATCCCCAATCCGAATTTTGACATCTGGACAAGCTCCATATAATTCGCCCCGTGTGTTATTAGCTACTCGTATTGTCCATCCATGTTCCATATCAATTGGCCATTTTTGCTTCTTATAAAGATCTTTAGACATGAGATTTATTTCAGAACCATGGTCGACTAAAGCAACAATTGGTTCTTCTATATCTCCTATTTTCACCAATACCTCAGTAGTTGCCCATGCCCAATGCTTTCGAGTATAATGGCTCAAAGCTTCCATTTCCTTATCACTATAATCTTTGAAACGTATTCGTTGATTATACCCATTCTTTCCATTTGTTGGTTGCTTATAACCAATATCAACCTCTTCTTCATCTTTATATATTCTTGCATCAATAGCATGACTCATTCCAGTTCCATCCATTAATTTCCTCTTTCGCTTAATGCTGTCAATGATAACATCATGAAACTCCTTCTTTGTAAATCTTAAGACTTCTTTCAATATGAATTCCACCTTAGCATTTAATATACATTCTTCCAACGCCCCTTTCAAATTTGTTGCCGCTTCAATGTCAGAAAGTAGTTTATAAGCAATTGATTTGCCCTTAACTTTTGTCTCCTTTGTTTTTTCTCCCAATGATGCTGAGGTATCCTTTACAAGCAATTCTTGTGAAGCTGCCTCCTGAGCCTTGTCTCCTCGAGTTTGCCTCTTAGAAGAATTTCCTTCTCTAGTATCATCAAAATTTCCTCGTCTCTTTTCTTCCATCAAAGCTTCATGTTGGCTCTTAGCAATATATGCTTGAACTGAAAGAGACTCAATAAGATCCTCCCAACCTGTTCTACCTCGTATTGTAGCTGCAGTCCTCAATAATGCTTCTCAAGCTAATTTCCCTTCTTGCATTGTAGAAACGGCAGAAGCCCAAAACTCACTAGTTTCTGTTCTTCCACCAAGGTCATGATCTACTCTAGCACCATAACTTGCACTTTCTTGTGCTACTGTTTCATGCTCTTTTAGGTAATCTTGAACCAATGCTCTCATTCCTCCCTTGCCAAAATTGGTTTGAAGAAGATCCTCCCTATCTTTTAATGCTATCTTCCCATCTTTCCAGCAAATAATTCCTTGCCGTATCATATTATTAAATTTATTGCAATCTTTTCTAGTGTGTGAAGCGTCATCACACCAAATGCATCTTTGTACATATCCTTGTTTTAAAACATTCTTCAAATTGTTTGTAGAAGTATTCTCTTCAAGTCTTACCAATTTGATTTGAAGATCTCGCATTCTTCGTATAATTTCTTCCATCCCCATATCTGCTTTCTTTAATAAGGATGTCAAAGGTTGAACTGTAGGCATTGTTGGTGGTGTTGTACGTACTGGAGCTTTAGGTGCTTGTACTGTTTTTGGAATATTGCTCCTATCCTTCCTCCTTTCTCTTTTTGTAAGCAACCCCACCGCATCTTCAACGTTCTTCTTCTTTGTTGTCAATCCTTCATCTTCTTCTTTGTCTTCAAGAAGGAGTTCTAATTTCCCTTGCAATTCTCCATCAGGAGCTTGAAGAAATAGATCAACTTTGTTCGGCTCCAATGTCAATTTTTCTACCTTCGACAATTGAGATTACTGCCTCTCAAATTCTCTTAGTAGCTCTGTTGCTTGCAAATTCTTATTAGGCCGTTCAATCCATTCCAGAAACAACTTCTTAGTAACGCGATCAGCATCTTCCAAGAAATATTTGTCTTTCAATGCATGTGAAAAAACCTCCCATGAATTCCTATAACGATCCATAATCGATGTAATATGGTCTCTTATCTTCGGTATCGTGGCAAGTCCAAATAATTGAACCATTTTCTTCTCAGAAACCCGATTTAGTTCGATTTCACGAACATAACATCTTAAATACCTTGAAATATTCCTTCCATCAAATTGATCAATTTTATTGACCACTGCTTGCAATGCTTTGGTTGCCAAAGCTTCTTTTCGATCATTGCTTTGCTGTTGCTGCATTGATAATGAGAAGGCTTGAAACATACTAGCAATAGATAGATCCATGTGCATACCTTATCCTTTAGAAGAACCCCCACCAGAAACTCCTGCCAAAAATCCTTCAAAATTTTTATTTTCGTTTTCCATAAAATAAAGATAAAATCAAACGAAATCCAATACCTTCCACCTCAAGCTTTCACATCGGATTCACCACTTTTATCGCATTACGTGCTTTCTTGCTCGAGAACGCGTCGGGCGTCTAACTGTAGAATGTAGTATGGAGATTCGCTAATATTCAAACAGTCTATCGGTTTTTTGATTGTTGGAATATAAACAACTACAAGAATACACCGTAAATCTATACGGATGCCCTTCGACTGCTCACCGAAGTCCTTTTTGTCCCAGCCGGTAGGTCTCTAGACGTTACAGAGAACCCCGAATAATCCAAACTGCTAATCTTCGATATCGCTTTATACTCACGATCTTGTATCCACTGACTGTCTTGTTACATTAATCCAATAAATTTCATGCACTCCGCATACTCAATCCTATAGACACCCTTTTAATTCTTCAATTACAGACGTAACTCGATTTCACAAAACAGTCAAGAGTAATCAAACCCACTTCATTAAAAAATCTCGATTCACCATTACAACACTGACTTCAGCAACGATTGCCTTAGTCTTCCCAAAACCCTATGAAGAAAAAAAATCCAATTCTTTGTCTTTTTTTCCCGTCCCGAAGCATGAAGCTAGCTCTCTCGATCTTTCAAAAAAAACCCCCCCAAAACTTTCTCTCTCCCTTCATTTCTTCAATCTTAATTCTGAATTTCTTCAATCTTCCGTCTTAGATCCGAAATTGGCTCTCGCCGTCAGAGCTTTCTCCTCCATTTTTACCTTTAAAAAATCCTTTTACCGAAAGGACGTTCCCGAAACGACACAAAGGATGGAACAGCCTGAAACGAAATCGGAGCTCTGTAATCAGGACAACATTGAGTCGCCCGACCAATTCAGGTCTCATAATGGATAAGAGGCCCGTAGTAAGACCTGGATGTTCCCGTAATTGGACCGCATTGGATTACCCGACCAATTCAGGTCTCATATTGGGTAAGTCCTGGATTGGATGTCTTGAAATTGGATCCAATTGGCTCTTCGAACCAGGCTCACCCGTCGTTGAATTGGTCTTTTCCCTTTCTGCTGACTCCCGTTATTGGAATTGAACGAAGCATTTTAGTAAGCCCCGGCTGACTGTAACGGGGTGACTGAACCTAGCCTCTCAGTATTTGCACTGGAATTGGTCATTGCTCCCAATATTCGAAGTAACTGAACATTAATAAAAGTCCTCTTTTTTTATATTTTCATAGTATACTCGTGTTACAACTCGACAGCGCCATTACCTACTTTTCAGGGTTTGCCAAGTGCGGATCCACATCAACATTTGTCTCAATTCTTGATGGCGTGTGTAGCCAATAATGGAAGAACAAAAGACATTTGACTTAGATGGCTGCCAATGACATTGAACGATATAGCATTTGAGTACTATAACCACCAACCTGTGGGACAATTTATCAATTGGGAGGCATTGAAAAATATATTTTTAGCCCATTTTTGACCAATTGGTTTTGAAGAATGTCTTAGAGAAAAATTAATGAACAGCAAAATAGTACCAGGGGAAGCGATACAGTCATATTATGGTCATGTAGCAGATATACTTTGAAAATGGCCAAATAACCAAATACCGGAGGTATTTATCTTATCCATATTAATCAATAGTTTGCACCTACTAGAGCTAAAAATGTTTGTAAAGGAAGTTCAAACCATTACGGTAGCTGCGTCCCTAAATAGAGCCAAGGTTTGAGAGGAATGCCATTATGATCAGTTTTTAACTACGAGAGCCACGATGATTCTAGTTCAAGGTAGATATCAAAATCTGACTTGGAACGAATTAGTGGGTAGTTATCCACAGATGTTAGAATCAGGGGCCAATTCCAATACCAATATTCAAGAGCTAGTTAATATCATCCCATTGCAAGCTATACCACTAAACATGACAACAACATATGCTCCATATTTTCCGTATCAACAACAAGCATTAGCTATGGCAGAGATACTAATAATGCTAGTCCTTAAAGATTCTAATGAAACCTTGTTATTGAATTTGACAAAGAAAATGGAGGAAATGGCCATCAATATGGCCAAAGATAAGGAGAAGAGGCAAAAGCCTACCAATACTAGGACTAATGTATGGTGCAGTAATTGTAAGGGCCACTGTCATTCTGTAATAGAATGTCCCTCACCCTCACAAATAATAGGCCATATCGTATGATTGAACGGTTTTCCAATGGGTCTGTTCAATTGGAAGATTTCATGGGTCATTGATTCAGTATCCGTATTAACAGGAACCGGTTACGATTATATCATACATAAATATGGGACGGATTTTCAATTTCTAGAAGAGGTCATGTCGAATGTACTTAGGATAGACCTAATTAAGTGTATTAGGATGTAGAGGCGGCTAAAAGGATAGTTAGTAACTACTAATGTGTCAGATGGGACGGAGGTGAGAAACAAACAGTAGGGGTAACATGTTGTCATTATCACCACTAGGTAAAAGAATAGGAGTGGGGCACCTATTTACGGTCATTCTCAAGTATCACATTCTGTTATTGTTTCTTTTTGGTGTTACAATTTCGGGTGATATTGGAGTAGACCCGAAGAATTGAAGAGTAAGAATGGATCATCCATGCGAATACGGAATCCAAGCTACTATTGGAGCGAAAAATTTGGGAACAACGAAAGCTTGGGACAAAGAAAGAGAATGCATGGTGGAAATCCATAGGCAAGAACTATTCCGGGCTCGCAATCATTCAATTTTGGAACTGAAAAAAGTGAAGGATCAGTTGGTAATAGAACAAGAAAAGGCCAAGTTATTAGTGCAAGAGAAATTGGTATTAAGTGACCAATATAGATGTAAAACGGAGTAGTTAAGGGCTGAAATTGAGGCCTTGAACGTCGAGGTGACAAGATTGGCACAGGATTTAGTCAATATTGGTCAAGCTCAAGTATCGACATTGCCAGTTCCCGAAGTTCCAGAAGAGAGGAGTCACTTTTAGCGCCAGTTGGAATTAAGAGATGCCCAGATCCTAAAATTGGAAGCTCAAGTCCGTGAACTGGGCAAGTATAATGAAGATCTTTCAACTCAGTTGAGGCAGGAGCCAATGGAAGGATTGGAGGAGGACAAAGATTTTCAGTTGGAACTGGAATCGGTGGAATCAATAACATATACTACGGCAATTGATTAATTAGATAGGCCAGAGGGATCGCAATTTTTGTAGAGTTTTGTTAGATAATTTTTAGATAGGAATCAATTGAGTGTTTGCAACGACATTCCATAGTTAGGAGTGGGACTATGTAGAATAGATATTAATTCGTTTTTGAAAGATATTGATAAAATATATTAATAGTCCATATAATAGGAAATCCAGGAAGACGAATGAGTGATTTAATTCTTAAAAGTGGTTAATTACAAAATTACAGTTAGAATCTAGAGAATCAGAGAAAAGTATATAGAAGTTGTAGAAGTTAATTAAGGTGCCAGAGTGTGATAGTCATAAGTCGAGTGCCATTAGTGTGATAGTGTGAGCCGAGGTAAGCTTGATGCTACCTCTTTTCTTTTGTTTGTTATTTTCTTTGAATAAGAGGATTGAAAGTTTCTGAATATTATGAAGTGAATTATGGAATGGAAATATGATTGGTATTATTTGAAAAGAAGAAAGATTGAATGCTGAAATCTGATTGTAATTCAATAGAGAAAATGAGTCTGTTTTTGTGTGAAACACCATAATGTGAATGGCAGTTCTCTGTGAAGAATTCCAGTGATTGAAATGAGGGTAATTGTGTGTTCAAAGCTGTGAGGGCGTAGTATTACAGTTGGAGATTATGAAGGTGAATATATTAGTGGAAATAGCAGTTATTGATATGACTGAATTGCTGTAAGGAAGAGACCAATAAGGTGAAGGAGGAGATTATAGTTTCCTTGTGTGTTCAGATATTAGAAATAGAGACGATACATTCAGGAGGTAATTGATTGTGTGACCCTAACGTGAATGCTTAAGCAACTAGTCATTCCCCATGTTCGAATCCTCCTATACGGGTTTATTTCTATTAGATTAATTTGGAATAAGTAAAACGAGCAATCACAAAACTATAAAATTTGAAGATAATTATTTCAATCTTATCTTCTACATTATAACAAAATAGCAAAAAAAAAAAGATGTATCTTATTAGATATTATTTGAAATTTTTTTTATTAAAAAAAATCTTCCTAATAATCAGTAGGGTTAAGAAATTTATAATATATGTAATATTGTTAACCTACATACTTTTAAATTATTTTTTAATAAAATTCTATGAGATTTATTTTCAAAATAAAAACCCAACATATTTAAGCTCCATATTTTTGGCACAATAGTATATGTTCATTAAATAATGCCACAAAGGAGCAAATTAGCATCCAAAGGCTTATTATATATTCACCTCAAAATCAAAGAATAATTTTTAAAGATACATAGATTCTAAAAAATACTTTGACAATAATATCAAAAAAAATACTTAATAAATTTATAAAAATACTAAGATATGCTATATTAATATTCAAAACTGAACCAATAGAGAAATCAATTCCAATTTCATTACAAATACTTAATTAAAAGTCATATTTTTCTACCATTAATAAATCTTCATAGAATTATCATGACCAACAGCAAAATTCTTCATCTCTAGCAATGTTGCCTCTATCTCTATCTATTTCTATCTTGAGATTTCACACAACCATGTAATCTTCTTCAATATTTTATATTTTTTAATTTGTGAAAAAAAATTATTGATCTTATTAAAGAAAGATGTAAACAACTTAGCTTTTAAGAAATATGTTTTAATATGTATTGGATAATAGCCATGGTTTTCAAATTTTACTCAATCCAAAAAAATAAAACATAGAGATTAGTATATTTATCATTAAGTATACAATCTATCACTATTTATTAGATTTTTAAATATAAACCTGGATTAAACAATCATCCAATAATGAAACCAATATTCAAAGCAAGAATTATAGCCAAAGATAATGAATAATTTTATATCATCAACTTTTAAAAAATATTTGCTCTCATTGTTTGTTGAGAGTTAATATGCTGCATCACAACAATTGTGGCTCATGAAAAATGATCTATTTATCACCTTGATGTTATATTTATCTTTTTAAATTGAGATCTTAATGATACTATATACATGCTACAACCACCACATTGTGATATCTTCAATAAAGAACACTTTGTCTACTATATATTATTATCTTTTTATGGTCTTTATCAATGCCTTTGAATATAGTATGATTGTATTGATGCATATTTACATTGTCGCAGCATGATTATAGTCCATGTCAATTCTAATATGTATTCTTTATGCAATAAAACTTTCATTACCATCATTTACTTATATGTAGATGATTTATTTTTTATTGAATCTAATTCTCCTTATATTATTTTTTTCAAAATAAATCTATATAAAAAAAATTAAAACAAAAGATCTTGGCTTAATGTATATATTTTTTGGTGTCCAAATATTTCAACTATTTTGTAATATATTTCTATATTAAATTGATTTTATTCACTTTATTCTTCACAAATATAATAATTCAATTCACTATCTAAAGATTTTCTATTTTTATCACACTTGAAACTTCATAAACAAATTGAAACTCCACCGACATATATAACAAAGTATAAAGCACTTTTTAGCCAACTTCTTTATGTTACAAAAATAGGACCAAATATTGGCTTTGCAACTTCACTTACTAATCAATACTTATAATGTACATAATTTGCAACAACTTCATCAAGATGCCGTACAACAAATTATTAACTATTCAAGCAAAAATCCATTGATTAGTCTCTGGTATCTAAAACAGAAAGAAAATTAACTTTAAGGATTTTTGGACGTAGACTATAGAAGAGATTTAGACAACCAAATTTCAACCATTGCATACCTTTTCACTTGCAACTTCATATCTATTTCTTAATGTTCTAAAAAAAAATCAACATCAAAATCATTATGTGAATCTAATTATTGAATTCTAAGAAAATACACATGTAAAGAAATTTGGTTGAAACAACTAGAAAATAAGCTAAGATTAGGAAAAAAGAAATCAAGGACAATTTGGAGCAATAATCAAATCAGCATAAAAATAGCAAAGAAGCCATTTTTATAGCACAAGATAAAAAAAATTAAAATAGATTGATATTTTATATGACAAAAAATCAAAGTAAATATAATAAAAATAGAATTTATTAAAACTACATATCAACTAGCAAATTCTTTAATAAAGACTCTTAGCAAGATTAAATTTAAAAATTATAAATTAAAGCTTAACTTCAAAACACTTGATAAAGTTAGATCTACCTAAACTAACTTATAACTATTCTTTGCATCCTCAAGAGTCCAAAAACTCTTGTATTTTGCTCCATTGTATCCCTCAACATGGTTCTTACAATCTTCTCAATTAATATAGATTTCAAGATTACAACTTTGTAAAACAATGTAAAATTTTTGAAGTGATTGTTTTTATATTCATAAATATCATGAAATTAACTTATTAATGTGTTTTAAATCAAAAAATAAACTTATGGTATTTAAAGTCATTAATTTATTAAATTAGTGTAAACAATTTGAAATAAATAGAAAAAATAAAATAAAATATTAATTACAAGAATAGATCTCTTATAGAATTATCTTTGATAAGGAATTTTAAATTATATATCTTCACTTTAGATTAGCTAATAGAAATTTATGCTTTTTTAAAAGTAGTTTTATCTCCATAAAATTTTTAATTGGGCTAAAATTTAAATAATATCTTTGATCCAAAACAACTCAAGAAAAAAAAAAAAAAAAAAAAAAAAAAAAAAAAAAAAACTACTTTGGTAGCTTTAGACAAATAAAATAGAAAAAAAATAATAGAAGAGAAGAAAAAAAGTAAGAAAATAAAGAAAAATAGAAAAGAATAATAGATAAAAAGAAAATCTAAAGAATAAGGAGAAGAAAAAAAAGAAAAAAAGAAGAGAAGAAAAATGATAAGAAAAAAATAAATAAATAAATAATGATGAGGACGGCAAGAGGCTACCTAAGAATGGTAGCAATCTCTTCATCGATAGGGATCTGGTTGCCTAGAGCCCTACCTCTCTTATTTTTTGGATTTTTTTAAAAAGACATTTGAAGAATGCCTTAAATTCCATTCCTACATTTTTCAAATTTTGTTGTATATGCATGTATGTAGTTACGGTGTTATTTTTGTTCTATTAAGTAGTATCCAATAGAAGTGTACTTATTATTGAATATTTATAATAATCATCTAATTAATTTTTTGTTTTTTCCTTTCTTGATAAGCAATCAATGTATAGGAGAAGTTCAAGGTGGTACAGCTGCCTTCCAAACTCTTGATTCAAATGGCAATGCTATATAAAATTTAAGATTGTTGTATCTTTTTTTTCTTTTTCTTTTTCTTTTTTTTTTGCAATGCAAAAAGAAAGAGCTATGGATCAAGTAGCATTGTTAATGTAATAATTCAATCAAACATCATTATCAATCCTCAATCTATAGTTATATTTAAAAAATTATTTGGATTTTTTTTATTATTTTAATTCTTGTAGAATAAGTAATTATTTGCTGAATTGTAGATACTTAGTTTATAGTGTAAACAGGGATAAATGACTGTTGAAAAGGTAGTTCAGTAGGTAAAATGGATGAATAGTTAAGAAAAGCAATTTTCATTAGAGATGTAGCAGTTGGTATCTCGTGGTAGCATAAGGAGGATGGGAGAGAGGAAGTAGAGGCCAGACTGTGATAGTGTGAGCCGGGGTAAGCTTGGTGCTACCTCTTTTCTTTTGTTTGTTATTTTCTTTGAATAAGAAGATTAAGAGTTTCTGAATATTATAAAAGTGAATTATGGAATGGAAGTATGATTGTTATTAAATGGGAAGAAGAAAGATTGAATGCTGAAATCTGATTGTAGTTCAGTAGAGAGAATGAGTCTGTATTTGTGTGAAACACTGTAATGTGAAGGCAGTTAATGGTGAAGAACTCCAGAGTTTGGATTATAGTATGATTATGTCCTGTCATTTAGGATAGTGCGGGATTACACGTTGTTGTTATCAGTGATGGTGGAGTATTATTAGGAAGTGAAAAGCATTATAGTATTTCCTGGGTGTTTTAAGTAGTGCGGAATACAGTTAATTATGTGATCCTAACGTGTAAGCTCATGCGGTATTCTTTCCCTGTGTTCGAATCCCCCTATACAGGTTTACTCTGATTAGATTAGTTAGAGTAAGTAAAATGACAATCACAATTCTTAATATCTATTATTGGTTTGAAGTAGATGTGTAGCATTGAAGGCTAGAAACATATAGGAGTGGATATGTATAGAGCTTCAAATCTAAGAAAGTAACAACAGTCATGACAGAATCATTTGGTCTATACATTGGAAGGCCAAATCTAAAGCTTCTACTACTAGCTTATTTTTGAGAGCCACTATTGAATACATGAGGCTTCATGAATTGCAAAGCAAAAATATTGCAATGGCTTTTGTTTCTATATTTTGTTATGTCTTATCTTTATTTTTTTGTGTTACAATTGGGTTTACATTTTGTTTCTTTTTTTTGGAATTTTTCTTCTTTTTTGGAATGTAGTGTCATATTATGACATGATTACATGGTAAAAATATGACTAAAAATAATTTTTTTATTAATACTCTATTATATTAATTCAATAAAAATTCAAAATATTTTAATAAGACTTTTATGAAAGCCTCTCAGCCTATTTTCTTGTCTTAATAGCAAGTAGATAAAAGTTAGTTAGTATTTTTATCTTCTAGGATATATAAACTCTTATATTGCATTAGAAACACCATAAATTGATAAAATTAGGATAAAAGACGTAAATGGTTGATATGGTTGATACTAGGATTAAGTTGAGGGTAGGATTGGGCTAAAAAATCCTTATGATAGATTAGATTGATACCAAAAGGTTGATCGTTTGTGAGATAGGATAGAAATCAGACCTCTAGTTACAAAAATGACTACCTAGGACAAATTAAGGAAGCATTTGAAGATCAAAGATTAGGATTTGAGAGCTAGCTTAAAGCTCTTTTCAAAGGCATAAGATTTGTTTTTGTAGGATTTTTCGAGGACTTAGAAATTTTTATTCAAAATAAGGATTTGTATTGATGATTTGGATTTTATTTAATATAATTAGAACTAGCAATTTTTGCTAGTTCGTGCAATTGGTCTAACATCTATAGTTCAAAATTTGATATTATTTGGATTATTAGGTGTGCTAAGTATATAAAATATTTTGTAATGATCTAACAATGTAGTTTAGAGATATCTAGTTTTTAGCACAAGAGGATTTTAGAAGTTGGCAGTTTGGGATTGGATAGGGTTTCTATGATATCTAAAGATCTACCAATTGGATCAAGGTGAAATTTGGCATGGTCTTGAAGGACTTAAAGACCAATATATACACCAATTTTGAATTGAAGTTAATAATTGAAGAAGGAGATATCACTACTGGAACTTTTGCTTCACCTTTCAAGTTGGCAGCTGAGTAACATCAATGTAGTTTTTGGAAGTTTTTCACAATTTGTAAGTTGGATTGGACTGAAATTTTTTAAGCATATAGAAGACTTACATTGATAATTGCATGAAAATTTCTACATCAAGTAGATAATCAAATTAGAAGTTATAGCTTGTCAAAGCTCACTAATTAGGATTAGGACTTATAAGAAAAATCTAAATTGCTTAAATATGAAAGTAACAAGGTAATTGAGATTTATGTATGTTTAATGCTACTAAAAAGAGTATTTTTTAGCACTTTTGAATTAAAATTTGAATTGTATTCTTCTCATATGGATGAAACCTATTAGGATTTCTTAGATACTTGTAAAACACAACCTCACCTTCCATAGCTAGGTACCTAGTGCATTCCTAAACAAAATAACATATAATATGACAATGATAGAAATTAATCCTTCTTTTAGATGTTGTCGTAGCTATATGCTATAGTTGGCATTGACTACAACTAAAATTGTATCAATCTTGATTATATGCCTTATTTTATATATTAGCCATTCAGTATGGAAATATTAGAGATTAAGAAGTCATAATTGGAGTAGCAGCCAAGCTTTGATTGTGGTTTTTATTTTTTTTGTATTTTTTTTTAGTTTGAAATTTAAAAAAATATAGTATGGTAATTTAGTTTTTTTTAGATTCTATTCTATTCTAGTATATGAGGTGATCAAATTATATTGATTGTATACATATTCAGATTCTTTCTTTATTAAATTTATTGAATTATAAAGAAATTACAATACTATAAACCTAATTAGTTTCACCTTCTTAAGGTATCATATTATATAAATTATTTCTTAAGAATGTACCAGGCACTTAATTGTAGAAGGTGGAGTTGTATTTTATAAATATCCAAAAAATCCTAATAGGATTCATCCATATAAGAAGAATATAATTCAAATTTTAATTCAAAAGTGCTTAAAGTCCGTACAAAGTACTCAAAAATATTCTTTTTAGTAACTTCAATCATATACAAATCTCAATTGCCTAATTACTTTCATAATTAGGTAATTTTGGTTTATCTTTATAAGCCTTAATTTTAGTCAATGAGCTTTGGTAAGCTGTAACTATTAATCTAATTGTCTACTTGATCCAAAACTTTGCACACAAATGCCACTAAAAGCCTTCTAAATACTCTAAAAAAATTCAACTCAATTCAACTTATAGATTGTGAGAAAAACTCAAAAATCACACTAATGATACTTGGCTACCAACTTGAAAGTTGATGCAAATATTTTAGTAGTAATTTCTTGTTTTTCAATTCTTAAATTCAATTTAAAATTTGTGTATAACTTGATCTTAAAGTCTTCTAATACCGTGTCAAATTTCACCTTGATCCAACAAGTAAATCTTCAAATATCATAAAAATCCTATTTAACTCTAAACTATCAACTTCTAATACATTCTTGTATCAAAATCCAAATATCTCTTAATTGTACCATTAAATTAACACAAAATTTTATACACACTTAGTACACCTAATCAATCAAGCATTATAAAATTTTGAACCATAGATGTGATACCAATTGCATAAACTAGTTGAGAGTATTAATCCTAATTGTAGTGTATAAATTCCAAATCACCGATATAAACCTTGATTTTGAACAACGATTGCAAATTTCCATGTATTACATATAAAGAATGATCAGCTTCATTCCTTACAAAGCCTTCATTTACAAAGAATATATCAATGCATTCATATCATGCCTTAGGAGATTGCTTGAATCCATACAAAGATTTCAACTTACAAACAAGATGTTGATTGCCTTCTTATACAAATCATTGAGGTTGATCCATGTAGATGTCTTTTTTTAAGCTTCTATTCAAAAATACCATCTTCAAATCTATTTGATGCATCTCCAAGTCCATTGCTGCCCCAATTACTACAATAGTTTTAATGGTGGTGAATTTGGCCACAAGAGTAAATGTTTCATTAAAATCAATACCAACAACTTATGAGTAGCCTTTGGCAATCAATCTAGACTTGTATCTCATAATATCGTCTATTTTATCTTTTTTGTATTTAAACACCTACTTATAACCAATTAAAGATCGATTTGGTAGAAGTTGAGTCAATTCCCATGTTTCATTATCCATGAGTGATTTGTATTCTTCTTCTATAGCATTCTCCTACTTCATAGCATCCGTAGACTTCATTGCATCACACAAATTCAATGGATCAGCAAGAAGAGCAACATTGGCATGTTCTTCACTTACTTGAGAAAATATGTGGTCTTTCGACCATTCACCACATGGTTTTTTTTCTCTCAAAAGATATCTTCTTTCATTTGGAGAAGATTCATCTTCTTGTACTTCATGCTCTCTTCCAAGCTTCTTCTTCTTTAAAGCTTATCTTTTTCCACTTAAAGGTTGATACTCCTCATCATTATCATTACCATCAATATCTTCATTGTATTCATTGTTGGTTCTAACAATTAAAGGTACACTATGATCTATCTTCTTTAGCACTTCACCTTGATTTACATTTCTTCCATCTTTATTGTCGCCATCATCTTCTTCTTCTTTCTTTGCTGAAATTGATGATGTGTCGACAAACACACCATTACTTCCACTTAAACATATCTCCAAGTACTCAAAAGTACTCTTATGCTCTAAAAATTCAATATCACAACTTTTCATGATCTTGGTTTCTAAACACATTAGCCAATATGCCTTTATATCTTCACAATATCCAACAAATACATATTTTTTACTCTTTTCATCAAGTTTGGACCTCATGTAATTTGGTACCTTTACATAACTAATGCATCCAAAGATCCTCATGGATAAAACACAAGGTTTTTTTTATCACTCCAAGCTTCTTGTGGAGTCATTAATGTGAGTACACTTGTAGGGTACCTATTCCTTGTATATATTGAAGTAACCATGGCTTCAACCTAATATTCATGCCCAAGATATTATATATAAAGCATATTCTTTGTCATCTCTACAATGGTGTGATTTGTTCTTTCAGCAACTATATTTTGTTGTGGAATGTAAGGAGTAGAGGTTTATCTTGCAACACCTTGAATCTTCAAGAATTCATCAAAATGCTTTGACATGTATTCACCTCTATTGTTTGTGCACAACACTTTGATCTTGCACTCACATTCTTTCTCTATAAGAGCCTTAAATTCTTTAAACCTTGTTCCTCCAATTGATGATGTCTTCATTGGTCCACAAACATCAAAATGCACAATCTCCAATAATTTGGTTGCATGTATTGCAACTCCATTTGAAAATAAAGTCCTTTATTGTTTATCTTGGATACAACCTTCATAAGTAAGTATCATGGCATTGTAGCTGAAATAACCAAGGTCCAAGCTACTTTCCATGGATTGAAGTTGCTTCATGCATTTGGCATTCAAATGACCAAGTCGTTGATGCCAGATTTCAAACTTGTCTTAGTCTTGTGGAAAATCAGCAAATGTAGCCACTTCAACTCTATTCACCTTCTTACAATTGATGAAGTAGAGATTTCTATTTCTAAGGCCTTAAGCAACATGTTCTCCATTTAATGTCTTCACAAAGCATCTTTTCATATCAAATTGAACCTTACAACAATGTGATATAAGTTTGCTCACCAAAAGGAGGTTTTTCTTCATTTTTGGCATAACTAAGACTTCCTTCAATTTGATCTTCTTCATTTGGTCCTTCATAATAATCTCTATAACAATTGAGCCAATTCCAATGGCTTGTACTATGCCATTGTCTCCCAAACAAACTTTGATTGCTGGACTTTCTTCATAAGTATCAAATGAACACTTGTATGGTGTCAAATGCTTAGTAGTACCTGAATCTATAATCTACTTAGACATCGCAGCCATAGAGGCTCCTTCACTTATCTTGAAAGTATAGTCATCTTCACCAAAGTTATCACAAGCATTGTTTGCATTCTTTTTATGTCCTTTCTTTGCTTTGTAGTAATTCTTAGCAAAGTGACTTAATTTTTTTTAAATATAATAATTTCTCATATTGCTCTTTGAACTATCAAATTGGTGAAAATAGCTACTTTTGCCTTATCTTCAGAATAGAGCCAAATCTTCACTTTGATGTTTTTTTTCTTTCCTCTTGATTAGTTCATGGACAAGTCTTGATGTGACATAGTTCATAGTAAGGTCTTTCATGTTGATGGACTCCAATGCCATAATGAGGTAGTTGTAGGACTCAAGAATGCTCATGAGTAATGTCAATACAATTTCTCTATCATCAACTTATATATCAACAAGTGCTAGTTGGTTTGCTAGTACTTTTACCTTGTTGACATGAGCCATGATGTCATCTCCTTCTTTCATCTTTATTATTAAAAACTTTCTTCTTGTCTATAGAATGTTGGCAAGGTTTCTACTCTCATATATGTTGCAATGATTCTTCTATGCTTCCGCTAGTCCAATATAAGCAATTATATGTAAAAATTTAGCATCATCAAGATTTATTGCAATCATGCCAAAAGCCTTCCTTTCACGTCGTTTGTACTCCTTCTTCACCTTCACATCAACATTGTCATTTGGAGGGTCTTTACTTTCATCAATAATATCCCAAAGATCCAATAAAGCCAACAAAAGCTCCATTTTCTTCTTCCAATGGTAGAAGTTGTCACTCTTAAACTTCTCAATCACTCTCAAATCCTCACCCTCACTTGAAGCCATGTCTAAGGAAGGAATGTATCAAAGAAAATCAAGAAAAAGAAGGAATAAACTCTCAAAATCAACAAAAAGATGTTATTGCCTTAGAAACCCAAAATGCCCTTTTAATGAATAAACTATTGTTTATATTCTTTAATCATTCTTAACTTCACTTATAAGACTTCTCACAAGTTTGAAATTCCATCATAATCTCTTGTATAAGCTTTGCCTCATTTTAATCACCTTTCTTCTTTCATAAAATACTTCTAACCTCACAAAGTACATATTATCACAATAAGTGGATCTTTTAAAGAGATTAGTACATAAAAGTACAAAGCTAGAATACCAATGATAAAACTCAGCAAAGAAACATAACTCAAGTATCTTAAAATATCAATCTAAGGTATCTAACAACCTCCAAGATTATGAATGCACTTAACAACAAGTAAGAGCAATAACAACATCAATAACTAGATTCAAAATTAGATTTAGAAGATGCCAAATCTTAACATTAGCAACAACCATAAAATCTACTCTTAACACCAACAAAGACTTTAAAGAAATTCAAAACTCACAATTAAAGGTGAGTGGGCCCATAACCTATTGAAGAACAAGCATTTTGAAGTCACAATACTTAGCATGAGCAAGGTTGCACACAAAGAGAGTATGGAGTAAGATATGTCTCACTTCCAACATCCAATACTTATAGATAGTGGTTGCTATCCAAAAAGACAACTTCCATTCTTTGACTTTTGTACACATGGTCGTATGATCTTTTTGGCAACTCACTAATCTCAAGGATATCCTATGCCATGCACTAATTATTCTTACCTAGTCTTTTGATATTCTTTAGTTAATACTTTATCTTCTTGACTTTGACTCTTGATCCTTGACGTCGACCTATATCCATAGGATTTTCTTTCTATACACCAAGAGTCGACTCTTTGACTATTAGCAACATACTTAATGTAATATCCTCTATAAGATAACTTATTCTACTTTCACTTTTACTTCAACATCCACCATATTTTAATCTTTAGAAATGAGATTTTTTTAGATTCAAGGTATAGTGCTAGAGTGTCAAGCCTTGGTTCTTGTATTTTCTTTCATATAATTGATATAAAAAGTTATAGATTAATATAATTCTTGTACTTGCGCCTTTTATTATATAGTATATTGTGCATGTTTGGAGATTGGATTAGTAAGTAACTTGCAGGGATATCTTTTTTAGACCCATGGACAATATTTATTTATATTGAGATTATATTTTACAAACATTCGACTACAAAAGTGACCTTTCTACTATATAACATCACTACAAAGATATTATCAAGATTGATTGAATTTCATAACTTCTTTAAATATAGCAATGGCATTTATTTATCTAAAAGCTTTTGTGACAACATCACAGATTCAACTAATGAGGATTATTAAAGTTCTATTGGAATTTATTTAAAATTTTATTATAATTTTTAGGTTCTTATTTGATTTCAAAATATAAAAAAATCTTCTAGAACAAAGTGTCTAATATATTCTCAAACAAGACAACATATACTATGATATTATTGATAATTAATAATTAATAAATACAATTAAAATTTGATATCTAATCCAATATAGATTGCTTTTATGATAAAATAAAATAAGAATAGTATTTTTTAGCCAATATATTTTTTTACTTCTAAAGATAAAATGAAGAGTTTTTTTTTCTTTTATTCTATTTTTTCTTGTATAATTTAAGATAAAAACTTATAAGTAAGGATTTATAAAATCTTATTAGAAATAATTTTTAATTTAAAAAACTATTAAGATCAATATTTATTACTTTATAAGATTTGAATCAATAGTTTTAAAAAAAATTAAGAATTTTAAACTAATAATTTTTAAATAAAAAAATACATTATTCTTATAAAAATAATCAAGTATTTTTACTATTATAATAGGATTTCCAAAAAACTTCCATGATCAAATTTATTAAGAAAGTGACATATCAATATATAAGCAATCATTGTAATTGGATTATACATATCATTAGGTTTTCCATACTATCCAAAGACTAATCAATAGCTAATTGCAAAGAAGGTATCTTAAATTCAATGAAAAGAAAAGTCTTTAAATTTTATACCCACTTAAAAGAAATAAAGTAGATGGTAATATTAAAAGCCACAAAATGAGTCTAAAGAACTTTTCAAAGAATATTATTCTAATTGGTATCATATCCTAAAATTATCTTTGTAATTATCTTTGTAATAATTTTAAATAGCAACCTACTAGTTTTTTTGGATTGTCTACTTGCTTAAAGATGATTCAAACAAGTTTTATAATATTTGATTATAAAAAAATTATTTATTTATTTTTATAATTTTATTTTTAAAATAATATTTTTTAATTATTAATTAACTCTATTATAAAAAAAAGACAAGAAATTATATTTTATAAAAAAATAAAGCTACAATAAGTACATTTTTAGACTTTGTAGCAATTTATTTTTCCTCTTTGATTAAATAATTGGTAGCAACCAAAATATAATATTTCTTATAGAAAATAAATAATGGAGAAATTGATCTTATTAAATCAATATTCTATTTTTTAAATAGAGATGAAACCAAAATAAGATTGAAAATCATAACTAAAGTAGCAATAGATTTTAACAAAAGCTACAAAAATAAGCATATCAATAAGATTCTTTGAACAAAAGTGAGTACTAATAACCTATTAATTAGACTTTTTGAATATTCAAATTACTAACAAAATAGCCACTACATATATCCAAATAAAAAATAGACTTTTTAGTAGCCTTATTTGATTTGTAGTTGTATTGAAAAATATTTATTTTTAATTATTTTTAGAAAAAAATTGTAATTAAATTTATTTATTTATTAGATATATAAACCAAATTTCTAAAAATCTATTCGTTCTTTTTTTTCTTTTTTTTCTTTTTTTTACTAATAAAGATTATTTAATATTAATTCTATGTTGGCATTATGGAATTGATAGCATATTGTCTTTAAGAGTGATATGGTGCTCAAAAATCTCTTCTAGAATCTTTCATAATTTCTTATTATTTTGTAAAAGTTACCAAGATATATATAAAAAAAATAAAAAAAAAAAAAATCTATTTGTCTATTTTCAAAAAACTAAGGTTTTGATTTATATTAATTTCTATCTTTTGGCCAATTTTACTAATAATGAGTTTTTTAGTTAATCCCGTAAGACATTCATTTGTGTTGGTCACTTGTAGAATAGATATTAATTCATTTTTGAAAGATATTGATAAAATATATTAATAGTCCATATAATAGGAAATTCAGGAGGACAGATGAGTGATTTAGTTCTTAAAAGTGATTAATTATAGAATTACGGTTAGAATCTGGAGAATCAGAGGAAAGTATATAGGAGTTGTAGAAGTTAATTAAGGTGTCAGACGGTGATAGTCATGAGCCGAGTGCCATCGTTGTGATAGTGTGAGCCGAGGTAAGCTTGATGCTACCTCTTTTCTTTTGTTTGTTATTTTCTTTGAATAAGAGGATTGAAAGTTTCTGAATATTGTGAAGTGAATTATGGAATGGAAATGTGATTGGTATTATTTGAGAAGAAAAAAGATTGAATGCTAAAATCTGATTGTAGTTCAATAGAAAGAATGAGTCTGTGTTTGTATGAAATACCGTAATGTGAATGGCAGTTCTGTGTGAAGAATTCCAATGATTGGAATGAGGATAATTGTGTGCTGAAAGCTGTGAAGACGCAGTATTACAATTGGAGATTATGAGGGTGAATATATTAGTAGAAATAACAATTATTGATATGACTGAATTACTGTGAGGAAGAGACCGATAAGGTGAAGGAGGAAATCATAGTTTCCTTGTGTATTCAAATATTGGAAATAGAGATGATACATTCAGGAGGTAATTGATTGTGTGATCCTAACGTGAATGCTTAAATAACTAGTCATTTCCCGTATTCGAATCTTCCTATATGAATTTATTCCCATTAGATTAATTTGGAATAAGTAAAACGAGCAATCACATTTTGGCGCCGCTGTCGAGGAGTGATAATAGCTTTGAGTGTTAGGAATTAATTACCAAACGTGTGAAAAAATTGGCAATGGAAGACGATTTTAGTAGTGTTTGAAGCAAGATTATGGTTAATAAAAATGAGAGCATTGCATCGAGGAAAATAAATTAATTGAGAGAAAGACAGGAAAGAGTGCAAGGAAGGAACTTACTTAGAGAGGAGCAAGAACGTAATCTTAAAAGGAAGCATCGATAAAATTGGATAAAACCATGGTTGAAAGCTTGTCGGTGCATCCGAACATATCAAGAACTAGACAGACTATTAATTCTGCAGTCATATGTACCATTAGAAAAACTACCAAGAACACTCATGGAAAATTTTGTTAACATTCCAGTGGAAATCTTGAGGCCGTTAACTAAAAGAGAAGGAGGTGTAGAAGAATTTGGTACTCCATTGGGTATTTTTTCAGTAGAAGGTACCGTTGAAACGATCAATAGTGGCTCTTCAAATTGGCACAAATTGGTCGCCAATAAAGATAACTATATTGTATTACAAAATTTGATGTTTTCACCTGCAATTCAACCAATAAAACTAATTTCAAAAAATAACAGTAAATCGAGGAGCATTGAAAGTTCGGAAATTAGAATAAGGAAAAGCAGAGATTATTTTAAAATGGAGTTTAGCAGAACAAGAAATTCAATGGCGTCAGGAGGACCAGCCATTCCGATTGCAGTACAAATGGGTGCAGTAGGCAATCGTACGACTAATGTCGCGCCACTACCTACTTTTCGAGGATTTTTGAGTGCGGATCCCGATCAATATTTGTCTCAATTTCTTACAGCATGTATAGCTAATAATAGTAGAACTGAAGATATTTGATTGCGATGGCTGTCAGCGACCTTAAATGACGCGGAGTTTGAATGGTACAACCGCCAACCAATGGGTCAATTTTTGAATTGGAGAGCATTGAAGAATGCATTTTTATCTCATTTTTGGCCAATTAGTTTTGAGGACCGCCTTCGAGAGAGGTTAATGAACAACAAAATGATTCTAGAAGAGGCGATGGAATCGTACTATGGCCAAATGGCTGATATACTCAGTAAGTGGCCAAATCACCAAATATCGGAGGTATTTATCTTATCCATATTAATCAATGGTTTGCACCCAACAGAGATAAAAATGTTGAAAAAGAAGCTCAAACCATTACGGTGGCTGTGTCCCTTAATAGAGCCAAGGTTTGACAGGAATGCCATTATGATCAATTTTTAACTACGGGAGCCACGATGATTCCAGTTCAAGATAGATATGAAAATCTGACTTGGAACGAATCAGTGCGTAGTTATCTACGGATGTTAGAAATAGGAGCCAATTCCAATACCAATATTGAGGGGCCAATTAATGTCACCCCATTGCAAGCTATACCACCAAATGTGACAACAACGTATACTCCATATTTTTCGTATCAACAACAAGCGTTAACCACGGCAGAGATACCAATAATGCCAGTTTTAAAAGATTCCAATGAAACCTTGTTATTGAATTTGACAAAGAAAATGGAGGAAATGGCCGTCAATACGGCCAAAGATAAGAAGAAGAGGCAAAAGCCTACCAATACTAGGACTAATGTATGGTGCAGTAATTGTAAGGGCCACGATCATTCTATAACAGAATGTCCCTCACCCTCACAAATATTGGGTCAATGTATATTTTGCGGAGGAAAGTACCTAACAGCAAATAGTTGGAATTGGCAAAGACAACAACAACAATTTAGTAATCAGACCATGATCCCATCAATCCAATGGGATGTCAATCAAGTGCAAATGGAAAATACGTTTGGATGGAATGGAAATCGATTTAATCGACAAAATCGAACATTCAATAACTTTTAAAGTTTTAATTTTAATCAAGGGTCTGCATCGAACCCCCAAAACTACGGTATGGAGCAGCAGAGTTATCAGCAATATACTCCAGCGACGTCATCAAACCAAGTTCTTTCAATACCAACGGGACAATCAGAATCATTTTCTAACCATACATGGAACAAACTTAGTAGGTATATATCGATGGAGGCACCCAATATGCCTGATGGGGGTACAAGAAGACTACTTTATTGTTTCCGTTGTAGATAGATTGGTCATTATGCCAATGAATGTCCAAATCCTAGAGCCAGTGATAATTATGTGCCAGTTTGTAGGAATTGTAAGTAGTCAAGGCATACGTATTAGCAATGTAATACTCCATTCAATTTCAATAATCGGGATCAGCAGATCCAAAGCCAAGAAAAAATTGAGGAGATAAATCGAGGTCCTCAAGATTCTTCGATAAATCGGGTGGAATGTGTCCAAGCTATTCTTACTCGGAGTCAGCAAAAGGGAAAAGGACCAATTCAACATCTAGGTAATCTCGATACGAAAGACCAATTTGACCCAATTAAGGGACCATCCAATCCACATCCTGTTACGAGCTTCGTACCCAGTATGAGACCTGACTCGGTGGCACAACCCAATGAGGTCCCAATTATGGAGGCTTCAATTCCATTCCAAGCAGTTTTGATTTCTACACAGTTCCGAGAAATGTCCTATCCGTTGAAAGATCCTCTCGGAGGCGAGAATTCCAAAGAAGCCTCGGCTGCTGTTCTAATTCCGAGTCCAAGGTGGAAGAATATCTTACCTCATGGAGTTAAATTCAAACCAATGAAATGTAAAAGAGTATTAGAAATTACTCTCAATATGGAACCCTACGACATTTTGAAGGATTTGGATGTTATTCAGCCTTCAATTACAATGAAGCAACTTTTGGCTGTAGCACCGGAATGTCGATCTACATTGAATTTAGCACTAATACGATAAAGTTCTTGTACTAAAGAAATTCATAAAGTTAGCTTAAACCCAGATCCAGGAGCACCAACAATCGATGTATCAATCGATGGCATTTTAATTCCAGGGGTACAAGTCGATGGTGGCTCCAGTGTGAATTTAATGAACGTGGATACAATAGAGGACTTAGATCTAAAGCAATTGCTACATACGATATTGGTATTACGAATGGCAGATCATAGTCGGATTAAATCAATGGATAATTTACAGAGTGTTCAAACTATGATTGCTGATATTGCATATAAAATCGACTATATCGTCTTTCGGTTACAACGTTTGACTTTATCGTATCCCATTTTATTGAACAGACCTTGGCTTTATCAAGCCAAAGCTAAGAATGATTGGAGCAGAGGCACATTGACAATTGAAAAAGGCCGTGACCAGATTGTTTTACAGATGTATCCGGTACAATATCATGAAGAATCTCAATTGCCAGAATCAGAATTTACATCGGACAATGAAACTCAATCGATTGAGGAAGATGTCGATGCTATAGGTTTACGGTAATTTGAGGTAGGACAAAACACTTCAACAGCAAAGGCAGGAGTCTACCAATGTAGAAGTCCCGGTGAATATTTACTACATTAGGAGGATGCAACTAACTTGGATCATGCTATTGCCAAATAGATGAATAATTTCACAGTCAATAGAGTCAGCACATTGGAACCAAATTTGGATGGTTCTCATATGTCGAATAATACAAGATATTCAGATCACGAGAAGACAATTAAATCAGAGGTAGTTGAAGACCCTGTGTGTCAATCTATTAACTTGGGCACTAACGAAACGCCACAGCTAATTAAAATATATGCCAATATTATAAGTATAGAATTGGATGCTTGAAAATAATTTTTCATCTATCACAAATCTACCTTTGCGTGGTCGTATGCAGATTTGAAAGGAATTCCAGTTGACGTGTGTGAGCTCCAGATTATTTTGGAGGAGAGTGTTATGCCAGTTCGTCAAAGACAACACCGGCTTAACCCAAAATATTTTCTTTTAGTAAAAGAGGAATTGGATAAACTTCTCGACGTGGATTTTATTTATCTTGTTCGGCATAGTTCATGGGTGTCGCCAATCATGATGGTACCGAAGAAGAATGAAAAAATCAGGATATGTCAGGATTTCTAGAAACTTAATATGGCCACCAAAAAAGATTACTTCCCATTACTTTTCACGGACAGTATGGATAACATGTTGTCGTTATCACCACTAGGTAAAAAAATAGGAGTGGGGCATCAGTTAAAGTCATTCTGTGGTGTTGTTTTGAATTGGCTGGAGTGCCATTTTCTTATATTTCTTGTGTTTTTGAGAGTAATAGTTCCAGTTAAGAGTTAACAGTGAGGAGCCAGTCAGAAGTATCGATTGAAGATATTCCAGAATGGATGAGTCAGCAACAACAACAATTGGAACTTCGGGATGTCTAGATCTTGAAAGTGGATGCTCAAGTCCGTGTACTGGGTGAGTATAATGAAGACCTTTCAGCTCAATTGAGGAAGGAATCGATGGACTAGAGGAAGAAGAGGAAGATTTGCAATTGGAACCAGATTTGGTCGAACCTATATTAGATAATGTAGCAAATGATCAATTGGGTGGACGAGAGGAACTAGTAACTTTGTGGAGTTTTGTTAGATAATTTTTAGATAGGAATCAATTGAGTGTTTGGTAGGACGTTGCACAGATAGGAATGGGGCTATGTAGAATAGATATTAATTTGTTTTTGAAAGATATTAGTAAAATATATTAATAGTCTATATAATAGGAAATTCAGGAGGACAGATGAGTGATTTAGTTCTTAAAAGCGGTTAATTACAGAATTACAGTGTCAGGATAGAGAGAGTTTGCCTCAAGAAAACGTTGGGCTTCTGGCTATCACTAATTATTCAATCAAGCTTGAAAATAAGGGAAGCTCTAAGTTTATATATAATTTTTTTCTTTTTGAGTAATTACACCAAATACACAATCCTCAAGTAACCCACAACTTCCAAAATATGATAAAATCTTCTAAATCCTTGTTTATACTTATGTGGAGATTTTTCCGAACTTCAACACCTCATATCTCTTAATCCGACCGTCCAAACAAACTCAAATTTTACATGAGGTATTGATGTATTTTTATTAACTTCTACAACAATTTTCAATTGCAAATTCATTGCAGATCTTGAGATATCTTGAAATCCCTAACAGTCGCTTCAAACCCTTGTCTTTATACATCCGTGTGCAAGTTTCTTCATATCTCACAAAATATAAGCTCAAATGCCACGAAATTTGTATATATAGCTTTTTAACACAAAATTTTACATTCTCCAAAAAGTTTGAGCCAAAAATTCGTCCGAAAACTCAAGTTATGGCTCCAACTATTACTACAAATAAACCCGCTTACTTACTGCTTTTGATTTGAAAGCGTCGCTTTCAACTCCTTACAACTCCTTCATATAAACTCCAAAAGCAATAATTCTTTCATGAAAGATGTAGGCCTTGAAATCGCCGTTCCAATCGCACCTTCCGATCTTCAAAAGCTGCTATAAAACTCCTCGTACTCTCAAAAGAGTAACAGTATGTCTTAAATAAACACCTTAACTTCAAACGGTTATAACTTTTTCATCCTAACTCCAAATCCTCTAATTTTTGTACACAAATTGTTCTCCAAATCCTAAAATTTACAACCCTAGCTTCTAATCTCCGAATTCCCCCGAAAGAGGAACCCTAATCCCTAATAAGGCCTCGGGCAGCCTCCTCAAAGCCCATTGGGCATGGTATTCGACCAATAGGGAGGAAGTTCTCCATTCCTTGCCTTCATCCGACCATGCCTTACTTTCATCCCTCCCAATTAGCCTCCTACTAGTTTAGATTTTCATCCTTAGGTTTCCACCTTCTCCCAAGGCTTCATACTAAACATTTAGGTCCTAAATATATATATATATATATATATATAAATATTTTAATATCAAAATCAAAAGAAGTAAAGAAACAAAGTAAAGTTTCTTATACCAACTCCTTTTAATTTAATCTACTAGCCACTCTAACACACATCTAGATTTATCAACATATAACATGTTTTAGCTAATTTTTACATACTATAAGCATTTACAATACAACAACGGTTAGAATCTGGAGAATCAGAGAAAAGTATATAGGAGTTGTAGAAGTTAATTAAGGTGCCAGACTGTGATAGTCATGACCCGAGTGCCATCGTTGTCATAGTGTGTGTCGAGGTAAGCTTGGTGCTACCTCTTTTCTTTTGTTTGTTATTTTCTTTGAATAAGAGGATTGAGAATTTCTGAATATTGTGAAGTGAATTATGGAATGGAAATATGATTGGTATTATTTAAATAGAAGAAAGATTGAATGCTGAAATCTGATTGTAGTTCAATAGAGAGAATGTGTCTGTGTTTAAGTGAAACACCGTAATGGGAATGGTAGTTCTGTGTGAAGAATTCAGTGATTGCAATGAGGATAATTGTGTACTGAAAGCTGTGAAGGCACAGTATTACAGTTGGAGATTATGAGGGTGAATATATTGGTGGAAATAGCAGTTATTGGTATGACTAAATTACTGTAAGGAAGAGACTGATAAGGTGAAGGAGGAGATTATAGTTTCCTTGTGTGTTCAGATATTGAAAATAGAGACGATACATTCAAGAGGTAATTGATTGTGTGACCCTAACATGAACGCTTAAGCAACTAGTCATTCTCCGTGTTTGAATCCCCCTATAGGGGTTTATTTCCATTAGATTAATTTGGAATAAGTAAAATGAGCAATCACACCACTCATTATACAAATCCTCTCAATCAGATTCATTAAAAGACAAATAGAGTTCTAATTTGGTTGCAAACATAATCATAAAGATGGAATATTTTTTTTCACTAAGGCATAATAACCTTTATAGGATCATTACTATACAAAAAAACCATTGTAGTCTTTTAATATAAGATTAAGTATAATTACTTTATGCACAATATTAGCATCTTAATTGTTTAAAATATTCTAAGAATATATTGAGTTTATGCTAATTAGATTTCAATTGATTTTTTTTATACTTTAAAATTATACATTAATAGTCAAGCTTGGTAGTTATTACTAGGTCTTTTATGATTATTTTTATTTCAAAAAAATTATTATAATTATTGATTTATTTAAAATATGGTTTTTTCTTTTATTAGATTAAATAATAAGATTAAAAAAAATTCAACCATTAAAATTTTCATATTTAGAAGACATATTCATAAAAAAAAAAAAACAAAACAAAACAAAAACAAAAACAAAAACAAATATACAATAAGATATTTATATCTTTTATAATTATTTTACCAAATATTAATTCTTTTATAAAATATTAAGTATTTTTTTCATCCAAATTGGTCAAAAAACTCTTATTTATTTATATATATATCAAAAAAATCATGTAATTATAACTTAATGACCACATTCTCTAATAGAATTAAATTTTAATTAATGGTTTATAATATTACAAGTCTAAAATGTATTAATTGTATTTCAAAAATATAGACTTGTACAATGACATTTGATCAATCAATAGACCTAATGAGGTCATATTGCATTGATTCTAATAACAAAATATCACCTCTTAGATGTTAAATTATATATTTTAGTTATACAAAGCAATCCTTTAGGTTTCTTTGTAATAAATTTCTTTCTATAGTTTTTTCCTTTTATACACTTCTTTTAAAGGTAGAGCCAAATCTCTCAAACAAAATTTTTGATATAAAAATAATTAATTCTTATAAATTTAAAAATAAAATAAAAAAATGTGATATTATTGTAATTATATCACATAGGAAGTTGTAGAACTATGTCTTTTATATATCTATAATATGAATTAATTGCTTTGTTTATGTGCATATATAAGTCTCTAAAGTTTTTACTTAACCTTTCAATATATGAAATAAACTCAACATTATAACAAAAGTGTTTGTTTAGTGTTGTTTAATTGCAAAATTTATCCAATAGTTGTTTTTCGAACCATAATTTAGCATGGTCTTCTAAAGTTACTAGAAATAAACATAATTAATGGAACTCCATTTTTACATTGTTTGTATTGCAGACCATAAAAACAATTGTGTATATGTCTATTAGAATTATTATTAATGCAGATTATATATGTTAATAACTTAACCAAAAAATAAGATTGATAATTTTTGTTACTTATTTGTAAAACCACCAAAATATGAGCTATGGTAAAACCTTACTTCTTAGAAGGTTTTGAGCTCTTCAAGCCTTCTTTTTTTTTCAAAAATTTAATTTTTTATAAATAAGAATTAAGCAAGGATCATCTTTGGTATAATAGAAAATTATTCTTCTAATCTACTTAGATGAAGTTTATTTTATAAATTCTTGTATATTTGGTATTATTGATTACAAGTATAATAATCTATAGACTTGTTCATTTCTTAGTCAGGTTGTATTACTACTCATAATTCATTATTAAATAATATTTTTTATGATATTACATCTCCAATAGCAACATCAAATATAAATTTAGTTTTTTATAAATATAAAATAAAACTAATTTGAAATAAATTTTAAATACAAAAAAAATAAATTTCCAATGGAAGGTATTGCGATGGTATTTTTTAAATAACATCATGCAAATTAACTTTTATAAACCTTCTTTAAAATCTTTTATATACTTTTTGTTATGTGAGTTATTCAATTGAATATCTATTCACTTTTTGTGTCCATATTACATAGTTTGTTATTCTCTTGGATAGCACAACAACAATGTCTTAAACCAATTGGTATGTCATTTTTGTTAGTTTACTAAATTACTAAAGACAAATTGCATATATTCTTCTCTTGCTACTTTTGCCACCATCTACATTCTTTTGTTCACTTTAATTCTTAATCAATCAATAATACTCTTAGCCTATTGATAACAAACACAAAACAACAAAATGACTAATTATCCTTAATAAAATAAAAGTAATTAAATTTTACATCAATAATACTAATAATTCTAAAAAAAAAAAAAAAAAAATAGAATAGTAAAAAAAGTTAATAATATTAATGAAGCAATAAAATAAATAAATAAATAAAATCACAACATTTGTGATATAAAAATCTAATTGGATGAACTCTCAAAAGCTACTTGCTTTGTTTATGTTATACCTATTAGTGCTCATCCCGATATCAATTATAACCAATCGGTAATAATTTTTTGTTAAGTCTCTTGTAATAAGCTAATTTGTTTTTTTATATTATTTACTAACAATAATATTCTTATTAGTTTAGTAAGAAAAAAATTAGTTTTTGCAATTTTCTAACATATATAGGTTGTCTACAAACATATATAGGTTGTCTGCAATTTTCTAACATATATAGGTTGTTTTCAAATCTCAAAAATTCAAGTTGTCCATATGGTTGATATTAAATTTTTATATATAATTACTTCTAAAAATAAAATATTTTTTAAATGCTTGTAAAAACTTAATGTTATTTTTAAAAAATCAACTTGATATGTGGTTGCTGATGAGCATTGTATGGGGCCACAAATTTTGATGTTGGCATTGAATCATCATGCTCTTAGATAAGTTCTTGTACTAATTTTTTAGCCTTGGCTTGTTGTATTTGAAAAATTCTAGCAATAATTATCCTTAACTATAAAAGTAAAGTCACTAAAAACCTTTGATTAAAATTAATTAAAAAAAAAAGGATTAGAAGACATAATGGTTACAAGACCTTGTGTAATAAAGCAGTTAAATGGAAAAGAAATTCACCCCACGATTGAGAAAATATATTTTCTTGTCAATTTTAATTCAAGATGACAATCCATCTTCATTGAAAATTACAAATAATTGGTTGAAAAGTTAAATATTCATATTTTTAAAGCTAGATTGCTGTAAAGTCATCTTGAGAATGTTTTACTCACTAAAAACCAAAACAACGCAATTGTTTTAGCACATAACAGTACTTCTTACGACTGCTTTGAAAATTTCCAAAGCGGCAAAATATTCAATCTCCATAAGATGACAAAAGAAATTCTTGCTCAGCTTTAAAATAACTTACTCACAAAAAAGACTCATCATCCCAATTTGTTAACTCTCAAAATTCTTTACTTGAAAATAGAGGTTCCAAACTACAAATCACTCTAACCTCTCAATTTTTAAACTACAAAAAAATATTTGAACTTCGAAACTTGTAAAGCTTAGCTTGAGAATAACAAGCGTAATCCATATCACGTCCTTCCTGGTTTCAAAACGTTCACTTCGAAAAAGACCTTAACTAGGAGCTCTAAGATTTCCATATCTAAAGACACCAGACCAGAACGATTTAAAAATAAGAAAAGCACGTGCCTTGGCCAAATGTCTCCAGCCCTATTTTGATGTTTGTATGATGTTCCAAGCCTTTATGAATGGATCGAGCCAGAATCATAGACGTAGTCTGCACATCAACTTCCAAAGTCATGAGTTGCATCGTTCAGGATAACATTGTCCAGCACTCTAAAGTAGTATTCTGCAAATCCCATACATAGTGCAGTATTCGTAAATTGCACAATCGTCATGTCAATCAATAAATTTCTGGTATCTAAAATGAAGCCCATAACATGTAAGAAGAATCAAGGACATGCGTAGCAGATTGAATTCTACCTTATAGCCATGTTGGCGAAACACCTTCTTGTCAAAATCCAACTTGTATTAGTAACCTGTGCAGACAATAAATGCAAACTTAGGTGTCTAAATTCTAAACCTATTCTGCACTCAAGGCAGACACACCTTTTCAGAGACAGCAGACAACTATCAAAGCAGAGACCAAAGAAAAGAACTAATAATAATAACAATAATAGTAGTAGTAATAAAATAAACCGAAATTTTAAAATATTAGATTTTAAATATTTTGATGAACATGCAGAATAAGAGTGGCATTTTGAAAATAAGCATGTGTAAAGAAAGCTTCTGCATGTGCAAAATATGCTATATAAAGCAAGTGATATCAAAACGGACATTCGAACTGCAAGGCAAGCGTAGCATACCCTAGGTCTCGCTGCTAATAAATTTACTCGTGTTCCTTTGTAAGGGGAAAAAAGGCTCCGCAACCTTTCGGCTCCGATCACATTAGAAGAGCGGAAGTTAATATAGTACGACCTGCAGGCTAATCGCAACTTAGAACACTCTGCAAAATCGAAAATCCCGTAAGTTTTTCTTTCCCTATCTCGTCGCCAGCATCCATCACCCAAGGTTGCTGCCTCAGCCGCTACCATTCTATCGCGCGCCTCTATTCGGTCAAATGAGCTCACAAACTTTGATTCTGCAAGAGGTTTAATGCATGACACGTTAGCAATATCATAAACACTAAAGCATCTACAATTGCTTGACAACAAACACAAGAGAAGACACTACGATGAGTTGAAAAATATTTGAGTACACACTGATAATGATGCTATTAAAGATGCTGATAAAGATCGCCAATGACAATCTTCAACTCTATTCAAGCCGGAAAATTGTCATACCTGGTAGAAGCACAGCTTCATTTGCTAGCTGATCAGCTGCAGAATTTAACTCCTGTACAGAGCAGAAGGTATTTGCAAATCAATTTACAAATGAATGAATACATAATAAGACACTAGAGACGTGACCGAAGTTCAGAACTAACCGTAACTACATTGTACTAAGAATCTCAAACGAATAGCCCACGTGACGATATCGAAAGATAATTTGTTTTTTTCTTTTTCTTTCTTTCTTTTCTTTTTTTTCTGTTAGGCCTTACAAATTTGAACATATTTGTGACAATAATATCAGCAAATGCAAGTCACGAAGTTGAACAATAGATTAATAGCTGATTCATAGGACGACAAAGTAAATGTAGGGGAACTTCAGAGTAAGTAGAACCTACTCTATCAACATGTTGTATGGAAAATTCTGAGAAATGTTGAATCAAGCTCTGAGCCTCCTTACACAAGGTGGCAAGTGTGGGTTGGTTTACCTTCCATCTACCCAAGACCTGCGCCACATATAAACATCACAAATCGAAAATACATGTGTACGAACAGTGTTAAGGATATATCTTTCCAACATAAGCAATGCATTAATTTAGCAAACGATGTTCACTTCCGTTACTATAACAGCAGAAGAAATCGCACAAGGACAACAAAAAGGAGTTAATACTACCGGTTCCACATCCACCGCTTACGCTGGAAAACAAACGAAGTACCATAGAATAGCATTTATATGCAAATCCTAGAAACAAACCTAGAAAGATAAGTCTGGAAGGTTTAGAACATACTTGTTCACAGACAAGTTTAGAATCTCCTTGAACCCTCACACGATAGATTCCTCTATCAAGCGCTCCCTTCAAGCCTAATATGAACGCTCGATACTCTGCTACATTGTTGGTCGCAGACCCAATTCCTTCTCTAAGCTCACACACCTATGGTACACACCGAGACAATGCAACCAAATATTTTCTATTCAGGAACTCGTGATGTCTGTGTCCAACATAGATTCATGCTCAACTCAGTACCTTGCCCAGCAGCAACTGTCACTTCATAGAAAACACCAAACTGGCACAGTGGATTAGAAATACGAACAAATGATGATAAACCAACGACCCATGAATATCCGGGAACATCAATATCCCTTCTAAAGAAAGAACGTACCACAGATCCATCAGGACGGCGCACCAAAGCCCCAGCGCCAGCCGGACCTGGATTTTTTTTTGAAGCGCCATCGTATTCAACTTGATAGACATCACCCTGTCAGAAACAAGAAAATCTTAACAGTACTGCGGACTCCAGCATGTACACATATACTCGTCTTCAAAGTACAAATAGCACATACACTTCGTGCCACTACGATACTTTAACCCAAGCTCTTCAGCATTGTTATGCAAAAGTCTACAAATTCTACAATAGACTACCTACGCCTTACAAAACCTCCGTAAAACCCAGCGACGGTGAAGTAGTCTCATCATACCAAAGCTACGTAAGGTGTGTCTCATTCATACTGAAAATCTATTCCAGCAATGGATGCTGATTAGGGACCAGTAAACTCACTGCTTGGTCTTTCGGCACGACTTTCATATCTAAAACCTGTCAAACAAATTATTAACAGTTAGAAAAAGGATCAGATTTAGGTGGATGAAAGACGCCATTCCCATCATTCACCACAATCAACCCTACTGATCCTACCTCACTCTACGCTCTTCTTATTATGACTCTATGCACAGGAAATTCAAATTTTCAGGTGATACGAGAAATAAATGTTCGAACATGCAGGACCTCAGCTGTTGAAGTCGGTTGAGTTAGCTTAGGTAGGTGGGACCGACTGCGCTTGACCTTCACCAATTTGGGAGACTTCGCTTTTTTTGACAATGGTTTTGACATTGCCGAAACGCCACGCAAGTACTGCTCTGCTTCAGCTCGAGAACTAAAGCTCTTGAATTGATTCCCAATGTATCCATGCACCTGATGACTCAACACAAGTTTTTGATCAGTAAACATAGCCACATCTGTCCATGATTTCAGTCCTCGCTATCGCCATTATATTAGACCGTTCCATTCGAACAGAGGCAAAAGCGCCTCTCAGATGGCATACCCTTGCGCCCATTTATTTGGACGACTGAACCATAACAGCTATTGATTTCTACAGTAAAAATGACAGCCTAATTAGCTTTAAATTATGTAAGCCGTTCACAATTCTAACACAGTCTGGCCCAATCTGCGTGACACTGCATAGATTATCAACTTCACTCTGCATAAAATGCATGAGCTGAGTTAGGGGCTTGAACCCAGGGAATGCGTGAATTAGCGTGTGCTTCTCACACTCTTCCTAACTTCCGCGCATCACTTAAATTCAAATCTCCTGATACAGAGGCTGCAAGGTATTCACATACACGCGTCGAAATTACACTAGGTTAACCTCTACACGCCCCGCTCGAAGCTCCATGAAAACGCAATCAAGATAGAGTTAACCAATAACCTTCACAGTTCTACATCATTGATTTAGGGCATTCACACTTCATAACAATCCCTCGAGGCTTATTTCTCAGAAAGCAAACACACCAGTCAATACTAACACGCATTTCCCCAAATCCAATACCAATTTTCAAGTGCCAGATTTCAATCCTCAGAAAAATCTCGCGTACATGATGTGTGACGCGCCGAAAGAATCACGGATTCCTCCTCAATCCAAAAATAACCAGGACAAGCCAAAGCTCAAAACCACAAACAAGACTAGACCTGATGACTGCAATCCTTCCAAGTGGTGTAGATTCCAGGGTTGCGCCCCTTCCTCACAGCGTAGTATTTGGGTCTAGTCGCCATCTGGGATACCTTCGCCTTCGCTCCCGGCATTCACTGAAATGAATGGTAGCTACAAGGCAAGAAGATGTTGATGCCAGAACATTAAGGAGGCACCGCTGGACGCAATATGTCCAAGGTCCATGGATTCTACTGCGCCTGCGAGGGACTGGCAAGGGGATCCACATCTGGATGAATGAAAGAGAGAAAGAGGCACATAAATACCCGTGAGTTTTGGCTGGAGTCAGGGTGTCAAGCAGGGTATCGGTCGTCGTGAAGCATTTCGGCGGGGTGTCCTTGTTGGGATTTTGAGAGGAAGGTTCCGGCTCATGACCTCTACGATTTTGTGATTGTTGACAAAAACCAATTTTTTTATATATAATAATATTTAAACAAGTATTGGGTGTACTCATAGCAATGACTCGTCACGAATTATGTTGTTTCAAAAATATTAATAAAAAAAAAATTAAAAGGATGTTCATTATTCTTTTTACAATATCTTTTCAATCCCCTAAACTAAATAAATTAACACTTCTCTTACAGAACTATAAAACTTGAACAGGATGCTCTTGAAATTTAATGTTAAATCAAGATTATTTAATCAATTTTATTTAATATTATTTAATAATAAATCAATATTATTTAAATTGTATTACGTTTTGGATATTGGATTTGAATTCTAATAGTTCATTCATGACCTATTTTAACAATAATATGACCATGGCTTCTTTTTTATCTAAAATTTATAGAAATCTTTTCTTTTAATTCTTTAATGTAGTTGATTTTCTAGCAACTTTTGACTTCTCTAAGTTTTGAGTCTTAATCTATTAGAAATTAAAAATGAATAATTTTGTTACCTTAAAATATTAAAAAAAATTAAATGATTATTTTCAGAAAAGAGTTAAAAAGTAAACAGTTATTTTTTCAAATATGTTGATTTTTATGAAACATTACAAGTTTATTTTATTTCTACCAAATTCATTGGTTAAATTTAATTAAGAAATTTTTTTACTTGCAAATAATTTATAATTTGGCCAAGTTGATAATGAGACCTAAAGGTAGGCTAATATTATATAAAATATTAATAATATTAGTGACTATCTCTTAATTTCTTTGAATTATAGTCATTGAGTCAATTGCATGTTAAGTGAATATTTGTAATGCCTCACTATCTAAATGTCTAATTTCTCTCATGTTAATATTTTTTTTGGTGCTACTTAAATTATACCTTTCATAACATCCAATAAAATACATAATAAGTGTCATATTAAAAGATAATAATCTCCCATTTTATATTATATAAGAAAATTTGATGTTTGATGTTCTATTGATATATACAAAGGTTGTTTTCTATACAAATTATATTTTTACCAATATTCTAAAATTAGACAAGAAACCCAATTTTTCTATAATTTAAAAAATAAAAAAATAAAAATATTGTGATGTTTTTTCATATGCCTTTGAAAAATTAGTTTTAACAATCAAATAAATTATTTAGATATTTCTATCCTAATTAATAAATTTAAGAATATTATTAAATAAACATACATAAATATTTAAAAAGTATTAAAAGAATATTAATATAAATATGGATTATGATCTGTGTTACAATATTTTTACAAAAACATATTCTAAGTAAACCTCACAAATCATAACAACTAACCTGTATCATTACTATTTTAAAAGGTCTTCAAAACAAGACTTCTACATTATTTAAAAGAATAAAAAAGAAAAATAAAACCTGATTAAATGCTACTGCTTATATTATATTATTTAATATATATTTAACCAAACTATTATTTATATGTTTTTAAATAATAAAATATAATATATAATTTTATTTTCTTTACTAATATTCTAAATTAATAGTAATAGATATATATTATATTTATTTTTAAACCTTTTTTGATTCATGTGTGTCTTCTAATTTCATTCTTTAATTCTAAAATTTGTAAATATAATTTTATTTTTACTCTTTAAAACTAAAAATACACATATTTTAAATTCTCTAATCTATTTGTCTTGTATTAAGATATAATCCTAATTTTCTTTTTCTCTGTCAATTATCCCATTGTATTAGATTTTATTAGAAACATTTTTAAAACATTTTGGCAAAAAGCTTGGATAGTTTTCTTGTACTTAAGATTTTATTTTAATAACTTCTATTTTAACTTGAGCAAGTCTAGTGTTTTGGATTTCCTAATCTTTGCAATATCATCTATACCTTTAAATAAATTCTACAAGTAGAAATGAAATGGCATCCTTAGCACACATTAACTTAATCACCTCTAATTTTATTCAAATCAAGTTAATTTGTCTTCTTTTTCTTTAACAAGTGATGTTCTAGAAAAAAAGAATTGTCTGCTTGATATTTTGTCATACCTCAATTACTGCATAATATCCATAAAATCTCATCTATTAATACAATTCATCACATTAGTCCAAAGTTGGATGTGTTTGTAGTAGTTGTTTAGTGCAAAAACTACAGCCACTTCAAATTATCTCTTAAAATACTTTTAAAAGGCAGTCTATAAGACTTAATGATTTTTTTAAATTAATCTAATTTTCTATTGTTAGGTTTCTTGTTATCAAACTTTGTCTTCTTATTTAGTAGTTGTTCTACATCAAGATTAAAGGTCCTTGTATTTTAGGGCACGAAGTCATTCCACCAGATTATAGGTTCATAGTTATCTAAGAAAGAAAAAATCTGTAGTCATCAAAGTTTAACATACTTGTTCTTAAAAAAATCAAGAAACCAAAAATTACAATTAAAAAAGTAAAAAAAAAGTTTATTTTTGGTACAAAATCTATTAGTATTTTTATTTTTGCAAAAAAAATTAACAGTTGCAAATTTTTTTATTTTTTATTTTTTATTTTTTTTGTATCTTTTTTCTATTATATAAGAAAATATGGGAAAGGTTGTTGGAGCTTGGAACTACTTATATATACAAATTTGTTTTTGTTTTTTTTTTTTTTTTTGTATATACAACTCTGCCCCCCCCCCTTTTTTTTTTCTTTTTTTTTTTTAATCAAAATAAGTAGAAAAGTGTCTCAACTGGTAATACTGTTTTACTTTTGAGAATTATCAAATTATATGTATGGAAATGTATGTGGATGTTAGTTACTCATTTTATATTGAAGTCATGCACTGTATTTATTTTGCAAATGATTTCTTTGTGGGATTGTAATATATATATATATATATATATATATATATATGTTTTTCATATATACTAATATTAATTAATATTATTACTAGATATTTAGTGCCTTTTTTGTAGCAAATATTGTTTGTATATAGTTGATCAACCATTCAATTAATCAATATAATAATGCTTTCAATACCAAATTAACTATGCAATACCAAACCTAGAACCGTTTAACAAGCAATATCATTGTAACCAATTTTAGCAATTTGTCAGAGACGGATATTTATGCAATCTTATTTAGTATTTATTTGATTTTTTTTGTTTATTAAAAGACACTTTGTTACAACATCATATATTGAATGCAACCAAATTACACATATGTTTCCACCTAGAAAAGAGGAATATATCAATAAGAAAAAGAATAAGGAAAACCCAATGCTTCTTACTTTTAAAAGTTGATTAAAACATACCAAAGTTTTAAAGTTATATTTTGTGCCACGTAGGAGGGAAGCAAATCCAGGTGGAACCCTAAGAGGAAGAAGCCCACGCTTCTGCCGAGTTTGCAGAAATCCAATCAACTTGCGAGTGGCAATCCTGAGTCATGGGGGAGGACGAGCAGCCTGGACGATGGATCCCTTAATCAGTAGACTTCGCCGAAGCCGCGACCTTCGAGGCCCCCACAGCCCTGTTCTTGCCACACACGCTCCATTATATACTTCCACCCTCTTCAATTCCTTCCTGCGCTTCATAACTATGCCACTCCCCTTCTTGTGCACCGCTCCGGGGACGTGCTGCCCGTCTTTGAATCTGTGAGGAGGATCCTGATTCTTGGCGGTGTTCTGTGTCAGGGTGGAGAGTTTTTTTATTTCTCCTCTGCATTCGTGAACGCTTGTGATTACATTGGGAAGTGATGCGGAGGTCTTCGACGAGGAGAACATGGGTGCTCCTCCACCCCGCCACTGGCGTTGCTGGTGCTGGTGAGTGGTTGCCCTTGAATATTTTTTTGTGAATTGTGTAGCTCTGCGCACAATTGATGGCACAGGACGACGTAATGACGAGGATGCGACTCGGGGATAGGATTTGATGAGTTAGTTTCTAGGTCGTTTGCATCGTGGGTGGTGTCGCCTCTGATATATTACAGTGTTCAGTCTTAGAAGTCGTGATGGAGTTTCGCATCTGGCTAGTTGTTCCTTGTTTATTTTATTTTTTTATTTAGTTTTTCCTTCCCTTCCTTGGACTGCCATGTGAAGATTTTGCCATGCGCGATTCGTTGAATTTCGAAGCTGCTTCTCATGTGTTTTACTTCCGCAAGGTGTTCTTGAATATTGTTGATCTGTCTTGCCGAGGCACTGGTAGAGACACTTGGATGCTCCTTCCATTTGTGAGCTCTGTATAGCGTAAATCAAGTTTTTTTTTTTCGTTTCTCTGGTTCGAATCTGCTGTCCGAACACGCTGGTAGTAACGAGAATGGCGCGTCGTTTTTCATGAAGTGCAATTTGTGCCATCTAGTGATCCTCACTAAAGTATACCAATCTATATTAGGGCACGTAGAAGTCGTTACCGTCGATCACTTGTAGAGGCCAACAATTCACATGGTTCGAATTCCAGTTGCATTAACTTATATCTTACGCATTAAATCTGCAGGTGTTTAATTCACTTTATGTTCCTTGCAGTTCGATCTTGTTGGAATGTATTATCTGAAGTAACTAACACTTCGAGATTCTGTGACCCCTGGCCTTCCACTTGAGGTGGATAGCCTAGCTTTGACTTGTAGTGTTATATATTCCTGGCAATTTCGTTCAGAGGAAGACGGCTAACGGTTGTAAAGATCCGAATGTTTAGGTGAAATTTGACAATAAAAAAACTGCGAGGTCACAATTGTTTGTAAAAGCTTCTCCTGGGCTCTCAACAGACTCATTTTGTACTAAATAAAGGGGACATGGTAGCAAATTTTATTTTCGTGGCCTAAAATTGGTTGGAAATGTCATGTGATGTTTGTGTTCGAGCAGCAACAGTAAACAAAGCCACTGCCAAAGAACAAGAGAAAATTGATGGTTTCTTCAATCAGTATGCTGATAAGGCCGAAGACCATTGTATAGGGTGAGTGGGCGTTTATTCCTGTCTTCACGTGCACTTCATATTTTCTCTTTATCGATTTTCTTAAAAACTTTGCTGCCTTCCCTCGTACTTATTGCAACATTGTCATCACTAAGCCGACTTCTGGAATTGCCGTATTTGTTAATTGCATATGCGGTCAATGTCTATAGGATGAGCATGTCGAACCAGGGGATAATAAAATTCTTGTGTAGGCCTGAAGGTATTGAAGCATTGTGTGAAGACCTTGGAGTTCCTCCTACAGATGTACGAATTCTGCTTCTGGCATGGTATGCACTTCTAATTATTTTCATTTGAATTTGTCGTAACTGTATGGTCTGTAAACTCATGCTTTTAGAGAACTGTGTGCTTTTCCTAAGCGGAAGTTGCATTCTTTGACCTAATTTTTTTTTACAAGTAGCTGACGTTTTTAATGTAATTGCAGGAAGTTGCAGGCTGCTCGGCAGGGATATTTCTCATTGGTAAGAATTAAAACATGTTACTACCTGTTGCATAACCTTCAGTAGGCAGACTCGGTGCTGTTACCGCATGTCCCCAGGTGCAAAGAGTGCATTTCTAGGTATTTCTTGGAAAATAAAATTTTACTTGCAGATTAGTTACTGCCATACTCATGGTATCTCTACAGGAAGAATGGAGGAAAGGATTGAAGTCGATGCGAGTAGATAGTCTCGACAAGCTGAGGAAAGCTCTTCCATCTCTGCAACAAGAGGTGCAGAACTTTTCAGGATGTAGATAATTCTTTTCGCTGTTCAAGTTTGTGTAACATATCGAGTACAAAGCATGCCGTAATTTTAAAACGATTTAGAACCGTGTTGTGACTGTCTTCGTGCCGGTTCGGATATTTATCGTTCTTCGGGACTTGCTTCTAAGAAAGTTGTCAGTGTTCTTGATTGTGAGGGCTGTTTACAGATGGTGAGTCCGTATAATTTTAAAGACTTCTACACGTTTTCTTTCAAGTACTGCCTAACAGGTAAATTCTTGTGTACAAAGTATTCACTATGTTTTGTTGTAGTACTTATACTTCGGAAATAATCTTTTCTGCTTAAAATCTCGAACTCATTATGTGAATTCCAATGTTCAGCAATCGATGGAATGTTGACAATGAGTTTTTAACTGCTGGCTTGTGCGAATTTCCTGGGGTGGTGTAAACAGCCCTCACAATCAAGAACACTGACAACATTCTCATCATGAGCAAGGATTGATGCCTTGCGTCTTCTTCTAAATTGTTTCATTCGATCTCTCTACAGAACCTCGTCAGAAAACATTGGATTTGGAAACGGCTTGTCAGATGTTGAGTTTGGTATTGGGTTCTCGGCCACATGTGGCATCTTTTCTTCGGTTTTTGCAGGTACGTAATGTGATTGACTGGGTATGACTGAGTTGACAGGGTTATCACTGAGGACATATTTCTGAAAGCACTAGTTATGGAGAGGAAGTGTGGTGTATCTTTGAAATAACGAAAAGGTTAATTGCATGTCTATTATTACATTACCTCTGAGTTTTCTCTGTTTATTGTGAATATATCATTGTTTCTGAACTCATATTTGCTACGAATGCATCCAGGAACAATCTGAATACAAGGCTATGAACTTGGATCAGTGGTCTGCTTTCCTTCGATTCTGTGATGAGGTATGAAAATTGAGAATATAAGCCCATTAGTGTGCACGAAATCAGATCTATGATGTTTTGTATGCTCTGCGCTACTTATCTTGATCATTTCTCCTCAACGCTTTTTATGAGCAGATTAAGCCCGACCTCAGAAACTACGACGAAAGTCAAGCATGGCCTTTGCTTTTGGATAATTACGTGGAATGGGCTAAGAAGGGCATGGTAACCAAGTCATGATATCTACTTTTTACTCGATTTAGAGCATCTCAATTGCTTCATACTCGAGGACCAAGAGGGGTCTGGTGCTAGAGGACTTATGGCCAACATGAGAACCTGACCCTTGCTCGTAGTAATAGAATCGTCTATCATGATCATTGTACCTCTAGAAACCCACAATCTTGCTCCCAATAGCTTTATCTTTTCTCACTGAAAAAAAGAGCAGTGCAAGCTTTGATATAATCTAGTGCCACATTTTGATTTTTGATCACTAGTCATGGGAGAGGCTCACGTCGAATTCCATTTATGGTCCTTTCTGCTGCTCATTGCGGATATAAATTTAGATTTTTACAATGATGTTAGGGATATGAGGCTCTAAGTCCGTTGACTGTATGCACACACGAGTATGACATGTCCCAGAATAAGAATCTAATCCATCACATCGTTATGCCCCGGCTTTTAAATAATTGAAACTAAAACAGATCAGAGTTCACGCCACTGGGTGCCAAAAGCAACATGTCTCTACGTACTTTGATACAAAGTCCATTAGGTTCGATACTCGGCAATGCAAAAGTTAGCATGGACCCTCCTGTCGGTGATTTCGTTCGTCTGCCAACTGGTTTCTGCACAATGCCTGACAAAACAGAACAACTTGCGTTCACCTACGTAACCGTTGACCAACTCGGTCCCTTCTATGATATTAAGGCAGAGGCTAACTTCAGTTTGACTCCAAAAACCAGGAATTGCGAAGAGAACATAGCCAGCGGCAGTTGGAGAACTGGCGTAAGTGCTGGCACGCGTCCAGCTCCTGGTGACGGGGTTGTTAAAATCCGAGAAACATAATCAAGGTATTCCGGTAAAATAACACATCATACGCATACTCACACGTGATGCGAGCATGCACCTAAACAAGACAGTACAAAGTTGAATGCGACTGCCACTTAAGAGCGTAGTCACCAATGAACCATGAGCCGGATCCCACAAATAACTGATCCTAAGACCATTTCAGAAAACTAACTGCCGCCATCAACCTGAAATGGTGACCACTACTTCCAACGCCTCCAACATGAACTCGTCCAAGGATACCACACTCAGGTATTCCAACCCCTAAATGTCAGATCCCATCCGTCCACTCGTGACAATCACCCATCCACCAGTCCACCTCCTCACCCGAGATCCCGACTATTGATACATTCCTCCCAATCTCCATGTATGGCAACACGCTGCTCCCATGCCCATCCGTACAGACCACACTCCAACGGAGCACCTGTAAAACTTGGACTCCACACCACAGCCACCATACAACACCACTTCCTCCCCGCTCTGCGCTTCGCAACCACGCGTTCCCAGCGCCGCCCCATCCACAGTCCACGTTGACCTATCTCAAATGCACCAGAACCAGGCTTCCATTCACGTCCCAACCCCCCGAAATGAACCACACCGATGAACCTTCTGAACACACATACACCTCCATTGAAGCCTCCCGAATACAACCCAAGCCAAACCGCACATCACCACTTGACCCAGACCACCACCAACACGCTCGACTTCCGGCGAAACGTCCCACTCCATTATGCGGACGGACGCTCCCTTTCTACTCACCCCGCCACTAAACACCCCGAAAAGCTCCAAGCATTGTAAACAAAACACACAACATCCTTCCAGGAAACGACGTCCGTGCTGCTCAAAAACCTTGGTTCACAGAAAAGAGCACCACATCGTCGATCGCGTGCGATGACGCTTGTTCATTCATTTCTCACTCCCTCGGGGCTGTAGTTTGCTTACTTTCAGTCCCGTGTCAGCTACAGCACATTCCGCTCAAGTCCCCTCACACTTCGGCTGCTGAAACGATCGCGGGAACGACGCCCGCTTGCTTTCAGATCTCGATGTGAAAGCTGAATATCAAATCCCGCAAAATTTACAACTATTTCTCTTTGAAAAGAAATAATGAAACAATAAAAATAAAAATAAAAAGAAACTCCCGACGACCTTCCTGATCCCCGGCAATGCCTGCGCCAACAGCAACCGCCTGCATCGCCAAGTCATGTCACTAGTCCTCCCATGCGTCGTCTGCTGCACCTTCGCCCTTCTTCGGATCCGCCGCGGCAGAAAGCATGTGCTTGTACTTGTCGTCCACACGAACCGTCGTTGCACCGATTTGGGCTACTCCCAAAGGAGCCACCCTCCCCTCCCTGAACGCCGCTGCTTGCTCCCTCTCTTTCCTCCTCGCGGCTTTGCCCGTCGCGAACGCCATGGCGTTCCCGGATTCCGCCTCCGTGATTGCCCTTCGGATTTGGGCTACCAGGAACATGTCTCGCTCCGTGTAAAACGACGTTGCTCGTCCCGAAGCCCCTGCACGACCTGTTCTCCCAATCCGGTGAACGTAATCCTCCATGGTCTTCGGCAGGTCCAAGTTGATCACGTGCGCCACACCTGCCACCCAGGTTTCCCACATTCGTTACAGCGCGCACAAACCCGTGCCTTACATCCGCCAACGTCCGCACCAATTCTGCTCCAGTGCAGGTTGCCCACCCAGTCCAACAAAAATCTCACCATGCGAAAATGCGGACCAAACGACCACGGCATCCAGACACATACACACAAGACTGCACCCCCGCCACGACATCCGTGCTCACAACTAGTCCGACACCAGACCGTGCAAACCACAACAACCCTAACTTCGAAACTCCTCGCTCATGGCCGCCCCACCAAATCCGACTGCTGCTGGCCCCTATCCTATTCTGCACTTGCACCCCCTCTCCGCGAAATTCCACCCACTCTTCACTGGCATGCCCAGGAACACCATCCTCTGACCACCGCGAACTAACGTTGCTCTCGACCCACTCCACATCTCAACAACAACAACAACACCAACCCATTTACCTGTCACGTCCAACCCTCGCGATGCAACATCCGTCGCCACCAGAATGTTCGTGGTGCCCTTCCTGAAATCCCTCAGTGCTGCCTCTCTCTCGCTCTGGCTCCTCCCCCCATGCAGCGCCGTCGCCTTCAGCCCTTGCTCCACCAAAGCGTCCGTCACCTCGTCGCAGCGTGCCTTCCGCTCCACGAATACGATCGTCAAAGGCGGTGGTTGATTGGTGTCCAGCGACTGCGAGTGCTCGTCCACCAGCAGAGCCAGCAAGCTTTCGATCTTCTCCTTCTCCGTGATCTTCTCCAGGTTCTGCGTCACGTTCGCCGTCGGGCTGCTCACCCGACCCACCTTCACCCGGATCGGGTTGTCCAGGTACTCCTGAGCCAAGGCCTCGATCTCCTCCGGCATGGTTGCACTGAACAGTAGCGTTTGGTGCTTCTTCGGAAGGCTTCTCATCACCTCCCTGATCTGAGGCTCGAAACCCATGTCCAGCATCCTGTCCGCCTCGTCCAGCACGACGTACGACACCCTCGACAGCGAACTGTTCCCTTGCTGCAAGTGGTCGATGAATCTGCCGGGGGTGGCCACCACTATCTCCACGCCGGCCCGCAGCTCCGACCTCTGCTCGTAAATGTTGGTCCCTCCCACCACGATCGCCGTCCTGAACCCCTCCGCCGACCGGCAGAACGCCTTCACCTCCTTCTCAATCTGCTGCGCCAGCTCCCTCGTGGGCGCCAACACCAGCGCCAGCGGGCCGTCCCCTCTGCGGATCGGGGGCTGCGCCAGGCAATGCTGGATCATGGGGAGCGAGAACGCGGCCGTCTTCCCCGACCCCGTCTCCGCGCACCCCAGCAAGTCCCTCCCCGACAATGCCACCGGCAGAGCCTGCGCCTGGATGGGCGTCGGCGTCGTATAATTGTGGAACGTCACGTCCTTCATGATGCTCAAATGCAGGCACATGTCCTCGAACGACTCGATGGGAGCCGGCGCCGGCTCCGAGCCGGTCGCAATCTCCACGTCCACATTCAGCCTGGCCCTCACCTCCGCAATCTGCTCTGGCTGCAGCTTCTGCACGCGCTCCGAAGGCTGCCATGTCGCCCACACCACCTCGGGATGCCCCGCTCCTCGCACTCCTCCGCTCCCCTCCTTGCTCCCACCGCTGCTCTCCCGACTCCCCTGCCCATACCCGTTTCCGTAGCTGCTGCCCCCGTTGCCGAACGAAACCTCCGACGATGACCTCCTGGCACCCGCGCTCGCTCCAAAGCTGCCGCCATACGAGTCCCGACCTCCTCCGTCTCTGCGTGCTGCGCCACCGCTCGCCGGTGCTGCTCCTGCTGAGGCGGCTCCCGCCCTCAGATGTGGAGGGACATAGGGCATGGCTACCTACTTCCAATCTCCCTGTCCTGCTCCCCCTGTTGCCTCAAAACCAAATGTATCCAAATTCCTCCTCGCGCAAACCTGAACCTGGACCTCAACGGACCGCTCCCCGTCCAGTACACCTCCTCCCGTTCCTTCCTCCTCAACCATCTACGTTGCCGGCCTCCCCTTCCTTCCCCAATCGCGACGACCGCGCGTGACCTACCCCCCTCCCGTTATCCCCTTCACTGAGCACCACGGCGAAGCAATATGGTGACAATACCATACGTTAGGGTTTGACCGTCCCCCTCCGACACAACTCCAAATGTGGCAAATTTTGTCCCGGAATTGCTCTGTCGGAACACTCGACCTGGTTCCAGTGTGGCGAGGGTGTTAAAGCCGCGACCATCATACAAAAACACCCACTTTGGAAGAAGCGGAGATTGTCGTGCCTCCAGTTGGAATGAACCCGGACATGGGCTTGAGCATGTTTCCAGCTCGTTCTCAGTCCTTCATGCCCGGCGAACGACCTGCGACCAAGCTGAAGAGTGGGATGCACACGTGGATGAAACTCCCAGTCAGCCTCCAACTACGTGTGTGTGCTTGGTTTGTTTTTAGGTTAGGCCAGAAGTAGATCCACCCAGGTTTTTGGCTTTGAAATTGGTAAATATAGGCTGTAACACACCAGGGTACAGTCAATTTTTTGTAAAGGTTATGCCTTGGGAGTACCTTTTTGTTCCTAATAGAGATGTTTAATTGTTGACCTTTAAGGAGGTTATTGTCATATGCACACAATTTATAAAAAAAATACTTGTTTTTCAATAATTCAATTTAAAACATAACCGTTACTAATTTATTGTGGTATATGACAACATTGATGTTACGATTTGTTGAAAATAACAATCAAATATAGATTCTTGTGTTCCATGTAAGACATATGAGTCTAAAATATCTATTTCTTAGCTTAGCAATTTTTTTAACAAACTACTTATATCATTGGCATGTTTTTCTTAACACAAACAAATATTTGCAATATTTCTTGTCACATTTGATTGTGGAATAGATGGTCGTTCAACTTCTAATGTATTTTTTTTTTTTTTTTTTTTTTTGGATCACTAATTTAAAGCAGAATTTGTTTTTCAATTTTTTATTATATCTCCATTATAATTTTTAGAGGCAAGCTTTCCACTACATATAGAAGTGCATTGTAAGCTCACTTGCAATGCCAAAAAGACATCCATATGTCTTGTTTATAGAGTGTGTAACCCCTATTCAAAATAAAGTAGAATGTGTAGTTGACACCACTTTGCTAGTTGACAAGTTGTAGCTACTATTTGTTGGTGGTAATACCATTTAGCCACCGTAGCCTACTAAGTCGTCACATGGCCTAACAAAACGAGTGTCCACATGTTAATTGGACATTGTTGACTAGGCTAGTTGTTTGTATGTTTACACTAAAAAGTCCATGTGGTTAGACTATGGACTTTTGCTATATAAGAAGTAGAAGTAGAGGTTCATTTTAAGCATTTGTTCTCTTGAATCCTTGATAGTAAGGTAGAAAACTCTTTTGTATTTGCTTCATAAAACTTCTATCTTAACAATACACTTCCTCTTTATTTTCTCACATGGTATCAAAGCCTTGGTACTCTAGATTTACTCTTTGATGGATTTAAGTGAATCAGTTGAGGTTGTTTTATAAGACTTAATCTTTTGATCAATTTTGAAGAGGTTTTATTTTTTGCATTAGCTTGAGAAGAGTTGAACTTCTAGTGAGCCTAGAACTCAAGCCACTAATGTTTTTGATAACTCATAAATGAAGCAACGAGGCATTAATTTTGAAGGAGAAAGAACATTTTCAAATTTCACTGCTAGAAGCAATAGGTACTGAGCTTACAGTTGTTGATCTGATCACACCAATAGTAGGATCCACCAATACCAGTAGGACTTGGTAATGGGAACAAAGCTAATACAATCTAAGGAACTCTACTAAGACCAAGAAGCTCTAAATTTGATTTGATTTGATTTTATTTTATTTTAAAGTTTTTAGACTTAGTTATACAAAGAAAGCTCTCAAAATTATAATTTTTGGAATTTTGGATTAGATTTTTATGAGAATGCTAGTGATATAATTTCACGCATTTTAAAAATATTTAATTTTTTTTAGGAATTCTTTAAGATTTTTTTTATTAATATTCAAAAAGTCTATAAGTAAGTGTGAAATCTTATCTAGATCTTATTTCTATTCACCTTCTATTTCTTCTTCCATTTTTCCAATTTCTTCTATTTAGAACATATTTCTTATAAGATGGCAATGGAATATCACATTATAGAGAAATTTGATGGAGACAATTGATACTTGTGGAAGGAAAAAAATTAATTGTCCTCATTGATAAGAATTTATGGAAGATTGTCTATGGAAAATACAAGAAACCTATTAGAACACCTCTAGGTCTTGAAGAGTTAGAAAAAAGGGAGGATATAGACCAGATGTCATGGACATACACATGTAAACTAATAATTACTTATGTGATTTAGATAATAATAGGTAAAAGTATGTCAATTCCATAATATCTTCTATACAAGCTTTCTAGAAGCTTCATAGACATTGTTTTGATTTTATAGATATCTTTAATTGATTTTTTAGGTTAGGAACATGGTCAACAAGTTGGCCATGTGCCACACATGTTAATAGCTTGAAGAATAAGCTAACTATGTGGCCTACATGTAGAAAACTTGTCATATAAGCTAAGGCATGTGTCATGCAAAGTCAACACATATTAGAGGTCCTATAGAACATCGCCACGTAGCTCCTAATTAGATAGTATACATAGAGGCAAGAATGAAGTCTTCTCCACTCTTGTCAATTCTTTTCTTGCTTCTAGTCTAGTTTCAAGAATCTCAAGTTTTCTTGTCTTTTAGCAATAAGCCATTCTAGTTTCTTTTTAATATATGTACTTTCTTATTTTTATATTGTTACTTTTTCTTTGACATTGATTTCATTGATTTATGCATCATCTTTTAGTTCATGTCCTTGACCAATTGACAAGAGTACACTTATAATATCAGAGCTTTGTCTTGTCTTGATTAAAAGTGGATTACTCATTTTTTATGATAAGACATAAGTATATTAGAAGTTGTGGATTACTCTCTTCTAAACTGATATTATTCTTAGTATTTTCTTTGTCCTCAAGCCCTTTCTTCTACTTGTCTTAAGTGATATTAGATATTTTTTTTAGTATTATTATAGCAAAGCTTATTGAAATGAAGAGTGCAATGGCACAAATACAAGAGCAATTGAGGGAGTTGATACTTACAATGCATCAACTTAGCTTACTACTACAAGGATCAACAAGAATAGCAGGAAGTGAGGATATAGAGATGATTAGAACTGCTTCAATATCTGCACCAAATCATGTCCTTTCACCCATGGTAGAACAACTTTCAAGTGTTAGAGAACTAAGAGTTGCCATGCCTGAGAAGTTTGATGGTACAAGATCCAAATTTTGAGGATTTATCAATCAAGTACAACTTGTGATTGAACTTCAACCTCAAAGCTATTCAATTCTAAGATCACAAGTTAGATTCATTGGTACACTTCTTTTAGGTTCAGCACTATCGTGGTTATGTCACGGACATACAACTGAAGAAAGTTCCAGAAGGTTCTAATAGGATCTAAGAAGACTCCAAAATGTTCTAGGAAGTTCTAGAAGGTTCTATTGGATTCTAAGAAGATTTTATAAAGTTCCAATAGATTCTAAGAAAGTTTTAGAAGGTCATAGGAAGGTTCTAAGATGCTTTGGTTGATTTAAGAAGTTGTCAAAGAAGGATCTTAGGCTTGCTTTATTTCTAAGCTTTATGGAAACTTTTCAAGAAGCTTCATAAGACCTAGTATATATAGGAGTCAAGATTGAGGAGATCCTTAGTCTCGACAACTTATTTTAGGTAATCTTGTCAGGACCTTCTTCTCTTATATCTAATTATTGTTCTAATTTTGAGTTAATTTTATTTTTTTTAGTTTTGGATCATTTTTTTTATATGATTTTTAATAATTTTTATCTTTTCTTGAACGACGAGATGCAATATTAGATAATCAAAAATTATTTTTGGTAGAATTACAGTCCATGTGTGGAGAATATGATGTTTCTTGTATTACAATTAATAAGATCCATATTTTCTTTTAAGGCAATTGGTGTGTAACATTATATGCTTTACATTTTGAACAACTTACAACTGTTATCAAGTGGAATGATGTAGCACTTATCAACCAATTTTTTTTATGGATTATAATATGAAATAAATAAATTGATGCTTAATTTATATGATCCTCAAACATTGAGTCAAGCAATTGACTTTGTTGTGAAGTGCGACAATTAACTTTTTAAATTTTGATCTGAGAGTCACATAAATGGGCCTCAACATTACTACAATTTGATGGCAATACCAACATGTCCTCAACACATACATTTAGAAGTAGAAAATATGCAAATTGATGCGATATGTTTTAAACCTCTTTCCGAGCAAAGAAAGACTTGTCATTGTTAAGTAAGTTTATGCTTATATTGTAGAAATCCTAAACACACTACTCAACATTATCCAAAGAAGTGATGAAACCACAAAATAAGGAGTACAGTTGACAAAATAGAGAATGTATTAGAAAACAAATTTATCCAACTACAATAGGGACCGTGTGGCTAGAATCTTATACAATTTCTTATAAAGGTCCTATCCTTTCTTTAGAATCCTCTCTTTATTTTATAATAGATGTATATTTAAGACCCAATAATTATAAAGCCTTTGCCTTGATAGATTCAAGAGTCTTAGCTTGTGACGTAGAATTTGTTAAAAGTCCTAAAATACTATTAGTACAAAAAACTAAACATGTTCATATAGAAGTCATAGATAATCATTTGTTGTCTTTAGGAGATATTACTTCTAAAATACTTCCTATAGATGTAATAATAATTGGTCATAGTAGTTGCATAATCTTTAATATAATAAGATCTCGTTCTAGTCTAATCATTTTAGGTTTATCGTGGTTGGAGAAGTATAATCCTTGTATAAATTGGATTTCTCATACTCTTAACTTCTTTAAAAGTATAATTAAGAGTGAAATTAATCTAGTAAAAAGTCATAAGACTAGCACAATAAAACTTGTGTTTGTAGATACAAGAACTTTCTTCCATGCTACAAAAGAAGGATCACCTTGTGTCATTTATGTCACACCTACTTCTAATGATGCAAAGACTTCAAGTGGCATTCCCAACCAATATCAAGAGTTTCAAGATGTATTTGAAAAGAAGAATGTGGATACTCTTCCACAACTTTGTTCCTATGACTAGTCAATTGACCTTCAAGAAGGAGCACAATCGCCATTTGAACCAATCTATAGTTTATTATAAAATGAATTAGCTGAACTCAAGGAATATATTGAAGAGAATCTAGCCAAGAATTTCATACACCATTTCAAATTGCGAGCATGAACTCCAATCTTATTTATAAAGAAGAAAGATGGATCATTGCGGATGTATGTTGATTATCAAGGACTCAATAAGATCATCATCAAGAATAGGTATCCTCTACCTTTGATATCTGGACTTCTTAATCAACCAAATCAAGCTAAGATCTACAAAAAAATAGATCTATGGAGAACATACAATCTAGTATGTATTAAAGAAAAAGATGAATAGAAGACTACGTTTTAAACTAGGTATGGGCATTTTGAATACAACGTCATATCTTTTGGACTTACAAATATACTTACATTGGACTTTCAATATCTAATAAATGATATTTTTTGAGAGTTTTTGGATGATGTTGTTGTCTCTAATATAGATAATATCTTGATCTATTCTAAAAATATAAATAAATATGAACTTCATATTTATTATGTGTTACAAAAATTAAAAGATGTATGATTCTATGCCAAGATAGAAAAGTGTATATTCCACACTATTCAAGTGGACTTCTTAGGATACATCATTTCAAATAATGGACTTTTCATGGATCCTAAAAAAATTCAAACTATTATGGATTGGAAGATTTCATAAACGGTAAGAGATGTCCAATGCTTTTTGGACTTTGCTAACTATTATTAGATCTTTATCAAAGACTTTTCTCAAGTTGCAGCTCCACTTACATGTTTTACTTGCAAAGACAAAGTTGAGTAGAGTAAAGAACCTTTTAAAGCTCTGAAGTCAGCTTTTATTTTTGCATCAATCTTGTATCGCGTTGATTTTTTTTAGATATTTTTTATAGAAACAGATGCATCAAACTTTGCTTTGGATGCCGTATTATCACAAATGGAAATAAATGATAAAATTCATTCAATTGCTTTTTATTCCAAAAAAATTTCAACAATCGAGATTAACTATGAAATTCATGACAAAGAGCTTCTAGCATTTTAGATGTTGCAGTTTATTTTCTATTTGACTTATATTGGTCTTTTCGTTTGTGAGACATGGTCGAAATCAAACCTTTGGTTAGTAAAACGACTACCTAAGGCAAGTTAGGGATTCATTCAAAGATCGATGGATAGGATTTGAGAGCTAGCTTGAAGTTCTTTCCAGAGGCATAAAGATTGTTCCTGGAGGATTTTTGAGGACTTAATAATTTTTGTTCAAAATCAAGGTTTGTATTGGTGATTTGGATTTTATATAATATAATTAGGACTAGCATTTTTGGCTAGTTTGTGCAATTAGTGTTACATCTATAGTCAAAAATTTGGTATTGTTTAGATTATTAGATGTGCTAAGTGTATACAAAATTTTGTGATAATCTAATGGCTTGGTTTAGAGACATTTGGTTTTTAGTACAAGAGGGTTTTGGTAGTTGTCAGTTTGAGGTTGGGTAGGATTTCTGTGATATTTGGAGATCTATAAATTAGATTAAGGTGAAAATTGGCAAGGTGTTGAAGGACTTGAAGATCAAGCTACACACCAATTTTGAGTCAAAGTGAATGGTTCAAAAAGAAGAAATCATTGCTGGGATTTCTGCTTCACTTTTGAAGTTGGCGGCCAAGTGATGTTAGTGAAATTTTTGGAGGTTTTCTCACAATTTGTAAGTTGGATTGGACTAAAAACTCTTGAGCACATAGAAGACTTACATTGATAATTGCATGCAAAATTCCACATCAAGTGGACGGTTAAATTGGATGTTATAGCTTGTTAAAGCTCATTGATTAGGATTGGAGTTTACAAGAAAAATCTAAATTGTTTAAATATGAAAGTAACAAGGTAATTGAGATTTATGTATATTTAAGGCTACTAAGAAGAGTATTTTTAGCACTTTTGAATTAAAATTTAGATTATATTCTTTTCATATAGATAAAACTTATTAGGGTATCTTGAATACTTGTGAAATACAACCTCACCTTCTAGAGCTAGGTGCGTGGTGCATTCCTGAGCAAGACAACATGTAATACAATACCATGTATACAAACCACAAGAATCTTGAGTACTTCATGTCAACACTTATTTTGAATCGCCACCAATTCCATTAGAGTATGTCTTTATCAAAATTTGATTTGAAGATTACATATCGACTCGAAAAACAATAAGATTTGTCAGATGTCCTTTTTAGATGTTTTTATCTTTCATCAAAAGAAAGAGATGCATCTTTTAATCAACAAAGAATGATTTTCTTGAAACCAAAGCATTTTTCTTCTTCTAATAATGAAATCAACATTGATTGTTGATTCAACTCTTGTAAAACAAATCCAATCAAGTATGTCTTCTGATCTTCTTGTTTACAATTATAAGAATCCTACTTTCAAGTTCCAAGATACTTCTAAGTTTGAGTTCAAAAATAACCTATTCTATTTCAAAGATTGATTATATATTCCAAAAGGAGAAGCACGATTACATGTTCTTCAAGCATGTCACAACATTTTAAGAGCATGACATTCTGGATACAATAAGGTTTTGGAGCTTATATCTAGAGATTTTTGGTGGCCACAAATGCGTAAGGGTGTGAAAGACTTTGTTCAGTCATGTGACATTTGTTCAAGATCAAAAACTTTTTATCATTGACCTTACAAATTTCTTCAATCATTACCTATTTTTGAACAACCATGGTCTTTTGTTTCTATAGATTTCATTATAGATCTTCTAATTTCAAGTTCTTATGACTTTATATTCATGATAGAAGATTATTTTATCAAAATAGTACATTTTGTACTATATACAAAATCTATTACAAGTGATGAAATAACTAAACTCTTTCTTGACAATATCTATTGCTATCATGGATTATCCAAGGATATCATATCAGATAGGAGAACTAAGTTTGTATCAAAATTTTGGCAAATTCTTTTTAAGATTCTAAAAGTGAATATAAAATGATCTTTGATATTCCATCTTCAAACTAATGGATAAATAGAGTGTGTTAATCAAGTTTTGAAGGAGTATTTAAGATGTACCATCAACTATCAATAAGATGATTGGACAAATCTTTTGTCATTGATAAAGTTTGCTTATGATAACACAATACATTCTTCTACAAAACAAATACCTTTTGCCAATTATGGTTATCGTCCATGACTTGATACTTTTGACTTTTTAGAAGCTGATAATCCTACGACGGAAGATTTGGCAAATTGTTTCTCAAATTTATATGCAACAATGAAAGTGAAATTAAAAAAAAAACATAAGATTAATATCAAATAAAATTCTCAACCAGATTTTCTTTAATGTACTCTTTTAAAGTCGCAAGTTCATTATGAAATAAATTGTTGATACGTCTAAATAATGATTGAGCACCTTTTTGAAGGTCAATCACACAATCATAATGGCGATGCTTCAACAAAATATCTATATTTTTTCTTTTTAAATTCATTTGTAAAATTCTTACATGTCTCTAGAATTATTGTTATGGCAACCATAGATTTCGATTATTGATTTGCGTAGACAGCAAATATAGTATCTTATTTGACTGCCTTCACAAATGCTCTAGCTCCAATAAATAAATGTTGTTTAAGTTTTGGCTTGCTATGTGTTAGAAGCTTTTTCATAGATTTGGAGGTTCTATGATCTATTAAAAGAAATTCTAACTTTTGTGATATCTAATCTATTCATGGATTGTATTTTTTAAGCCATAAGAGTCCTAAAATGACTAAATTTGATGGTGATCTAGTGACGTTGAATATTACTTAGCTGCTATGATTGTCAAAGATTATTTTTAATATAATCATTTCATGAGTGACTGTCACGGACACAAAATACAGACTTGAAATCTAACAAGAAGTTCAAGAAGAAGTGGCAGAACTAGATTAAACAGATGAGTACAAGAACAACACCAGAAAGGTGAGCTAGAACTCCAAGAGATGTGTTGTCGAGACTGAAGAACCCTTCAGCCTCGACTCCTATATATACTACTGAATAGGAAGCTTCTCGAGCTACTTCCGCTAACTATGACGCTTCTCCAACAACTTCTACTAATTAGGAAACTTCTCGAGCAACTTCCTAGAATCTATCAAAATATTCTAGAACCTTCTATGAATATTCTAAAACCTTCTAAGAATATTCTAGAACCTTCTAAGAGAATCTTTAGGGAATATTCTAAGAATATTCTAGAATCTTCTAAAGGAATCTTTAGAGAATCTTTAGAGAATATTCTAGAAGAATATTGGAAGAATCTTCCAATGTATGTCCATGACATCACCTCCTCTTCTAGCTTCGAGGTCTCCGAGAAGCAATGTTGTTATCAGTCAATACCAACGCAAGAAAATGAAAATCTGTTGCATCACATCCGCTATGAATTCCAATTGTTGTTCGCGAGGCAAATGATTCATCGGCCCTTGGAGCCAACGGTAGTGACCAACACCTTCAACCTCTGACCAAGCGTGGACTTCTGTGTCTTCATTGTGAAACTGTCCTCCAAACACACCTTCTGGCTGACCGTCGTAGGCAGGCTCGACCTCAAATACAATTACTAGCGATCTGTTGCTCGGTATCCTCCGACGTCGTCGTGGTGCAGGCGGTTCTTCATCTTGCGGTCGTCTTCGTGAGCTAGTCGCTTGAGATGACATAACAAGTGTAGTATCTTGACTATCCATGTCTAAAGGCTAAAATGATGAGAGCAAACTATAGTTGCTAACAAAGTTCTAAACTATCGAACTATGGGTTTTGGAGGTGCCCTCCTCCCTTTTTATGCTACTTGATGAGCAAGCTTCAGCAAGAAGCTATCGTTGAATCGGCTTAGGTTTATGAGGATATCGTTGATGAAATTCTTGTACCTTTTTTGGCGCATTGGCAAGATTTTCGGCACGCTCCCACGTTCGTTCATTGATGTTGTATCCACTCCAATGCACTAAATACTCCAATTTTCTTCTATAACGCCGTGAATCTAGTACCTTTTCCACCTCGTATTCCTCATGGTTTTCAATTTCGATACTTGGTGGCGGACTTTGTACTCTTTGGGGAAAAGCTGACTCTCGATAAGGTTCCAACAAAGACACGTGAAAGACTGGATGTACCTTCATAGTAGCTGGTAACTCCAGACGATATGCCACCGGATTGATCTGCTTCCCGATAACAAATGGCCCTAATCTCCGATAGTCCAATTTGTCACATGGCTGCTTGGTCTTGATATTCCGTCGAAGAAGCCATACTTTACTTCCAACTTTAAAAGTAGGCGCCTCATTTTGATATTTATCTGCAGATGCCTTGTAACTCTCTTGGGCAGATTGCAATTGAAGCTTCAACGTCGCTTGAAGCTCCGATAGTTGCTTCACAAATCCTTCAGCTGCTGGGTTGTTATTTGCTGAAGAACTCAATAAATCGAGCTTGGGGTGGTATCCGTAGTTGGAGAAGAATGGTGTTTGTTGAGTTGACGCATGAAGAGTGTTGTTGTATGCGAACTCAGCAAGCGGTAGATATGCAGTCCAATCATCTTGTTGATAGTTGATGGTGCATCGTAAATATTGCTCCAAAACTTGATTCACCCGCTCCGTTTGACCGTCAGTTTGAGGATGAAAAGCCAAAGAGAGCTTAATATCCACCTTCAATATCTCAAAGAGGGACCTCCAAAACTTGGATACAAACTGAGTACCTCGATCCGACACGATATCATCTGGTAGGCCATGATAACGATATATGTTATCAAGAAAGAGTCTTACGATGTCTTCACTTGACGATGTTTTCTTGCAAGGCACGAAATGCGCCATCTTTGTAAATCGATCCACCACAACAAAGATGTTGTGAAATGAATTCGATGGCGGTAGGTCCGTAATGAAGTCCATAGAAACTGAAGACCATGGTCAGTGCGGAATAGGCAATGGCTGGAGAAGTCCATATGGACGATGTCGAAGGATCTTGGATCTTGAACAAACATCATAAGAAAGGACAAATTCCTTCACATCCTTCCACATTTGGGGCCACCAAAAATCTCGTGAAATGAGCTCCAAAGTCTTGTTGAATCCAAAATGTCCCGCAGCTGGAAAGTCGTGGCGAGATTGAAGTACTCGGAGTCGAGTTGGTCCTTTTGGGATATACAACCGCTCCTCAAAATACAGAAGATCTCCCTCCACCTTAAACTTGTCATTATCGACACGTTGTTTGATGTCAAGAGCTATAGAATCCTCAATGGTCGCAGTACGTACCTCGCTGAGGAAGCCGTCATCGATAGTTGCAACAGTAGCAAAAATCCTGAATTTTTCTGGTTTCAACAATGTTGTACATTGTTGATCAAACGCTGCTTCTCCAGCCTTTGGCGCAAGATACGATCTCCTCGATAATGCGTTAGATAATCCTTGCTGTTTTCCAGGGCGGTAGGTGATAATAAAGTCAAATCATGATAGAGACATATTCCATCGAGCTTGACGACGATTCAAAATTCGAGCTGTCATGAAGTACTCCAAATTCTTGTGGTCCGTATAAACAGTCACTGGATGTGCAGCTCCTTCGAGGAAGTGACGCCACTCTTGGAAGGCATCCACTATAGCAAGCAGCTCTTTGTCGTGGATCTCGTAGTTGATCTCAGCAGCAGAGAACTTTCGTGAATAGAACGCAACTGGGTGAAGCTTCTTGTCTATGCCCATCAGTGAAAGCACAGCTCCCAAAGCAAAATCTGAAGCATCGGTCTCTAAATAGAGAGCCTTTGCAAAGTCAGGATGTACCAAGATTGGAGCCGTAGTGAATGCCGTCTTGAGATCTTGAAATGCTTTTGCTGCTTGTGATCCCCATTTGAGCTTATCTTTGCTTGTTAGACGCGTGAGTGGTGCAGCAACTTGAGAATAATTCTTGATGAAGATCCGATAGAAGTTAGCAAATCCAAGAAAACACTGAACATCTCTAACCGTCTTCGGAACTTCCCAAGATATAATTGCTTCTACTTTTTTTGGATCCATCTTCAAGCCCTCTGTAGTCGCAATGAAGCCCAAAAATTCCATCTCATTCTGGTGAAATTGACACTTCTCCAACTTGGCGTAGAGTCCTCGTTCGCGTAGTTTTTCAAGAACCAAACAAACGTGCTTCTCATGTTCTTCTTCATTCTTGGAAAATATCAAAATATCATCCAGATAGATGACAACAAAGTCATCGAGGTATTCCCGAAAGATGTCGTTCATCATATGCTGAAAGACCGCTGGAGCATTGGTAAGTCCAAAAGGCATGACATTATACTCAAAATGGCCATACCTTGTACGAAAGGCTGTCTTCCATTCATCTCCTTCTTTGATTCACACAAGGTTGTAGGCTCCTCTTAAATCAATCTTTGTAAAAATTCTTGCACGTCCAAGTTGATCTAAGAGGCCGGAGATCAAAGGTAAGGGATAGCGATTTTTCTTGGTCACCTTGTTGAGTCATCGGTAGTCCACGCACATCCGCAGTGAGCCATCCTTTTTCTTCACGAATAGGATTGGTGCTCCAGCTGGCGACTTTGAATGTCGAATAAAATTCTTGGCTAGATTCTCATCGATGTACTTCCGCAATTCTGCCAACTCCGTCTGCGATAGGTTGTATATTGGACCAAAAGGTGGTTGCGCTCCTTCCTCTAAGTCTATGGCGCAATCATATGGTCGATGTTCCGGCAGTATATCGGCGTTCTTCTTCTGAAACACGTCTTCAAAATCCCTATATTGCTCTGGTATATTCGATGTTGAGATATTCTCGCCGCTAGTTGGAGCTGCATAAATGACAAATGGTGCGCCTTCCTTGGACGATCTTAAGAACGCTCTCGCTCCAATAAACATGGATTTCTTCATGTAGGTTCTACCAACAGGTTTATTATTATTTTTTTCAGGAAATGTTATCCTTCGTAGCCTCCAATCAATGGACGGATTATGATCTTCTAACCAAGAAAGACCAAGGATAATACGGCTTGATGGGGTTCTAATAATATTAAAAATAACGTGACTACTATGGTCCTTAAACACCACTTCTATAGGTTCTGATTCGTGGGTAACGTTGCCTGACAATAAGGGTCGTCCATCTATCACCTCTACGTGAACAAGTTTGGACTTCCGTACTAAACGGATCTTGTGGCATTTAGCAAACTCTTCATCTAAAAAACAAGTAGATGCCCCCGAATCCAATAAAGCTAAAGTTTTTTGTTTTTGAGGGCCTAAAAACAAAGGAATTGTAAAACAACGGGCAGGTTGGATAGAGAAGGAGGAACCTGATTGTTGTCGTGATATTAGATTGTCCAGCCGCACGGTTCCTACTGTGGCTGGGCGTCGTCGTTTTCTGGAATCATCGCACTTCTAGTCTTGACAGGGTGCCAATTTTGCTTCTTTGGGCAATTTCCAACCTTGTGACCTTCTTCTCTACAGTACAAACATAACCCTTCCTCCATACGCCGTTTCTTCTCTGTTGGAGTAAGAGATCGGACACACGCCGTGTCGATTTGCATGTCTGTTGCCTCCGAATGTGAGTTTAAGCTATTTGCAGACATAGTCACGTCGTAACGAGTCATTTGGTGTCTTGGACGTTGGTCTTGGCGACGCTGGAATAGGCGGTTGTCACACTTTATAGCTTGGCTAATAGCTTCGTTGAGCGTTTGAGGATCAGGAAGAGATAACAGCAAGTCCTTCACATCATCCTTCAAGCCCCAATAAAACTGACTCTCCAACGCCTCTTCACCCCAATTAATGTCACTTGCCAATTGTCTGAAATTCGAGGCATAGACTGATGCAGAGCGTGTTCCTTGTCGTAGCGATCGGATCTTTGTTGTAGCCCATCGAACTTTATCATGCTCGCCAAATGCTTCTGCAAATGCCTCCAAGAACGTTTCAAAGTTGCTCAGGATTGGTGATCGCTTCTCGAACAAGGGAGTAAACCAAGACAGAGCTTGTGCTGTAAGCAAGGTTCCAACAAGCCCAACATGCGCTTCCTCCGTCGGATAACGTTCGGGCTGTAAAATTGTTATCAACCTGATTTGGTTGACAAAACCTCGAAACTTGGAACGAGTTCCATCAAAATTATCCGGAAGACTAACTCGAGGCTCCTTTCGTTGTAGGACTACTCGATCTTGTTGAAATGGAGGTAGAACTGCTTCTTCTGGCGCAGAAGTTTGAGGCCGATATGCTTTAAATGGCGCTATCCCAGATGCTCCATTGTTATGGAGTCCTACCATGACTCCTTCGATCTCTGTTGTCCTGTGTGACAACGAGGCAAGAGCATTTATGATGGCGTCTAGTTTGGATTCCAAACTTTCAGCCATTTTAACGTCTTAACCTTCGGCTAACCTTCAGAAAGAAGAAAAAAGAGTTTTGACAAGAGGACAATATTGGTTCAGAGGAGAGTACTCCGCAACCTCTAAAACGCCTTAAGACTCCAAGATGAGGGGTAATCCACTCTCTCCAAGAAGAATAAGGCTCCAATATTGAGAAAGAAGAGATATTAGTTTAGAGGAGGGTAATCCGCAACCTCTAAAATACTAGCACACCTTCAAGAAGAGGGGTAATCCACTCTCTAACAAGAAGGAACTAGCTCTGATACCAGTGAAAATGTAGTCTCGACAAACTGTCACGGACACAAAATACAGACTTGAAATCTAACAAGAAGTTCAAGAAGAAGTGGCAGAACTAGATTAAACAGATGAGTACAAGAACAACACCAGAAAGGTGAGCTAGAACTCCAAGAGATGTGTTGTCGAGACTGAAGAACCCTTCAGCCTCGACTCCTATATATACTACTGAATAGGAAGCTTCTCGAGCTACTTCCGCTAACTAGGACGCTTCTCCAACAACTTCTACTAATTAGGAAACTTCTCGAGCAACTTCCTAGAATCTATCAAAATATTCTAGAACCTTCTAAGAATATTCTAAAACCTTCTAAGAGAATCTTTAGGGAATATTCTAAGAATCTTCTAGAACCTTCTAGAGGAATCTTTAGAGAATCTTTAGAGAATATTCTAGAAGAATATTGGAAGAATCTTCCAATGTATGTCCATGACAGAGACGTCTCTAGAGGATGAAGATCGACCATCTATAACTTCTATATGTATGGCTTTGGATTTTTTTGACCATACAGATTTTTTGTGATTTAGAAAATTCTTTGTCAATAAAATATGCAAAGGCTTCCGAATCAAGTAATGCATGACAATCTAGTTTTGCAATTCCTAACTGTACAAGTATAGTTAAACAACGATAAGGGCTAGTAGAGAATACAAGATTTTTTTTATTTGTGATAGTGAAGATTCTAGTCACACGATCGATATTGTGGTTGGATGCCCTCCTTTTCCTACAATGCTTTTGATGTTATAGCCGCACTCCTCATTTGATATGTATGCTAGCATTTCTTTGAAAAATTATTAATTTTATAGCCAGGTTTTTTACAATATGAGTATAGGCCAAGTTTCCTTTGGCGCTTTTTTTCTTGCTCAAAAAGAGGTTTGAAACAAACTGCATTAATTTGTATATCTTTTGCTTCCAACTGCTCATTAGAATTGACTGGTGAAGAAGCTGCAAAATAATTGGTATATACATGTAGCATAATTGAAGAATGTTTATCTTGTCATTGTTGAAATAAATGGTTATTGAACTTCATAACTTGATTAATGGCTTCATTGAGTATTAGAAGATCTGACATACATAACAATAAGTCCTTGACATCGGCTCTTAATCCCCAATAAAATTGACTCATCAATGCATCTTCTCTCCAATTTATGTCACATACTAATTGTCAAAAATCTGAGGTATACGTTGATGTAGAGCACGTTCTTTGTCGAAGGCTTCAAACTTTTTGTTTTTGAAGAATGAATCTTATCATGTTCACCAAATGCTTCTGCAAATGTTGTCAAAAATGCTTCAAAATTGTGCAATATAAGAATTTTTTTTTCAAATAATGGGGCAAATCAGAATAAAGCTTAATCCGAGAGCAAGGTTCCAACCAATCCAACATGATATGCTTCAGTGTAATATTGTTGAAATAGAAGTAAGTTAATTACTCATACTTGATTTACAAAGCCAGAAAATTATGAATAAAAGCCATCAAACTTTTTGAGAAGGCTCATCCTTGCTTCTTTTATTATTATTGTTGTCAAATCATTGTCTTAAAAGGATGCACCTCCCATGTTTGAAGTAGACGTTGCTGTTTGAGAATTTTAAACCTTTGTTGAAATTTGATGAGGAGGTTGAGGTACTCCAGCTCTTTGACCATTATGTATAGTCATACAAATTTCTTCATTCTACTTGACAAAGTCTTTATCCTAATCTTCCATACTTCAAGACCATTGATAATAGAATCAAATTTGATTTCATTTGAATTTATCATATTGACTTTTCTACCTTCTACCATAAAAAATCAAAAAAATACACACATTAAAAGAAAAAAATCTAATCTATGATAAAAAGAAAAGAAATCAAAATAATATTAAGAAAAGACCAATATAAGTCAAATAGAAAATAAACTGCAACATCTAAAATGCTAGAAGCTCTTTGTCATGAATTTCATAGTTAATCTCGATTGTTGAAATTTTTTTGGAATAAAAAGCAATTGAATGAATTTTATCATTTATTTCCATTTGTGATAATACGGCATCCAAAGCAAAGTTTGATGCATCTGTTTCTATAAAAAATATCTAAAAAAAATCAACGCGATACAAGATTGATGCAAAAATAAAAGCTGACTTCAGAGCTTTAAAAGGTTCTTTACTCTACTCAACTTTGTCTTTGCAAGTAAAACATGTAAGTGGAGCTGCAACTTGAGAAAAGTCTTTGATAAAGATCTAATAATAGTTAGCAAAGTCCAAAAAGCATTGAACATCTCTTACCGTTTATGAAATCTTCCAATCCATAATAGTTTGAATTTTTTTAGGATCCATGAAAAGTCCATTATTTGAAATGATGTATCCTAAGAAGTCCACTTGAATAGTGTGGAATATACACTTTTCTATCTTGGCATAGAATCATACATCTTTTAATTTTTGTAACACATAATAAATATGAAGTTCATATTTATTTATATTTTTAGAATAGATCAAGATATTATCTATATTAGAGACAACAACATCATCCAAAAACTCTCAAAAAATATCATTTATTAGATATTGAAAGTCCAATGTAAGTATATTTGTAAGTCCAAAAGATATGACGTTGTATTCAAAATGCCCATACCTAGTTTAAAACGTAGTCTTCTATTCATCTTTTTCTTTAATACATACTAGATTGTATGTTCTCCATAGATCTATTTTTTTGTAGATCTTAGCTTGATTTGGTTGATTAAGAAGTCCAGATATCAAAGGTAGAGGATACCTATTCTTGATGATGATCTTATTGAGTCCTTGATAATCAACATACATCCGCAATGATCCATCTTTCTTCTTTATAAATAAGATTGGAGTTCATGCTCGCAATTTGAAATGGTGTATGAAATTCTTGGCTAGATTCTCTTCAATATATTCCTTGAGTTCAGCTAATTCATTTTATAATAAACTATAGATTGGTTCAAATGGCGATTGTGCTCCTTCTTGAAGGTCAATTGACTAGTCATAGGAACAAAGTTGTGGAAGAGTATCCACATTCTTCTTTTCAAATACATCTTGAAACTCTTGATATTGGTTGGGAATGCCACTTGAAGTCTTTGCATCATTAGAAGTAGGTGTGACATAAATGACACAAGGTGATCCTTCTTTTGTAGCATGGAAGAAAGTTCTTGTATCTACAAACACAAGTTTTATTGTGCTAGTCTTATGACTTTTTACTAGATTAATTTCACTCTTAATTATACTTTTAAAGAAGTTAAGAGTATGAGAAATCCAATTTATACAAGGATTATACTTCTCCAACCACGATAAACCTAAAATGATTAGACTAGAACGAGATCTTATTATATTAAAGATTATGCAACTACTATGACCAATTATTATTACATCTATAGGAAGTATTTTAGAAGTAATATCTCCTAAAGACAACAAATGATTATCTATGACTTCTATATGAACATGTTTAGTTTTTTGTACTAATAGTATTTTAGGACTTTTAACAAATTCTACGTCACAAGCTAAGACTCTTGAATCTATCAAGGCAAAGGCTTTATAATTATTGGGTCTTAAATATACATCTATTATAAAATAAAGAGAGGATTCTAAAGAAAGGATAGGACCTTTATAAGAAATTGTATAAGATTCTAGCCACACGGTCCCTATTGTAGTTGGATAAATTTGTTTTCTAATACATTCTCTATTTTGTCAACTGTACTCCTTATTTTGTGGTTTCATCACTTCTTTGGATAATGTTGAGTAGTGTGTTTAGGATTTCTACAATATAAGCATAAACTTACTTAACAATGACAAGTCTTTCTTTGCTCGGAAAGAGGTTTAAAACATATCGCATCAATTTGCATATTTTCTACTTCTAAATGTATGTGTTGAGGACATGTTGGTATTGCCATCAAATTGTAGTAATGTTGAGGCCCATTTATGTGACTCTCAGATCAAAATTTAAAAAGTTAATTGTCGCACTTCACAACAAAGTCAATTGCTTGACTCAATGTTTGAGGATCATATAAATTAAGCATCAATTTATTTATTTCATATTATAATCCATAAAAAAAATTGGTTGATAAGTGCTACATCATTCCACTTGATAACAGTTGTAAGTTGTTCAAAATGTAAAGCATATAATGTTACACACCAATTGCCTTAAAAGAAAATATGGATCTTATTAATTGTAATACAAGAAACATCATATTCTCCACACATGGACTGTAATTCTACCAAAAATAATTTTTGATTATCTAATATTGCATCTCGTCGTTCAAGAAAAGATAAAAATTATTAAAAATCATATAAAAAAAATGATCCAAAACTAAAAAAAATAAAATTAACTCAAAATTAGAACAATAATTAGATATAAGAGAAGAAGGTCCTGACAAGATTACCTAAAATAAGTTGTCGAGACTAAGGATCTCCTCAATCTTGACTCCTATATATACTAGGTCTTATGAAGCTTCTTGAAAAGTTTCCATAAAGCTTAGAAATAAAGCAAGCCTAAGATCCTTCTTTGACAACTTCTTAAATCAACCAAAGCATCTTAGAACCTTCCTATGACCTTCTAAAACTTTCTTAGAATCTATTGGAACTTTATAAAATCTTCTTAGAATCCAATAGAACCTTCTAGAACTTCCTAGAACATTTTGGAGTCTTCTTAGATCCTATTAGAACCTTCTGGAACTTTCTTCAGTTGTATGTCCGTGACATAACCACGATAGTGCTGAACCTAAAAGAAGTGTACCAATGAATCTAACTTGTGATCTTAGAATTGAATAGCTTTGAGGTTGAAGTTCAATCACAAGTTGTACTTGATTGATAAATCCTCAAAATTTGGATCTTGTACCATCAAACTTCTCAGGCATGGCAACTCTTAGTTCTCTAACACTTGAAAGTTGTTCTACCATGGGTGAAAGGACATGATTTGGTGCAGATATTGAAGCAGTTCTAATCATCTCTATATCCTCACTTCCTGCTATTCTTGTTGATCCTTGTAGTAGTAAGCTAAGTTGATGCATTGTAAGTATCAACTCCCTCAATTGCTCTTGTATTTGTGCCATTGCACTCTTCATTTCAATAAGCTTTGCTATAATAATACTAAAAAAAATATCTAATATCACTTAAGACAAGTAGAAGAAAGGGCTTGAGGACAAAGAAAATACTAAGAATAATATCAGTTTAGAAGAGAGTAATCCACAACTTCTAATATACTTATGTCTTATCATAAAAAATGAGTAATCCACTTTTAATCAAGACAAGACAAAGCTCTGATATTATAAGTGTACTCTTGTCAATTGGTCAAGGACATGAACTAAAAGATGATGCATAAATCAATGAAATCAATGTCAAAGAAAAAGTAACAATATAAAAATAAGAAAGTACATATATTAAAAAGAAACTAGAATGGCTTATTGCTAAAAGACAAGAAAACTTGAGATTCTTGAAACTAGACTAGAAGCAAGAAAAGAATTGACAAGAGTGGAGAAGACTTCATTCTTGCCTCTATGTATACTATCTAATTAGGAGCTACGTGGCGATGTTCTATAGGACCTCTAATATGTGTTGACTTTGCATGACACATGCCTTAGCTTATATGACAAGTTTTCTACATGTAGGCCACATAGTTAGCTTATTCTTCAAGCTATTAACATGTGTGGCACATGGCCAACTTGTTGACCATGTTCCTAACCTAAAAAATCAATTAAAGATATCTATAAAATCAAAACAATGTCTATGAAGCTTCTAGAAAGCTTGTATAGAAGATATTATGGAATTGACATACTTTTACCTATTATTATCTAAATCACATAAGTAATTATTAGTTTACATGTGTATGTCCATGACATCTGGTCTATATCCTCCCTTTTTTCTAACTCTTCAAGACCTAGAGGTGTTCTAATAGGTTTCTTGTATTTTCCATAGACAATCTTCCATAAATTCTTATCAATGAGGACAATTAATTTTTTTCCTTCCACAAGTATCAATTGTCTCCATCAAATTTCTCTATAATGTGATATTCCATTGCCATCTTATAAGAAATATGTTCTAAATAGAAGAAATTGGAAAAATGGAAGAAGAAATAGAAGGTGAATAGAAATAAGATCTAGATAAGATTTCACACTTACTTATAGACTTTTTGAATATTAATAAAAAAAATCTTAAAGAATTCCTAAAAAAAATTAAATATTTTTAAAATGCGTGAAATTATATCACTAGCATTCTCATAAAAATCTAATCCAAAATTCCAAAAATTATAATTTTGAGAGCTTTCTTTGTATAACTAAGTCTAAAAACTTTAAAATAAAATAAAATCAAATCAAATCAAATTTAGAGCTTCTTGGTCTTAGTAGAGTTCCTTAGATTGTATTAGCTTTGTTCCCATTACCAAGTCCTACTGGTATTGGTGGATCCTACTATTGGTGTGATCAGATCAACAACTGTAAGCTCAGTACCTATTGCTTCTAGCAGTGAAATTTGAAAATGTTCTTTCTCCTTCAAAATTAATGCCTCGTTGCTTCATTTATGAGTTATCAAAAACATTAGTGGCTTGAGTTCTAGGCTCACTAGAAGTTCAACTCTTCTCAAGCTAATGCAAAAAATAAAACCTCTTCAAAATTGATCAAAAGATTAAGTCTTATAAAACAACCTCAACTGATTCACTTAAATCCATCAAAGAGTAAATCTAGAGTACCAAGGCTTTGATACCATGTGAGAAAATAAAGAGGAAGTGTATTGTTAAGATAGAAGTTTTATGAAGCAAATACAAAAGAGTTTTCTACCTTACTATCAAGGATTCAAGAGAACAAATGCTTAAAATGAACCTCTACTTCTACTTCTTATATAGCAAAAGTCCATAGTCTAACCACATGGACTTTTTAGTGTAAACATACAAACAACTAGCCTAGTCAACAATGTCCAATTAACATGTGGACACTCGTTTTGTTAGGCCATGTGACGACTTAGTAGGCTACGGTGGCTAAATGGTATTACCACCAACAAATAGTAGCTACAACTTGTCAACTAGCAAAGTGGTGTCAACTACACATTCTACTTTATTTTGAATAGGGGTTACACACTCTATAAACAAGACATATGGATGTCTTTTTGGCATTGCAAGTGAGCTTACAATGCACTTCTATATGTAGTGGAAAGCTTGCCTCTAAAAATTATAATGGAGATATAATAAAAAATTGAAAAACAAATTCTGCTTTAAATTAGTGATCCAAAAAAAAAAAAAAAAAAAAAATACATTAGAAGTTGAACGACCATCTATTCCACAATCAAATGTGACAAGAAATATTGCAAATATTTGTTTGTGTTAAGAAAAACATGCCAATGATATAAGTAGTTTGTTAAAAAAATTGCTAAGCTAAGAAATAGATATTTTAGACTCATATGTCTTACATGGAACACAAGAATCTATATTTGATTGTTATTTTCAACAAATCGTAACATCAATGTTGTCATATACCACAATAAATTAGTAACGGTTATGTTTTAAATTGAATTATTGAAAAACAAGTATTTTTTTTATAAATTGTGTGCATATGACAATAACCTCCTTAAAGGTCAACAATTAAACATCTCTATTAGGAACAAAAAGGTACTCCCAAGGCATAACCTTTACAAAAAATTGACTGTACCCTGGTGTGTTACAGCCTATATTTACCAATTTCAAAGCCAAAAACCTGGGTGGATCTACTTCTGGCCTAACCTAAAAACAAACCAAGCACACACACGTAGTTGGAGGCTGACTGGGAGTTTCATCCACGTGTGCATCCCACTCTTCAGCTTGGTCGCAGGTCGTTCGCCGGGCATGAAGGACTGAGAACGAGCTGGAAACATGCTCAAGCCCATGTCCGGGTTCATTCCAACTGGAGGCACGACAATCTCCGCTTCTTCCAAAGTGGGTGTTTTTGTATGATGGTCGCGGCTTTAACACCCTCGCCACACTGGAACCAGGTCGAGTGTTCCGACAGAGCAATTCCGGGACAAAATTTGCCACATTTGGAGTTGTGTCGGAGGGGGACGGTCAAACCCTAACGTATGGTATTGTCACCATATTGCTTCGCCGTGGTGCTCAGTGAAGGGGATAACGGGAGGGGGGTAGGTCACGCGCGGTCGTCGCGATTGGGGAAGGAAGGGGAGGCCGGCAACGTAGATGGTTGAGGAGGAAGGAACGGGAGGAGGTGTACTGGACGGGGAGCGGTCCGTTGAGGTCCAGGTTCAGGTTTGCGCGAGGAGGAATTTGGATACATTTGGTTTTGAGGCAACAGGGGGAGCAGGACAGGGAGATTGGAAGTAGGTAGCCATGCCCTATGTCCCTCCACATCTGAGGGCGGGAGCCGCCTCAGCAGGAGCAGCACCGGCGAGCGGTGGCGCAGCACGCAGAGACGGAGGAGGTCGGGACTCGTATGGCGGCAGCTTTGGAGCGAGCGCGGGTGCCAGGAGGTCATCGTCGGAGGTTTCGTTCGGCAACGGGGGCAGCAGCTACGGAAACGGGTATGGGCAGGGGAGTCGGGAGAGCAGCGGTGGGAGCAAGGAGGGGAGCGGAGGAGTGCGAGGAGCGGGGCATCCCGAGGTGGTGTGGGCGACATGGCAGCCTTCGGAGCGCGTGCAGAAGCTGCAGCCAGAGCAGATTGCGGAGGTGAGGGCCAGGCTGAATGTGGACGTGGAGATTGCGACCGGCTCGGAGCCGGCGCCGGCTCCCATCGAGTCGTTCGAGGACATGTGCCTGCATTTGAGCATCATGAAGGACGTGACGTTCCACAATTATACGACGCCGACGCCCATCCAGGCGCAGGCTCTGCCGGTGGCATTGTCGGGGAGGGACTTGCTGGGGTGCGCGGAGACGGGGTCGGGGAAGACGGCCGCGTTCTCGCTCCCCATGATCCAGCATTGCCTGGCGCAGCCCCCGATCCGCAGAGGGGACGGCCCGCTGGCGCTGGTGTTGGCGCCCACGAGGGAGCTGGCGCAGCAGATTGAGAAGGAGGTGAAGGCGTTCTGCCGGTCGGCGGAGGGGTTCAGGACGGCGATCGTGGTGGGAGGGACCAACATTTACGAGCAGAGGTCGGAGCTGCGGGCCGGCGTGGAGATAGTGGTGGCCACCCCCGGCAGATTCATCGACCACTTGCAGCAAGGGAACAGTTCGCTGTCGAGGGTGTCGTACGTCGTGCTGGACGAGGCGGACAGGATGCTGGACATGGGTTTCGAGCCTCAGATCAGGGAGGTGATGAGAAGCCTTCCGAAGAAGCACCAAACGCTACTGTTCAGTGCAACCATGCCGGAGGAGATCGAGGCCTTGGCTCAGGAGTACCTGGACAACCCGATCCGGGTGAAGGTGGGTCGGGTGAGCAGCCCGACGGCGAACGTGACGCAGAACCTGGAGAAGATCACGGAGAAGGAGAAGATCGAAAGCTTGCTGGCTCTGCTGGTGGACGAGCACTCGCAGTCGCTGGACACCAATCAACCACCGCCTTTGACGATCGTATTCGTGGAGCGGAAGGCACGCTGCGACGAGGTGACGGACGCTTTGGTGGAGCAAGGGCTGAAGGCGACGGCGCTGCATGGGGGGAGGAGCCAGAGCGAGAGAGAGGCAGCACTGAGGGATTTCAGGAAGGGCACCACGAACATTCTGGTGGCGACGGATGTTGCATCGCGAGGGTTGGACGTGACAGGTAAATGGGTTGGTGTTGTTGTTGTTGTTGAGATGTGGAGTGGGTCGAGAGCAACGTTAGTTCGCGGTGGTCAGAGGATGGTGTTCCTGGGCATGCCAGTGAAGAGTGGGTGGAATTTCGCGGAGAGGGGGTGCAAGTGCAGAATAGGATAGGGGCCAGCAGCAGTCGGATTTGGTGGGGCGGCCATGAGCGAGGAGTTTCGAAGTTAGGGTTGTTGTGGTTTGCACGGTCTGGTGTCGGACTAGTTGTGAGCACGGATGTCGTGGCGGGGGTGCAGTCTTGTGTGTATGTGTCTGGATGCCGTGGTCGTTTGGTCCGCATTTTCGCATGGTGAGATTTTTGTTGGACTGGGTGGGCAACCTGCACTGGAGCAGAATTGGTGCGGACGTTGGCGGATGTAAGGCACGGGTTTGTGCGCGCTGTAACGAATGTGGGAAACCTGGGTGGCAGGTGTGGCGCACGTGATCAACTTGGACCTGCCGAAGACCATGGAGGATTACGTTCACCGGATTGGGAGAACAGGTCGTGCAGGGGCTTCGGGACGAGCAACGTCGTTTTACACGGAGCGAGACATGTTCCTGGTAGCCCAAATCCGAAGGGCAATCACGGAGGCGGAATCCGGGAACGCCATGGCGTTCGCGACGGGCAAAGCCGCGAGGAGGAAAGAGAGGGAGCAAGCAGCGGCGTTCAGGGAGGGGAGGGTGGCTCCTTTGGGAGTAGCCCAAATCGGTGCAACGACGGTTCGTGTGGACGACAAGTACAAGCACATGCTTTCTGCCGCGGCGGATCCGAAGAAGGGCGAAGGTGCAGCAGACGACGCATGGGAGGACTAGTGACATGACTTGGCGATGCAGGCGGTTGCTGTTGGCGCAGGCATTGCCGGGGATCAGGAAGGTCGTCGGGAGTTTCTTTTTATTTTTATTTTTATTGTTTCATTATTTCTTTTCAAAGAGAAATAGTTGTAAATTTTGCGGGATTTGATATTCAGCTTTCACATCGAGATCTGAAAGCAAGCGGGCGTCGTTCCCGCGATCGTTTCAGCAGCCGAAGTGTGAGGGGACTTGAGCGGAATGTGCTGTAGCTGACACGGGACTGAAAGTAAGCAAACTACAGCCCCGAGGGAGTGAGAAATGAATGAACAAGCGTCATCGCACGCGATCGACGATGTGGTGCTCTTTTCTGTGAACCAAGGTTTTTGAGCAGCACGGACGTCGTTTCCTGGAAGGATGTTGTGTGTTTTGTTTACAATGCTTGGAGCTTTTCGGGGTGTTTAGTGGCGGGGTGAGTAGAAAGGGAGCGTCCGTCCGCATAATGGAGTGGGACGTTTCGCCGGAAGTCGAGCGTGTTGGTGGTGGTCTGGGTCAAGTGGTGATGTGCGGTTTGGCTTGGGTTGTATTCGGGAGGCTTCAATGGAGGTGTATGTGTGTTCAGAAGGTTCATCGGTGTGGTTCATTTCGGGGGGTTGGGACGTGAATGGAAGCCTGGTTCTGGTGCATTTGAGATAGGTCAACGTGGACTGTGGATGGGGCGGCGCTGGGAACGCGTGGTTGCGAAGCGCAGAGCGGGGAGGAAGTGGTGTTGTATGGTGGCTGTGGTGTGGAGTCCAAGTTTTACAGGTGCTCCGTTGGAGTGTGGTCTGTACGGATGGGCATGGGAGCAGCGTGTTGCCATACATGGAGATTGGGAGGAATGTATCAATAGTCGGGATCTCGGGTGAGGAGGTGGACTGGTGGATGGGTGATTGTCACGAGTGGACGGATGGGATCTGACATTTAGGGGTTGGAATACCTGAGTGTGGTATCCTTGGACGAGTTCATGTTGGAGGCGTTGGAAGTAGTGGTCACCATTTCAGGTTGATGGCGGCAGTTAGTTTTCTGAAATGGTCTTAGGATCAGTTATTTGTGGGATCCGGCTCATGGTTCATTGGTGACTACGCTCTTAAGTGGCAGTCGCATTCAACTTTGTACTGTCTTGTTTAGGTGCATGCTCGCATCACGTGTGAGTATGCGTATGATGTGTTATTTTACCGGAATACCTTGATTATGTTTCTCGGATTTTAACAACCCCGTCACCAGGAGCTGGACGCGTGCCAGCACTTACGCCAGTTCTCCAACTGCCGCTGGCTATGTTCTCTTCGCAATTCCTGGTTTTTGGAGTCAAACTGAAGTTAGCCTCTGCCTTAATATCATAGAAGGGACCGAGTTGGTCAACGGTTACGTAGGTGAACGCAAGTTGTTCTGTTTTGTCAGGCATTGTGCAGAAACCAGTTGGCAGACGAACGAAATCACCGACAGGAGGGTCCATGCTAACTTTTGCATTGCCGAGTATCGAACCTAATGGACTTTGTATCAAAGTACGTAGAGACATGTTGCTTTTGGCACCCAGTGGCGTGAACTCTGATCTGTTTTAGTTTCAATTATTTAAAAGCCGGGGCATAACGATGTGATGGATTAGATTCTTATTCTGGGACATGTCATACTCGTGTGTGCATACAGTCAACGGACTTAGAGCCTCATATCCCTAACATCATTGTAAAAATCTAAATTTATATCCGCAATGAGCAGCAGAAAGGACCATAAATGGAATTCGACGTGAGCCTCTCCCATGACTAGTGATCAAAAATCAAAATGTGGCACTAGATTATATCAAAGCTTGCACTGCTCTTTTTTTCAGTGAGAAAAGATAAAGCTATTGGGAGCAAGATTGTGGGTTTCTAGAGGTACAATGATCATGATAGACGATTCTATTACTACGAGCAAGGGTCAGGTTCTCATGTTGGCCATAAGTCCTCTAGCACCAGACCCCTCTTGGTCCTCGAGTATGAAGCAATTGAGATGCTCTAAATCGAGTAAAAAGTAGATATCATGACTTGGTTACCATGCCCTTCTTAGCCCATTCCACGTAATTATCCAAAAGCAAAGGCCATGCTTGACTTTCGTCGTAGTTTCTGAGGTCGGGCTTAATCTGCTCATAAAAAGCGTTGAGGAGAAATGATCAAGATAAGTAGCGCAGAGCATACAAAACATCATAGATCTGATTTCGTGCACACTAATGGGCTTATATTCTCAATTTTCATACCTCATCACAGAATCGAAGGAAAGCAGACCACTGATCCAAGTTCATAGCCTTGTATTCAGATTGTTCCTGGATGCATTCGTAGCAAATATGAGTTCAGAAACAATGATATATTCACAATAAACAGAGAAAACTCAGAGGTAATGTAATAATAGACATGCAATTAACCTTTTCGTTATTTCAAAGATACACCACACTTCCTCTCCATAACTAGTGCTTTCAGAAATATGTCCTCAGTGATAACCCTGTCAACTCAGTCATACCCAGTCAATCACATTACGTACCTGCAAAAACCGAAGAAAAGATGCCACATGTGGCCGAGAACCCAATACCAAACTCAACATCTGACAAGCCGTTTCCAAATCCAATGTTTTCTGACGAGGTTCTGTAGAGAGATCGAATGAAACAATTTAGAAGAAGACGCAAGGCATCAATCCTTGCTCATGATGAGAATGTTGTCAGTGTTCTTGATTGTGAGGGCTGTTTACACCACCCCAGGAAATTCGCACAAGCCAGCAGTTAAAAACTCATTGTCAACATTCCATCGATTGCTGAACATTGGAATTCACATAATGAGTTCGAGATTTTAAGCAGAAAAGATTATTTCCGAAGTATAAGTACTACAACAAAACATAGTGAATACTTTGTACACAAGAATTTACCTGTTAGGCAGTACTTGAAAGAAAACGTGTAGAAGTCTTTAAAATTATACGGACTCACCATCTGTAAACAGCCCTCACAATCAAGAACACTGACAACTTTCTTAGAAGCAAGTCCCGAAGAACGATAAATATCCGAACCGGCACGAAGACAGTCACAACACGGTTCTAAATCGTTTTAAAATTACGGCATGCTTTGTACTCGATATGTTACACAAACTTGAACAGCGAAAAGAATTATCTACATCCTGAAAAGTTCTGCACCTCTTGTTGCAGAGATGGAAGAGCTTTCCTCAGCTTGTCGAGACTATCTACTCGCATCGACTTCAATCCTTTCCTCCATTCTTCCTGTAGAGATACCATGAGTATGGCAGTAACTAATCTGCAAGTAAAATTTTATTTTCCAAGAAATACCTAGAAATGCACTCTTTGCACCTGGGGACATGCGGTAACAGCACCGAGTCTGCCTACTGAAGGTTATGCAACAGGTAGTAACATGTTTTAATTCTTACCAATGAGAAATATCCCTGCCGAGCAGCCTGCAACTTCCTGCAATTACATTAAAAACGTCAGCTACTTGTAAAAAAAAATTAGGTCAAAGAATGCAACTTCCGCTTAGGAAAAGCACACAGTTCTCTAAAAGCATGAGTTTACAGACCATACAGTTACGACAAATTCAAATGAAAATAATTAGAAGTGCATACCATGCCAGAAGCAGAATTCGTACATCTGTAGGAGGAACTCCAAGGTCTTCACACAATGCTTCAATACCTTCAGGCCTACACAAGAATTTTATTATCCCCTGGTTCGACATGCTCATCCTATAGACATTGACCGCATATGCAATTAACAAATACGGCAATTCCAGAAGTCGGCTTAGTGATGACAATGTTGCAATAAGTACGAGGGAAGGCAGCAAAGTTTTTAAGAAAATCGATAAAGAGAAAATATGAAGTGCACGTGAAGACAGGAATAAACGCCCACTCACCCTATACAATGGTCTTCGGCCTTATCAGCATACTGATTGAAGAAACCATCAATTTTCTCTTGTTCTTTGGCAGTGGCTTTGTTTACTGTTGCTGCTCGAACACAAACATCACATGACATTTCCAACCAATTTTAGGCCACGAAAATAAAATTTGCTACCATGTCCCCTTTATTTAGTACAAAATGAGTCTGTTGAGAGCCCAGGAGAAGCTTTTACAAACAATTGTGACCTCGCAGTTTTTTTATTGTCAAATTTCACCTAAACATTCGGATCTTTACAACCGTTAGCCGTCTTCCTCTGAACGAAATTGCCAGGAATATATAACACTACAAGTCAAAGCTAGGCTATCCACCTCAAGTGGAAGGCCAGGGGTCACAGAATCTCGAAGTGTTAGTTACTTCAGATAATACATTCCAACAAGATCGAACTGCAAGGAACATAAAGTGAATTAAACACCTGCAGATTTAATGCGTAAGATATAAGTTAATGCAACTGGAATTCGAACCATGTGAATTGTTGGCCTCTACAAGTGATCGACGGTAACGACTTCTACGTGCCCTAATATAGATTGGTATACTTTAGTGAGGATCACTAGATGGCACAAATTGCACTTCATGAAAAACGACGCGCCATTCTCGTTACTACCAGCGTGTTCGGACAGCAGATTCGAACCAGAGAAACGAAAAAAAAAAACTTGATTTACGCTATACAGAGCTCACAAATGGAAGGAGCATCCAAGTGTCTCTACCAGTGCCTCGGCAAGACAGATCAACAATATTCAAGAACACCTTGCGGAAGTAAAACACATGAGAAGCAGCTTCGAAATTCAACGAATCGCGCATGGCAAAATCTTCACATGGCAGTCCAAGGAAGGGAAGGAAAAACTAAATAAAAAAATAAAATAAACAAGGAACAACTAGCCAGATGCGAAACTCCATCACGACTTCTAAGACTGAACACTGTAATATATCAGAGGCGACACCACCCACGATGCAAACGACCTAGAAACTAACTCATCAAATCCTATCCCCGAGTCGCATCCTCGTCATTACGTCGTCCTGTGCCATCAATTGTGCGCAGAGCTACACAATTCACAAAAAAATATTCAACTTTGTACTGTCTTGTTTAGGTGCATGCTCGCATCACGTGTGAGTATGCATTCAACTTTGTATTTTCTTGTTTAGGTGCATGCTTGCATCACGTGTGAGTATGCATATGATGTATTATTTTACAGGAATACCTTGATTATGTTTCTCGGATTTTAACAACTCTGTCATTAGTTGTACACGTGCAATTACTTATGTTAGTTCCCCAACTGTGGTTGGCTATGTTCTCGTCGCAATTCTTGGTTTCTTGAGTCAAATTGAATTTAGTCATTGCGTATATGAATCACAAGAATCTTGAGTACTTTATGTCTTGATTTATTTTAAATCGTCACCAAGTGCGTTGGAACATGTCTTTATCAAGATTTGATTTCAAGATCACATATTGATTCGAAAAATAGTAAGGTTTGTTAGACATCCTCTCTAGATGTTCTTCTCTTGCACCAAAAGAAGGAGATGCATCTTTTGATCAACAAAGAATAATTTTTTTGAAGCTAGAACATTTTTATCTTCGAGTAATGAAATCAACGTTGATTGTTAATTCAACCCTTGTGAAATAAATCCAATCAAGTATGTATTTTGATCTTTTTGTTCACAATATAAAAAAATTCTCTTCTAAGTCCCAGGATATTTCTAAATTTGAGTTCAAAAACAACCTACTCTATTTCAAAGGTCGATTATATATCCCAAAAGCAGAAGCTCAATTACATGTTCTTCAAGCACGTCACGACTTTCCAATCGTAGGACATTTTTGATACAACAAGACTTTACAGCTTATATTTAGAGATTTTTAGTGGATACAAATGTGAAAGGGTGTGAAAGACTTTTTTTAGTCATGTGATGTTTATTTAAGATCAAAAATTCCTCATCATCAACATTACGGACTTCTTCAACCATTACCTATTCTAAAACAACCATGGTCTTTTGTTTCTATGGATTTTATTATGGAATCTTTCAATCTCTGGTTTTTATGACTCTATATTCGTGATAGTAGATTGTTTTACTAAGATGGCACATTTTGTACCATGTACAAAATTTATTATAAGTGAAGAAACAACTAAATTCTTTCTTGATAACATTTATCGATATCATGGATTACTCAAAGATATTATATCACATAGTAGAATTCAGTTTGTATTAAGATTTTGGTGGACTTTTTTTAAGATTCTAAAAGTAGATATAAAACTATCTTTGGCATTCCATCTTCAAATTCATGGACAAACAAAGCGTGTTAATTAAGTTTTGGAGCAATATTTGAGATGTATCATCAACTACCAATAAGATGATTGGATAACTATTTCGCCATTAGTAGAGTTTGCTTATAATAACACAATACATTCTACTACAAAACAAATATTTTTTTTTGCTAATTATGGTTATCATCCATGACTTGATACTTTTGATTTTTCAAAAGCTAATAATCCTGTACCAGAAGATTTGAAAAATCATTTATCAGAGTTACATGCAACAATGAAGGTGTAGTTAAAAGAAGCTTAAGAACAACAAAAGATCAATGCGGATGTCTATCAAAAGGAACAATTACCATTCCACAGGAGTGACAAGATATAGTTACTTCATTGTAATATCAAGATCACTCATTTTTTGACAAGTTGGACTATCATAGACTTTGACCATTTCCTATATTTGCACAAATCAATCCAATTGTATATTGTTTACACCTACCAAAATCAATGAAAATCCATCTAATATTCTACGTGTCTCTTCTTGAACCATATAAGATAGTAGACATATCAAGAAGAAGACAAGCTCCACCTCCTTCTATAGAAGTCGACAATAATGAAGAATTTGAAGTGGAAGAAGTCCTAGATTAAAGGTGACACCAAAATAAATTGGAACATCTTGTCTATTTACACGGATATGATATTAGTGAATACACATGGGAGCTAATAAAAAATCTTGCAAATGTAGCAAAGGCGATAGAGGCTTTTCATCGATGTCATCTATCAAAATTAAGATGAAAACCTTCTTTATAAAAGAAACAAGATCTAGGCAAGATAACATTCTACTTTCAATCCTTGTTTGTAGCTTCTTTGTAGTTGTGATGCTAAGGAGATGGAGAACCAACAACTAGCAAATTTGACTAAAAAGCCTTTATTTGCTGACTTACTGGATGAGACATTATGATTCTCACAACCTTCAAGACGATGCAATCGAGATGAAGATCCTCAAGAATAACATATTTTTCCTTGAATAGATGGTAAGATACAATGCGTTTGATATCACGACTTTGGAAGAGACTCTTGATGTTTGATAATTTTATCAGAGGTAGGAACAATTCATGATGGTATTCCAAATATTTTATTTGAAGGAAGTTATGAAGGCTTCAATAGCAATCAGATAACATGATGGTCTTTCCACCCTGGTATGAGTCACTATTGATGGTTGAGAGGCCCTATCAACCATCTTCGAAGAGAACAAAGATTTGAGTATATTGCAAATACAATTCATCGCATCATAGATTTTCTCAAAATATGATGATCCCTCCTCGTAGAATTCATTCCTAGAAAGAAGGATAATGTCATGGACATATGCATGTAAGCCAATAATTATCTGTATAAATAAATAAAAGTAAGTAGAAGTAGATAAAAGCAAGTTAATTCTATAATATCTTCTATAAAAGCTTCCTAGAAGCTTCATAGATGCTACTTTGACTTTATAGGTGTCTTTAATTGACTTTTTGGATTAGAAACGTGGTTAACAAGTTGGCCATATACCACACATGTTGTTAGCTTGAAAACCAAATTAACTATGTAATCCACACATAAAAAGACTTGCCTTGTAAGTCAAGGCATGTATCATACAAAGTCAACACATATTAGAGGTCCTATAGAACATTGCCACATAGCCCCTAATTAAATAGTATATATAGAGACAAGAGTGAAGCCCGCTTCACTCTTGTCAATTCCTTTCTTCCTTCTAGTCTACTTTCAAGAATCTCAAGTTTTCTTGTCTTTTGGCAATAAGCCATTTCAGTTCTTTTTAATATATGTACTTCTTTATTTGTATTTTGTGACTCTTTTTTTGACATGGATTTCATTGGTTTATGCATCATCTTTTAATTCATGTCTTTGACACATGGTGATGAAGTCTAAGATGTAATAAATTATATTTGCAAGGTTGTTGATAAGTCTTTTTTTTTATTGATAGTATCTTATACTAAGGCATGAAGACCACCATGTAATATGAATATTGTTGAAATATTTATATCTTATTTCAAATAAATCATTTGAAATACCATCAAAGGTGACTTCTATGTAGATTGATTAATATCATATCTATACTATTGTATAGGATATTCCAACATATTTTGATTATTCTTTAAGTCTAAGACTTCTATTACTTCAAATTCTTGATTATTGTCTACTTCTAAAAGAAATAATATTTTTCTTCTTTTTGATATATTCATTGCCTTATATGATTCAAAAAAGTATACAATGAATACAATATAGATCTTCACAGACTTTAGTAGATGTAATTAATATACAACTAGGTTAATTTTTTCACAAATAGAAATAGTCTCAATCTTTAAATATTATACTTATTACAATGATAAATAGTCTTGATATTACAACATACTAATTATTCTTTGTTGTCAATGTAGAATTGATGTTGTTCTTTATAATATATATTTTCATTGATCTTTTATTATTATTCTTTTTTTTCTTTTTTTTTTTTAATGTATCTTTATTGTTGTATGTAACTTTGATTAATAATTTTTAAAATCTTTTACTATATGATTATTGATTATTAAGTCAAAAGCATCAAATTATGGATAATAATAATAATTAAAATAAAAAATATTTTTTGAATAGAAGAATATATTATATTATTATAAAAAATTCCATCAATGAAAAAAGAATTATTCAATCATTTTAATGGTAATTAATGGTACATTTCAAATATTGTTCTAAAATTTAATTCATCCATTTTTTTATCCATCAATTTAATGATGAAAAATCCAAAATAGTTTTATATCTACCTTCAATATTTTGAAAAGGATTCTCCAAAATCTTAATATAAGTTGGATTCATCTATCCATTATAATATTTTTGGTTTTTTAAGATAGTAATAAATAATATCAAAGAAAAATTATATTATTTTTTATTTTTTATGTGTGATGGTTTTTATATATAGAATATAATGTGTTATTTTGGTGAAATTTTCTACTATTACAAATATATAATCATAAAAACTTGAGATTATAAGATCTGTAATAAAATCCAAAGAAACAAAAGACCATGGTTGTGGTTCTTAGATACCTAGGTAGTGGTTGGAAAAGTCAATAAGATTGATCACAAGGAATTTTTTATCTTAAAAGAATATCACATGATTATACAAAGTTTTTAATTGTCTTCTTTATTTGAAACTAATAATAATCTTTGAAGATTAATTTTAAGGTCTTGTTATATTCAAAATGTCTTTTAGTTTAAAATTATGTACAACTTAAGAGCACATGATTGTATTTCACCTTTGCAAATATATGAATATTTTTTCATATACAATAGATTTTTTAAAAATTCAAACTTAGAATTATATAGAGATTGAAAAGAATTATTTTTAATATCATAAATAAGAAGATTTGAAGGCATATTTAATTAAACTTAATAAAAAAAAATTGGATCAGTAGCCAATGTTGATTTTAATTCTTAAAGATGAAATTACTTTACTTTTAAAAGAATATTTTATTATTATTAAAAAAAATAAATCTTCTTCTTTTAATAGAAGATAAAAATATTTACAAAGAAAATTTGATAAACCTTATTGTTTTCTTCACCAATAAGTAATATTAAATATAAATCTTCACAAGAACATGTCTCAATAGGATTGATAACAATTTAAAATTCATATTGACATAAATTATTCTAAGCTCCTATGATCTATATAAACAATCATTGGATTAGAAGTTCATTTCAAATAATAGCAATATTCTTTAAAAAAATTGACAATTACAAAAAAATCTTTGTCATAAATCTCAATAATCTACAAATATCCACAAGAATCTATATTTTTTCTTTACAAATAAGATAGGAGCTCATATTAAAGTTTTTGAATTACGTATGAGGCTATTAGCCAAGTTTTCATTAATATATTTTTTGAATGTAGCCAGTTTGTTTTATCATAAGCTACAAATTGATTCAAATGGTGGTTGAATTCTTTTTTGAAGATTATTTGAACAATCATAAAGATAATGTTTTAAAAGAATATTTGTATTTTTTTTTACAAGAACATTCTAATAATCTTGATATTGAATCAAAATATTACTTAAAGTTTTTCTACCATTAAAAATAGATGTAATATAAATAGAAAAAAATTATATTTTTTTTAATCATATAAGAAAATTCTTGCACCTATTAATAAGAATTTTTATGTATTAGATCCATGACTTTCTACTTAAATAATAAAAATTTGGATTATTCTATAGAAAACATCAAGATTATAAAAATCCAATTTATTTGAAGATTACACTTCTCTAGCTACAATAAATCTAAGAATGTTTAGAATAGAAAAAGATTTAATAATATTTAATACGATTAAGCTTTTATATCCATTTATTTTTACATCTATAAAAATAGTTTTATAAATGACATCTTTGAAATAAAAAAAGATGGCTATCTATTCCCTCTATATGTACAATCTTATTTTTCTCACTAAGGATATTTCTTGATTTTTTAAAAAAATCTTCATTTATAAAAACAAACTAAGACCCTTAAATCAAATAAGGCAAAGGCTTTATAATTTTTTGGTTCTAAAAAAATCTATTTTAAAAGAAGATAAGAGATTTGAAGAAAGAATATGAGATTTTTAAAGTGTTGCATAAGATTTCAGCCATATGGTCCTTCTTGTAGCTAAAACAATTTATTTTTTGATACATTGTTTTCTTTAGTAGCCATGCTCTTCTTTTTATGGTTATATTATTTTTTAAAATAATATTATGTTAAGTACTTAGGTTCTCTATAATATAAGCACAATAGTTTTTGACAATGTTGAGACTTTTTTTGCTCAATAAGCAATTTAAAATGTACTGTATGAAATCACATAGTTTTTGGTTTAATTAAATAAGTTTCTAAAAACTTTGGAATTATTGCCATGATTTGGCTCATTCTTCTTTCACCAAATCTTTGTTCTTAACATATTTTCAAAAGTTAATTTTTGAACATAAATGCTTGAGCAATCAATTATTACAATAAAATTGCTTTTGGAATTGTAAATTATAAATCTTTGAGATTATCTTGTAATCTATATTGAAATTGATTGATAAAAGCTTTATCATTTCAATCTACGTTAGAAGCAAGGTTTTGGAATTTAGTAGTATGTATGATATTTGATTGTAGTTTTTTTCATAAAGATAAGAGTTTCATTTTATTTTATTATTTTTTTAAAATATGTCTTTAAATAATTTCAAAAAATAATTTAAATTATATAAGAGATATGAATCATTTTCTATTAATGATACATATAAAAAGATAATACTTCCAAATAAAAATACCACTATGAATTAAACTTTAGTAAATCCATCAAAATATTGGATAGCATGTAACCTTAGATATTACTTGACTTATTGTAGAAATCTTTAAAATTTTGATCTTGTTCTATCAAACTTCTTTGACATACTAATCTTTACTTTTCTTATACTTGTAGTAACAAGACTTCTTAGATTTACTTTTGAGATTGATCTACTTGCTTCTCTCAACTACATAATTTCATAGCATAGACATTAGCCTTAATTGTTGACTTCTTCTATAGATTGTAAATAATAGTTCTATGATTGATATTAGTAATACGTGAAATTTTTGTCCCAAGAGTATTAGCAAGCTTATAAAGTTCAACAATAGTTGCAAATCTATTTTCATTCCTATGAAGTGAAGCATCTATAATTTTTCCATCTATCTCTATAATAAATAACTTTAACAAATCTATAAGTCAATGAAAGAAAATTAATCCAAAACTTCTAATATCAAATAAAAGTATTTACAAAGAAAAATAATCTACTTTCTTTAAGAAATTAATCAATAATAGATAATAAATTTGTTTATTTAAAGGTGGATAGACTGCAACCTTTTAAATACAACAAAAAAAGTTAAGTAATCCACTCATTTCTTAAATAAAATAAGAATAGAAAATTATCATTCTTGTCAAATTATCAAGGATGTGAATTACAAAATAATTAAAGAATCAATATATTCTTGGATTACTAGAAAAATTAAATATTCACTTAAAAATATTCATAATATTAAATTTAAAATAAATATTGTTAAAGACTAAAAAAAAAACTAAACTCTTGAAATAAGACTAAAAATAAGAAAAGAATTGACAAGAGTGAAAAAGACTTCACTCTTGCTTCTATACATACAATCTAATTAAGAGCTATGTTATTGTATAATGTATTGTCTTACTTGAGAATGCATTAAATACTTAGTTGTAGAAGGTATATTCGAAATTGCAACAATAAAGGTCCTAAAAAATCTTATAGAAATTTAAATAAATTCCAATTAAACCTATAAAATCCTAATCAAAATTTAATCAATTTTTAACAAATCTTTAAGTAATTCTAAAAATAAATTATAAAAAAATCATATAATTTTTTTTAAAAAATATTAAAAAATTATAAATTAAAATTTTAAGAAATACTAAAAAAATATAAAGAAATAAAAAATATATATTAAAAATAGAAAATTATAAAAATTATAAAAATAATCATAAATAAATCATAAATGAATCTTATAGAAATTCTAATCAAATCCTAATGTAATTATAAATAAATTCTAAACAAATCTTAAATAATTTCTAAATAAATTCCAAATAAATCTTAATAAAATTACTATAGTATTTTTAAAATCCGAATAACTATTAATCAAATCATTGATTTCGATTAAATATTTTCTTAAATTTTAATCTTTAAGCAAAAAATAAGCATAAAAATTTTGAAAAAAGAAACATACTAATTAAAAAAAAGAATTCCTAATACTCTTAGGTATTGGTCGTTCTCTTTTTTCAACTTGGATGTTAATCTTTCAGCAATAATTATTCTTTGTTGAATCATTTAATTGCTCTTTGAATTATAGCAAACATAAAAATCAAAATCTATTATGCTGTCACAAAATTTTGATTCAATCAAATCAGAAAAGTTGCTAAAGATTATAAAAAATCTCACTAATCCCAAAGTTAAAATATTTGAGATTTTAATCCAATTAAATTCTTATATCCCTTAATCTGATCATTTAATTAATCTTAAATTTTTTTAAAAAATATTTAAGACAAGCACATTTATAAAATTAAAATATTCAAATCATACATCTTTTATAAAAATTTATAAATTCTTCAAATTTGTAAACTTATTTTTATTTTTTTAAATCCAAAATCATTGAAAAAAAATTTTATTTTTTGAAAAGCTCTTAGAAAATCAATGTCTATCTGCATCACTTAAAAGAAAATCTAAAATAATCCTCTTAAATTTATTTTTTTTCCTAAACTTGCTCTTCAATCAACAAAAGAACCCAAGAATTGTTGTATGTACACAATTTTATGCCTTGGGGTCTGATTTCAACCTTAGTTCATGACCAACCTTCTTTGGATATTGGTTATTGATTTCTTAAGGTAATTTTTGCTACAAATTATTCTTAATTCTTTCATAAAGATGTAAATATTATATAATTTTTTAATCTATTTTATGTTGCCTTATTTATGGCTATACAAAGTAAGTAGAAGTCTTATTTTTTTAAAAAAAATTATCAATATTAAACATTTTTACTACCTCTTTGGCTTTTACTTATATTTTGCTATAATATTTTTTTAATAGAATTTTGCATTAAAATGAATTGATCTTAAAAACTCCATTGATTATTCTTAGTATATTTTATTCTAAATAAGTCTAGTCCACTATATTGCTTGTGATATATTAATCTTGCATAGATTATTGTTTTTATTTTTGAATTCATAACGAGCAATTTATATTTAAATCTATCAATATTATAACTTAAAAGCCCTAATAATTTGAGTATCTATTGGTTTCAAAAATAAAGTTATGTTTGAAGAAAAAAAGTAGCAAGTAATTTTTAAAATATTAACAATATTAAAATTATAAATTATATAGTTGTTAAAGAAAAGAATGATTTATTAATCTTTTCATTATTGGAGACAATTGAACTGTTTAAGTCATTCAATGAACAACATAGATGTCATTTAAGCTTTTAAATTTTAACAATAATAATTTTAATAATAAACCTAAACCTGGAATAATAAATTCCAAGCTACTTATCCAATTTCTTTTCAAATATGTGTGATTTCTAGATCTTGCTAATAATAAATGGCTATAATTTTTTAACTTTTTAAAATACGTACAATAATAAGAAGAGACAAGTGGCCTTATTTTAAGTCACAAATTAGACAAGTGGGCTTATATATAAGTTGTATCTAATCTTCATAAAAATAACATGTTGTATAATAAAAACTATGATCTATAATATAATAAGTAAGTATAAATAGTTATTTTCTTGTTCAACAACTTAAACAAACCACAACTAAATTTCTTTTATAATTGCAATTCTATTCTTTATTTAATTATAAAACAAAGATTGCACAACTACCACACTTGTCTTAATTACATTTATTTATATCAAAAAAATATTATATTATATGTAATTTTGATAAAATTAACATATAAATCTATTGTAAATATAAAAAATAATTAATAATTCATATTAAAATAAATAAAAAAAGAAATATATACAAATAAATATAGAAATAAGTAATTATTTTTTATTTTAAATATTAACAAGAGGCATCTAATTAAGGCTATAAAGTCTATCTAAAGATTCAAGATCAAAATCTTAAAAGATGATATTAATAAGAATTCAAAAACTAAAAAAAAATCATTAAAAATAATCTTTATAATTTTTTATTGTAACATATTGCTTAAAAAACAAAAAAAAAAAAAAAAAAAAAAAAAATCAAATCAAATCAAATCAAAGCAAATCAAATTGCTCAAATTCTTATTTTTGTTTTCTATCTATCTCTCAACACAAAACCAAAACTACAAACAATACCTTACTTCTTTGTGATATATATAAGACTTCTTCAAGATATTCATGCATAAAAAAAGAAATATACTTTACAAGCACAAAATCACACTCACTTCTAAACTTTGATGATTTTCTAGAAGTATATCATTATTCATGTCTTTGCATTAAAAGATCTCATCTTCATTTGAGATTAGTAGTTGCAAATATATGTTTGAGAATCCTTTGGAATTGTTCTAGTCAATCATGTTACAACATATACAACACTTGGTTAGAACAATAAGAAACAACATCAAGAAGACATAAAAAATCTAAGATGCAAAACACAAGATATAAAACAAAGTTGAAGAGTTTAAGAAGGCAAAACTAACATAAAAAAAAACTTGATAACAATTCTACAATGCACCATAGATTTTAGTTCTCTATCAAAAGAAAAGACAATACTACATGGTACAATATACAAAAAGATGTCTTATCTTAAGAAACTTGGTTGTCCTATACTTTTGTTCTTTTTAGAGTTGGTTAGTTTTAACTATGTTTTAAGAATACCAATAAACTTACATGGCATTTCTATTCATAGTCTTTAGTCCATGTATCACTTTGCCACATATATCAACCAAATGATTAACTTTGTAATGTCAAGCAGTGTCAAATTCTTACTGGTTTAAAATGTTGACAATAGCCTTGCCGTGACTCCTTCAGTAACCTTTGACACACTATGTGTTGATCTCTAGCACTAACTCTCTTGTTGTTACAAGTTCAATCCATATTCTAAACATTGTTCCACAATGCACAACAGATCAACATTCAATTAGAGGCCAGATCTTCCGCTTCTCTGATCTAGTCTTACAATCTCGCAACTTGCGATAAGGTTTTTGAAGACGAGTTTTTCGCATCGCTGCTACGAATCTACTCAAAGCAATGAACACAAACATCCACTAAGCGCACGAATAAATTCACGTCCACATATATACAATGACGGTCCAAAACCATACTGCTCACCTATTGTTGTTGTAGTCTGCACTCATTCCCCTCCTGCAAACATTGTTACATTCAACAACATATGCGAGCGTAATCTTGAAGTCCCCAGATATGTGTTCAACATCGGCAGCTACCCACATGAGAAGATAGTTATAGGGGGAGGAGCAGGGCTTTATACAAGAGTAACTGGGATTTAGGCTTCCAGATGGGTTCTTGCCCGTAAGATGGATTCTGTTCGTTTCACAACTTTGTTCTCTTTGGCTTTGTTTAAAACGTGGCTTGTTCAGCAATCCTAAATCTCTCAAACAAACATGTTGTGGCCATCATTTCAACACGCTCATGCAATGTCCTATTAGAATGTAGACTGAAATACATCACACATGCAGTGCTTTGGTAACACCTTAAGAGGCTTCATCCTTACATCGTAGAGTTGTCACCATGCGTTGTGACATTTGTACAACTTTTGCTTGTATTGATCTGCTAGTTTCGGGAGTTGCTCAAACATGCTTTGACGATCAGGTGAAGCTTCAACTTTACTTCAGGAAGTTATTTGTTGATGCCCATTCTGAGCCTTTTGATGTTATTGATTGCATGAGAATTTACATGATTGCAAGAAAATCAAGAATCTCTTTTGTGCAGGTTGATTTCAGGAGTGCTATACCATGCTCTCTAGTATTAATCAACATGTCATGCGAGGGGAGTCGACGCAATCGGGCTAGCCGAAAGGTATTAAAGAGCATCCCCGATTGCATTCACAATCTATTATTTCTATCACTGTTGAAATTGATATTCTTTCTTGATGTATTCCCAGGTTTTTCTTGAAGCTAAACTCTTTTGGTCGTTCATACTTGACCACAATCTTGTTTTTTTCACACTATGATTGACCGTGTAGGAAAAGCTGACATAATGGTTTAGCTTAGATTCTGTATAGCTCGACTAGTTGTAAGATTACTGCTATTGAGCCGAAACATTTTTCAATGTGTATGAGACTGAGTGACGGCCTTAAATTTGAAGTTCTACGTATAGAACTTCATACAAAAGGATAGGGTCTGATGGTGTTTCAGAGAATAAGATAAGTTGAATGCTGCTAGAACAAAGTGATAAGATTTGAATGGGTGGAGGGTCTAGATTCTTTTCTCTGTCATGTGTGCTCACAAGGTGATGTATGCTGCACCATGTCTGCAGCCTGCATCACGTTCAAGTCTCCAACCCAGTGGACAGGTACGACTCATCTCATTGCAATATTACCATGCCTCTCCCTACAGTTGCATTTGTGTTGTTTACTTCCATTATGTGAACCTGTGGACGTTGTTTAATTACTTCAATGTTTCTATGCATAAGAAAAAAGAGCCACATGTGTCTAACTTGGACCCTCCTCCTGAGCAGTAAGCACTACCAACCAGCTAAAAATTCCACATTTTGATTCTTGAGTATGCAACATGTAACATAAGATTATCAAGGTCTTGTGTGATGCCATTAGAAGAGCAGTTAATGTCAAGTTTGCTGCAGCAAACGGATTGTATATATATTCTAGACATCCTGTGCTTTGGGCTTGATACACTGTTACTATGTACATGCTTGAAATACATTTTTCTTCACCTTTGTGCAAGTACACACAATATTTATATTTTCAAGTAAGAACAAGATTTCAAGTATATGTATAGTAGACTTGTTTACTATATTATATAATAAATCTCAAACCCTAAATGCATAAAGAAATGATCTCTTTTTTTGTTATATCCATATTTATTTATTTTAAAACTTAAATGCATTAATAAATTATCTTTATTCTTGTTAAATTCACATTCATCTATTCATTGGAGGAGAAATCAACACTTATGTTATAAATTTTGTTGTTAAATTTCTCAATTAATTTTTGAATTTTCACATGTTTGTATTAATTATGCAAAGAGCAAGGTTATAAATTTACCACCCTAGAATAACCTCCATTCTAGCAAATATTATAAGCTAAGCAAGAAATATTAGCTAAAAAGTATGAATTTTGCATAGTACAATTGTATACATTGTCATGTTATAACACGACTATATGGTGAAAATATAATCAAAAATAAAATTTTAATTAATATCTAATTATCTTGATTCAATAATAATTTAAGATATTTAAACATAGTTTTTATAAAAGCCTCTTAGTTTTTTTTCTTATCTTAATAATTAGTAGGTTAAAGGTTGATTAATAATTTTACCTTCTAGACTATAGAGATTTCACAATTTAATGTGCTACTCTGTGAAATTTTGTAATAATCTAACAATGTTGTTGAGAGATCTCTAGATTTTGATACAAGAAGGTATTAGAAGTTGGCAGTTTGGAGTTGAATAGGATTTCTATGATATTTGAAGATGTACTAATTGGATTAAAGTAAAATTTGGCATGGTATTAAAAGACTTAAAGATTAACTTACAAATCAATTTTGAGTTCAAGTTAACAATTAAAGAAGGAGAAATCGTTGTTGAAATATTTGCATTAACTTTTAAGTTAGAGACCAAGTAACATTAGTGTGATTTTTGGACGTTTTCTTACAATTTATAAGTTGGATTGAAGTGAATTCTTTTGAGCACATAGAAGACTTATAGTAGCATTTGTGTGAAATTTTTTGCTTCAAGTGGATGGTTAAATTAGGAGCTACAAATTGCTAAAACTTATTGATTAAGATTAGGACTTGCAAAGAAAAATCAAAATTACCTAATTATAAGAATAATAAGTCAATTGGAGATTATATATGGTTGATATTTTTAAGAAGAGTTTTTTTGAATACTTTGTATTGGATTTAAGTACTTTGAATTAAAATTAAAATTACATTCTTCTTATAAGAGTGAAATATACTAGGATTCTTGGATATTTATAAAATACAACTTCATCTTTCATAGTCAAATGCCCAATGCATTCTCAAACATGACAATACGTAATATATATATATATATATATATATATATATATATATGTATATATATATATATATATTTAAAATATTATTTATATAGATGTAGATTGTGAATGATAGATATTTTGTGTAGCTTTAGTTGGTTTATAAAATTGATTAGTTGAATTGTATGCTTTGGTTGTTAAGTTATCAATTTTTTTTGTTGTATATTTAAATTTTGTAATTAGATAAGAAAATGAATGTATAACTTTTATATCATTGAGCTTTTGAAGTTAACAATGATGACAAGTGGAGTTCTTGACCATGTTTTAAATATTATTTTGTAATTAAATAGTATGTATTAAATAAAAAAAATGATAAAAAAATAGTAGTTAAAAAAAATTGTATTTTTAATATTTTTTTTCTTAAATGATAAATATTATCATTTTAATAATTTTATCATTAAAATAAATAAATAAATTATATTTTTATTAAATATTACAATTGAAGAAAGAAATATTTGATTAAATTGGTATGGTAATCTTTTTAATTTTTTAGATAAATTTTCATATAATATTATATACTAATGCTTATAGATAAATAATTATAAAATTTTTAATATTTAATTTATAATAAAATTATATAGAGGTATATTTTACATATTTATTAGTATCATTATGTAATAGAAAATTAATTTCAAGTTACATATCATGTTTAAATGATTTTTTAAGATGTAATATTTTATCACAAAAAAATTTCAAAGACTATAAAATATAAATATTTTATTTATAAATTCATAATATTGATAATTATTAGCATAAAAATAAATATAATAGAAAATAAGTTCTAAACATATATTTTTTTAATCTTGTATTTTATTATATCTATAAGTAAAATATATTTTGTATTAAAAAATTATGAATAACTATGACATTGCAAAGGACTTTTGTAGATATTTGTACAACCATTCTAATATCCATTGTTGATGAATTAAACAAGCCATACAAAGAAGATGAAAAAAATAAAATTAATAATTAAAATAATATTATTATATGTTAGTTCATAATTATCCATAAGATTCATAAAGATGGTTGTGTTGCTCAAGATCATATGTTGAAAATATTATTTAATACTAAAACTCTAAACTTACATAATATTATAGGCAATGATTGATGTGTCAAAGTAATGAAAATATTGGTACTTTAGATTGTAAACAAAAAATAATTGTTTGTTAACCTTCATAAGCCATTATTTTAGAATGTTTTAAAGACACTTTGCTTATATTACAAAGTTACATGTCCTCACACACTAGAGAAAGTACTTGATAATAAGTTTGCTACCAAACGCTTAAAATTTTATTCATTATTAGATAGTAGAACTTCTTATTTTAGACTTATTATAGACTATTGATTATCAAAAGTATTTTGTGGCCATACTACTATTACTATCTATTAGGTGAATAAAGATTAAGAGTTGTATTTGACAATCTTGTCATTTAAATATTTTATACATCCATATAATACCACAACCACTAATAATATTATATATAAATTACTGCAAAAAGTTTGCATGTTAATATGCATTATAGATATCACTACCAATAGTCACATTGAAATACCAAATACAATGAAGTATTTAGAAGAATTGGCAAATAATAAACATGCTTGCAATATTGATGAGAATTTTCTCATCTACTCCCTATGTCTTGATATTGACTACATTATAATGGATATAAAGTCTTATATAAGGAAAGGTTTCAATAAAGCATGTGAGATATTGAATCTCATTTACTACAATAATATAATATATTTTGAATTATACACAATTTAAATTTATTTAAGTGAAACAAATATTATTCAAATATCATGACTTAATTGTAATAAGAATTAGAACTTATTGTTTGTTATGGTAAAAAATTTCTACAAATTGAGCAATATAGATATATTTTTTATTGAAATATTGAGTTGTTGTCATGGATATATATAGGTACTTTAATAAATACATATATGATTAGGTAAAAAAAGGTAAAAGTAAATAAAAGTAGATTAATTTCATAATACCTTCTAAAAAAAAATTCTAGAAGCTTCATACATGTTACTTTCACTTTACATGTGTTTATAATTAATTAATAGGTTAGAATCTTAGTCAACAAGTTAACCACATATTGATAGCTTGAGAAATAAGTTAACTATGTGGTGCATATATATAAAATTATCTTGTAAGTTAAGATATGTATCTTGCAAAGTCAACATATTTTGAAGGTCTTATAAGACATGGCCATCTAGCTCCTAATTAAGAGTGTATATGAAAGCAAGAGTAAAGCCTTCTTCACTCTTGCCAAGGTCTTTTTAGTCTCTAGTCTTATTTTTAGACTTTTTAGTCTTCTTATTTTTGACAATAGTCATTTTTATTCAATAATATATCATCTTTGAGTGACTTTTAAGTTCTTTTCAGTGTCACAAGAATATATTGAGGATTTCTTTCTTTAAGATTCATGTCTTTTGATAGTTTGGCAAGACTGCTAACTTATTATTTTTATCTTGTTTTAGAAGTGAGTGAATTATCCTATTTCTATTGTTAAGTTTTTGAAGGTTATTAACTACCTATCTTTAAATAAAAAATCTTATTTTTTAACATTGATCTTTTCTTTAAAAAAAGTGGACTATTCCTCTTTGTAGAAATTTTTATTTGATATTAGAAGTTGTAAATTATCTTCTTCTAATTTAATTTTTTGAACTTGTTTGAGTTGTCTATAAAAAGAAAGATTATGGATGCTACTTTCAATAGAAATGAGAATAGATTTGTAACTATTGCACATCTTCATGAGCTTACCAACACTTTAAGAGTAGAAATCTCACATATTTCCAACATGATTCATAGAAGTACTATTCCTATGTTTATAAAAGACGTTCAAAGTCTGCGGCAAGAAGTTGTGCAATTGAAAGAAGCAAGTAAATTGACTTCATAACCAAATCTAAAGAATTTTGCTTCTACAAGTATAATGGAGACAAGGATTAGTGCATCTAAGAAGTTTGATAGAATAAGATCAAAATTTCAAAAAAATTTGTAAGAAATCAGGCTCTATTTAGGATTGTATCTCTTCCAATATCTCAATGGATTTACTCAAGTTGGATTCATACGCACACTTCTATCAAGAATTGCTCTCTCTTGGATTGTACCTTTAATGAAAAAAGATTCACAACTCCTTTATGATTTGAATTCATTCCTAAAAGTATTTATGGCCATATTTAGAGAAAGTGATCGAAAAAGAGTAACAAAGACTAAGCTCTTATCTTTGTAGCAAAGATCATTGTCAGCCACCATATATACTGTTGAATTCAAAAACCTAGCTTATGATATGGACTGGAATGACAAAGCCCTTATCAATCAATTTTGATATGTGTTGAAGAATAATGTCAAAGATTTATTATTAAAAATGCCAAAAATAAAAAATTTAGAATGATTTATTGCTAAAGCCATTACTTGTAATAATTAATTATTTAAAAGTTGTCAAGAACAAAGACTTATTTGAAGAGGAACAAATCAAATAATGATAGCAGCTCTCAAATTTTCAAAAACACATTCATCAAGGCTAGAACCAATGTAAATTGTTACAATATATTTTAAATCTCTCATAAAGCAAGAAAAGACTCAACAACGTCAAAAGATCTTATGCTTATATTATAGAGAAGCTAAACATACTATTCAATATTGTCCAAAAAAACAACACAACCACAAAATGAGAAGTATGGTTGTAAAAGAAGATGATGTATCAAAAAATAAGTTTTTCTAGCTACAATAGATACTATGTAGTTAGAATCTTATATAATTCCTAATAAAAAGGTCCTATTCTCTCCTTAGATCTCTCACCTTGTTTTATAATAGAAGTTTATTTAGGACCAAAAAATCACAAAGTCTTAGCTTTGTTAGATTCAAGAGCCTTAGTCTATTTTATAGACAAAGATTTTATCAAAAAATAAGATATATTATTAATTAAAAAAACTAAACATATACATGTAGAAGTCATAGATGGTCGTTTGTTATCTTCTAGAGATGTTACGCATGAGATTGTTCCTTTAGATATAGCAATTAAAGATTATAATAACATAGTAATATTTAATATAATAAGATCTCCATTCAATCTAATTATTTTAGGATTATCTTGGTTAAAAAAGTATAATCCTTGGATAGATTGAATTTTTCATAATCTAAATTTTTTTGATAGCTCAATCCAAAATCTCGTTGGTCAAGTAGAAATACATAAATCTAATACATTCAAACTTTATTGATAAGTGCGAGAGTTTTTATGTATACTACAAAAGAAGAATTATCTTTTGTTTTACATACCTTGTCCATTTCTAATAGTGAAAAGATGTCAAGTGATATTCCTAGTGAGTATCAAGATTATCAAAATGTTTTTGAAAAAAAATATAAATATTTTTTTTTAGAACATTGTCTTTATGATTATTCTATCAATCTTCACAAAAGAGCTCAACCACCATTTGGACCAATCTATAGCCTATCACAAATCAAGTTGGTTGCACTCAAGGAGTATATTGATGAGAACTTGGCTAAAAATTTCATGTCATTCTAAATCTCCAATTGAAGCTCCTATCTTATTTGTGAAGACAAAAGGCTGATATCTGCAAATGAATGTGGACTATTGAAGACTCAATAAGATCACCATTAATTATAGGTATCCTCTACGTTTGATTTTAGGACTTTTTTATTAATTGAATCAAGTAAAGATCTATATAAAAATAGATTTATGAGGAGCATATAATTTGGTATATATTAAAAAATGAGATGAATAGAAAATTATATTTTGAATCAAGTATGGATATTTTGAATATAATTTCATGCCTTTTGGATTCACAAATATACTAGTTACTTTTTAATATCTAATAAATGATATTTTTCATGAGTTTTTTGATGATTTTGTTATTTGTTATTTAGATGACATCTTAATCTATTGTAAGAATACAAAAAGGCATGAAGTTCATGTTTATCATGTTCACTTAGATATACAAGATTATATGTCAAGTTACAAAAACTTAGATATACAAGATTATATGAAAAGTGTGTATTTCACATTACTTAAGTTGACTCCTAAGATATATTATTTCTAATGAAGAACTAATAATGGATTCAAAAAAGCTTTAGACTATCATAGATTAGAAGATTCTAAGAACAGTAATAGATATATAATACTTTTTGGGCTTTGTCAATTAATATCAAATCTTCATCAAGAATTTTTCTCAAGTTGGAGCTCTACTTATATATTTGACTTATAAAAATAAACTTGAGTGGAGTAAAGAAGTCAAAGCATTGTTTGATGCTTTAAAAAAAAAAAAAAAAAATTGCACCAATCTTATATTGTGTTGACTTTTTTAATGTATTTTCATGAAAATAGATGCATCAGACTTTGCCTTATGTAGAGTATTATCACAAATGGGAGTAGATGACAAACTCCATCTAATAGCTTTTCATTCCAAAAACTTTTTAGTAGCCAAGATTAATTATGAGATCTATAAGAAAGAACTTCTAGCAATTATCGATTCATTTTTAGAATAACATCATTATTTAAAAGGTGCTTTGAGTCTAGTCACTATATATATAGATCAAAAGAATCCTAAGTATTTTATGTTGGCATGTATTTTGAATTATTGCCAAGCTCATTAAAGCATGTCTTTATCAAGATTTGATTTCAAGATTACTTATCAACTTAAAAAATATTTAGGTTTATTGGACACCCTTTCTAAATATTTTTATCTTGTACCAAAAGAAAGAGATGTATCTTTTCATCAATAAAGAATAATCTTTTTGAAGTTAGAGCATTTTCATCTTTGAGCAATAAAATCAACATTAACTGTTGATTCAACATTTGTTGAAAAAATTCAATCAAGTATGTCTTTTGCTCTTTTTGTCCATGATATCAAGAATAATTCTTCTAAGTCTCATGATACTTCCAAGTTCAAGTTCAAGTTCAAGTTCAAATTCAAGAACAACCTACTCTATTTCAAAGAACAATTACACATTCTAGAAGGTGGGGCATGATTACATATTCTTCAAACTTGACATGACTTTTCAATAGCTGGATATTTTTGTTACAACAAGTCTTTGGAGCTAATATCAAGAGATTTCAAGTGGTCTTAAATGTAAAAGACAATCAAGGACTTTGTACAATCATGTGATATTTGTTCAAAGTCCAAAATTCCTCGCCATCCATCTTATAGACTCTTCAGCCATTACCTATTCTAAAAAAAACCATAGTCTTTTATTTCTATAGATTTTATTACGAATCTTCCAGTTATAGATTTCTATGATTCTATATTTTTGATAATAGGTCATTTTACCAAGATGGCACATTTTGTACCATATACAAAATCTATTACAAGTAAAGAAACAACTAAGCTTTTTTTAACAACATCCATCACTATTATAGATTACTTAAAGATATTATATTGGATAAGAAGATTCAATTTATATCAAGATTTTGGAGAACCCTTTTCAAGCTTTTAAAGATAAATATAAAGCTTTCTTTGGCTTTTTATCTTCAAATTAATGGACAAAAAATATAAGTAAATCAAGTTTTGAAGTAGTACTTGAGGTCTACCATCAACTATTATTTAGATGATTAGACAACTCTTTTACCATTTGCAGAGTTTGTATATAATAATTTGATATATTCTTCCATTCAACAAATACATTTTTTTATCAATTGTGGTTATCATCCACAACTTCATACTTTTGACTTTTTAAAAATTAATAATCCTATAGCAAAAGATTTGGTAAATTATTTGTCAAAGCTACATTCAACAATGAAGAAGTAATTAAAGGGAGCTCAAGAATGATAAAAGATTAATGCAGATGCCTATTACAAGTAACAATCATAATTCAACGTAGGTAATAAGGTATGATTATTTTATTGTAATATCAAGATTATCTATCTTTAAGACAAGTTAGATATCATAGGCTTGGATCTTTTCCTATTAGTGAACAAGTCAATCATGTTGCTTATTGATTATATCTATTGAAGTCTATGAAGATCCACCTTATATTTCACATATCTTTTTTTAAGCCATATAAGATAGTGAATATCTTGAAAAGAAGACAAATACCACCTCTTCCTGTAAAAGTGGATAATAATCAAGAATTTGAAGTGGAAAAAATCTTAGATTCAAGAAAGCATTGAAATAGGTTGAAATATCTTGTTCATTAGTGTAGATATGATATTAATGAATGCACATGGGAGCCAATAAAAAATCTTGGAAATGCAGCAAAGAAAATTGAAGCTTTTGATTGATAACATCCATCAAAGTCAAGATGAAGAATAAAAAATCTTTATTATAAAAAAAATAAGATCAAATGAAGAATAACACTCTAGCTTCTATCATTTTTTGTAGCTTTTGTATATTTGTGATGCTAAGGAGATAGAGAACCAACAAGCATTACATTCAACTTAAGAGCTTTTATTTATTGACTTACTACACAAGACATTGTAATTGTCACAACCTTTAAGATGATGTAATTAAGATAAAAATCCTCAAAAATGACATGTCTTTCTTTAAATAGATGATAAAATATAACATATTTGATACCACAACCTTAGAAGAGAATCTTAATGTTTGATGATTTTATTAGATGTAAGAATAATTCCTAAAAATATTCTAAATATTTTGTTCAAAGATGTTACAAAGGCCTCAATAACAATCAAATAACAAGGTGATTTTCTTGTCCTGATATAAAATACTATCGATGGCTAAAAAGACCTATCAACCATCTTCAAAGAGAACAATGATCAAAGTATAAGATAAATATAATTTGTGACATCTTAGATTTCAACAACTTATAATAACTGCCACTTATGATAGTCATTCCTAAAAGGGAGAGTAATGTCACAGATATACATAAGTACTCTAGTAAATACCTATATGATTATGTAGAAGTAAGTAAAACTAGATAAAAGTAGATTAATCTCATAATATCTTCTAGAAAAGCTTCTTAAAAGCTTTATAGATACTACTTTGATTTTACATGTATTTGTAGTTGATTGATAGATTAAAAACTTGATCAACAAATTAATCACATACTAGTAGCTTGTGAAATAAACTAACTGATATAGCACACACATAAAAAAAAATTGCCTTGTAAGTTAAGATACATGTCTTACAAAGTCAACATGTTTTAGAGGTCTTATAGGACATTGCTACCTACTTCTTAGTTAAGAGTACATATGGAGGCAAGAGTGAAGCCTTTTTTACTCTTATTAATGCCTTTCTAGTCCTTAGTCTTATTTAGACTTTCTAGTTTTCTAATTTTTTTCAATAGACATTCTAATTCAATAATATATCATCTTTGAGTGACTTTCAAAGTTCTTTTCAGTGTCATAAGAATATATTGAGGATTTCTTTCTTCAAGATTTATATCCTTGACAGCTACATTGTTCTTCATTGTTCAAGTTTCTTTCTAATTTTATTGACATTTCTAAAATTATTATCAATTTAGCCTCATCAAAGTTACATGTGATCATATTTCTTCAATCAATTATATTCAAGTCACTTTTGATTCATTGTAATAACATTATATGATGGTATTATTTAACAAGAGTTACAATATTGGAATCCAAGAAGGTTATTTTTACTGTAAAAATAAGCTTTTAAAGTATAAGAGTCATTTGCTATCTAATCCTATCTAAGCTAATTATGTTTGTGGATCCAAGTTAAGATAGGTATCACTTTAATGCTAAGAGTATTACTAAAATTATTTATAATATCTTCTTTGTAAGGTATGGCATAGCACCAATTGATTTTGAAAGTGGAGACAAATTAATGGAACAAAAGTATAATTGATGGAACATAATTTAATAAGCAAATCCAATAAATATGAAAATCAAGACAAAGTTTCTTATTACTTAGAGATCATCCAAAATAATAAGACAAGGCTTGTAAAAATGTATTAGAATGGTAAAAATCATTTGGCTATAAGAAGATCAAATTCTTTGCTTGTTGTTCCATATATATATTTTATATTGAAGAATTGTTACTTCCTTTGAAATTAATGTTCTTTAATAGTAGCTAATTTTTTTAATCAACATGCTTTAATATTTCTAATAAAAATTTAGAGATAAAAATGTTGTTCAAATCTTGAAATCAAACAATAGATGCGTTAAGTAATTATAGGTATAACGAAAGTTAATCAGCTTTAATTGCAACTAGCTTACTATAATTTTTTATTAGCTAGCTAGTTATTAGCCATGGTTTACACTAGCTTGGTTTTTTGAATATAAATATTATAATTTGATTTGATTTTAATAAAATATTTATTACTCTTATTTTTAGAAAAAAAAATTATAGATTTTTCTTTTATTGTTGAAGTAACATTTGAAAACTCAAGCATGACATTCTTTGTGAAAAAATAAATAAATAAATAAATAAATAAATAATCTCCTATCAAATTGCAAATGAAAAAAAGTTACATTTAGTTCAAATTTTAATTTGTCTTATAAAATGAAGATATATCAACATTAAAGATGTTTCATTAAGCATTGTGCATAGCTATTTAAGGTTTTTTGAAATATAGTTGTAAAAGAATTGAAAAGATATTGTAGTAAACACTTTATCCATGTGTATAGAATACAACCACACTTTGAAAGAACACATTTTCTCCTCCTTATCATTATGATTATTGTTGCTATTTCCCTTTTGATAATCTTAAAATTATTTTTAAGATTTATATTAAAATGGCTTTATCAGAGTTTAATTTCTTAAGCAATGAGAGTTTATTATTAAATGAAACCATTCTTATATTTATAACACATCAAACCTGTGGGATTTAGTGAAAAAATGATATACGCATAAACTTTGCAATCATGGATCCACATGAGAGCCAGTGGATTTGAGAATGAACCCTAAATCCGCTTTGGACAGTTAGTATGACTTTCAACCTCATGATTTGAAGCTTGACAAAATAACAAATTGTTAGATGTGCCATACAAATCTTGGTAACTTTTGTAAAAAATAGTCGATATGAGATGAGAAGTCATGTATATTCAATTGTTTATTTATTATGAATTAGGATGCAATTGTTTTATAGTATTCATAATTAATCTTGCAGCTCTTTAAAAGTATATGTGATTAGGTTTTATTTTTTATTAATTAATAAAATTATTCTTTGGAATTCCTACTTAGACCATCTCAAACATGTGGATTTTTATTAAAATAGTGTCAAAATTTCTTAAAAAACCATCAAAAATGAAAAAATATTAATTTTTTTTACTTTTTAAAATTCTTTGAATTAAGATACAAGTTAGCATATTTAAACTTATAATAAAAGAATTTTTTGGTCTATTTTATATCATCTTCTTACTTTTAAATTTATCCAAAAATAAGACTTTTAAAGAAGAATTTTTTTTTACCAAATAAGAGGCCTTGATGAGCCTTTTGAATCATGGCTTTAGAGAGTGGACTTCTGGATATAAAATGCATGTCAATATTCTCTTAGGTACAAACAAATATTTAAAAAAAAACAAAAAAAAAAAAAAAAAAAAAAAAAACTAATTTAAAATTTTTCTATAGTAAAATCAAATGCATTAAAGTTATATATCTAAGCCATCTTGTAATGATTACATTTAATTTACATTAACAAAAAAACAACAACATTTTTAATAACATGAAGATTATTCATTTGTAACAATATCAACAAGAAATTATTATTTTATTCTAACATTGAGCCATTGTTAATTCCAAACAATGTTTTAATATTGTTTTATAAGAATAGTCTCTCTCATTACAATACCTTTAAAAATAAATAATGAAGAATTGTTTCCCATCAAAGATTGATATCAATTTATAAGAAAAGTGTTGTAAAATTCATTCTTATAATTGGTACAAAACTTGGAGACAACTTTGTTTCCATTCACATTAACTGTCAAAAGAAAACTTTACATTATGCTATAAAAAATAAAATGTATTTAATCATATTTTCATTAACCAAGAGCATGGTTTGTCATGGTATCTAATCTTTCTATACACATATACATATTTAATCATAATAGAAATGTCAACTCTTGGTCTCGCAATAACATTTGAAGATGTAGTAGTTGAATCATCTTTTGGTCTCACGCTTATTGTTGGCTTTAATTTTTACAAGCTTTAAATTTTTGTATAGGACAGCCACAAATTGAAGTCCAAATGGACTAAATGTACATCCAAGCCAGTATTTTTTTTTCTACTTTTCAATTAATTGTTCTACTCAGTACAATGGGCATATGTTTTCCACTTGTTTTAAATTAAATAAAGAAAAAGGATGGAAAAAGAATAAGCCATGAATAAATAAAGAAGAACTGAAGGTGTGATAAAAGGAAAATTAATTTTAGATTAAAAGAGAGAGAGAGAGAAGTACAAAGTACAAGAAGTTAAAGAAATAGGAGGGGGAAAGAAATGGAAAAGGCAAGTGGGATATGAAGGGAGAAAAAGACAGAGCATGGAACAGAGAAGGAATACGTAAAAGTAAAAGTAAACGTGAATGAAGAAGGAACTCGGATTCGCACCCATTAATGAGGCTTTTCATCCACTTGCATGTCATTGACGAGGAGACGAGCCAGCAGAGCACCTTTAAAAATGCTGAGCTGGAAAGTCTGAGGACGGGTCCGTCCAGTCATGCGTCACATACGCGCCCGGTATTGCTGACAGTGCATGGCAGCTACATACACTGCATGAAAGCTTCCATTCGTATGACCTGTCATGGCCACGTTGGAAATGGACGAATGAAAACATTCATCCTCGTGAATGATGTGAAACTTGAAGTTATGTTACTTTTTTCATAATTGTGGTTTTGAGCACATTATTCTAATGTCTTCTTTCTTCTTTTCTTTTTGTGCACAATTCTAATTAGTCTATTGACATAAGAGAATGAAGCATGTACACTGTTCTAAAAGATCATAAAGTTTTGATTTTCATTACATAAGTGTTATATGTATACTCTAGTGGAAACCTGTGATGTTGGCTACAAAAAAAAACATTGTAAACTACGTGTTGTAAATTAACTTTTTGTTTGAAGCTACATATGATGTGAAACTCCATGTTATATGTTGTTTCACTATGCTCCATGTTGTTTCATGTTGTGGTGCTTCCAAGCTTCATGCTTAGTGATCTCGCAGAGCTATTCTCAGCAATCTACAACACCAGCATGCAGATTTTGATCTCTAATTGATCGAAAGTTGAATTAATGCTTTAGTTTTGAGATGTAGAGCCAAATCAAAGGTCTTTTTTGTCTCCTCTATTGAAAAATAATGATTGTTAGTGGAAACTTCTAATTTTGAAAAATAATGATTCCACTAATAATTTTTCAATGCTTCATTCATTGTTAAATTATGTACAATTCTCTTGCTAACTTAGATGGCTTATAATGAATATGTGTTTATCAATTGCTATCATGGCATAAATCATTGAGATATTTTTTCTAATAGCATCAATGATACTTAATGTTAACTGAACATGTATTAGTATAAATTATTTTTAAACCTTACTTATTGATGATATAAATTTTTTATTTTTTATTTTTTTATATTTTCAATTCACCAAATTCACAATGTTTGTTTTGCAAGTATATACTTTCTTAATTATAAATTCAAGCAAGTTTGATTTCACTTGTCAATCCAACAATAAAAATTTGATTCTTAGAGCCCATTTCTTTTGATTAAATTAAACAAATTTCAAGCAAAAATGCAACAAAATTGACAATGACTTCAAAATACATATACTTTAATATTTCAATGTTGGACTCTTACGTTTGAATTTAATAGTCATTATCATTTTTTTACTTCAGGTTAATTATTAATAAAACCCAACTTCGAGATTATAATTTTTCTCTCAAAATAACAAAATAATTATACATGCACATGAATTTATAAAATGCATTTATAAACTTATTTTAAATAAATTGTAATCACGTTCATATCACACACACACAGTTGAAGAAAAAAATAAAAATAAAAATAATCAATTGCAAACAGAAAAAGTTATATGCAAGACGAATCATCTTGCTCAAAAGGTGAAGGCAACAGTAGCATAAAAGAATACTGCAAAAATTGGATCAACTGAATAGATTTGATTCCTCCAGTATTGACCCTAATCAAGTTAATTACTTAATTAATTAATTAGTAAAAGAATAAAATGGACTGAACTCAATGGGAACCATTATACTCTCCTGAAATTATAAAAAGTTAATAAGAACCTTTTATTAAATTCGTATGTCACATCTTATCATAATATTTTTATTCTAAAAGTAAAAGTAGAAGGAATTTTGTGTACTGTATAGGCAAACCAATGGAACTGGGTCCCACCTTTATTCTGAAGCATCCAGGTCGGGCACAGGACGAAAGGGCCCGGCCCGTCCACCCCAGCACGGGTGGGGTCTCTCCCAGCCCCGAGATTCGCATGAGGAATGGGGCCCTGGTGGGAAAGGGATCGTGCCCGCCCGTGATCCTGGAGCTGAGGTCGTGCCAGTTGGAGCCGGACGGGCGGACGGGTGGGCAGGGCCAACCCGGCGCGGCGCTCGCCCGGCCCTCGTTGACCCCTACTCTACTACCAGGATTCATGGCCTTTTACTTTTACTTTTACTTTCTCATTTTGCTTTTGAAAAACTGTTGAAATCACTTCGACGCATCACAAAATAATGGGGCAAGCTTGATTTATTATTATTATTATTATTATTACCGTTTATTCAAGCTTTGGAAATTTTTACAGGACTGGAAGTGATCCAAAGTTAGGTTGCAGAACATATCTCAAACATGGGTGTGTGAATGTGAATGTGAGTGTGTGTGTGTGTGTGCATATATACATATATATATATATATATATAAGCAAAAAATTGTCATAAGTCCATTATACACCAAATCAATTTAATATTTTGATTTGGTGCATAATACCAAACGTGTTTTTCTTTTCTAAAACATTTAGTTTTTTTTTGTTTTTACAATTAGCTGTATGTATTTGTCATAATTATTTTGCACCTCAATGGCATTTTTTTTTTCTCAAATAAAATACAAAAACCACTTTCCTCAGATTTTTGGGTCAAATCTTGATTACTTTCATCATTTTATTATTGCAATTCATCTGCATTTGTTGTTGTATTATTTAATCAATGTATGTAATGTTCTTAAAAAAAAAATAAACAATAAAACATAACAAGCATGTTTATATAGATGTGTGTGTATATATATATATATATATATATAATCTTTTCAAAACTTTGTAATTTTTCTGAAAACGTTGTGTAACATTTGTGATGACAAGTTGATATCCTTGATGACCTCACTTGGTATATTTGATGGCAATCCATCCAGTGGGAATGATACTAAATACTTCTATTTAAATAGAAATATTTATTTTTTCCGATGCTAAATTCACAAAACATAAATTTAATTAAACATAAGTAATGTTAAAAGTATATGCAATGTAAAGCAAAAGTTCTTAAGAAGTATGGACATAAGAAGGAAAGACATGATTTTTTGTATCAAAATTGCTTTCTAACCATTAAAGATTTATTTTTGTTTATTTTTTATTTATTTTTAACATGATACAACTAACATGACAATATAAAAGAATATGTTCTCAATGAGAACATCCTACATAATAACATATTGAAGTACAATGAAATAGCAAAGTATTGATCAAATTTAAGTAAGGATTATGAGTGCACCTTGTTTTTACATTATTTATCTTATTTATACATTTTGTTAATATTAGTATTAGTATATTTGTATTATAATTGTCATCACATGAATTTTGAATGTTTTTATTTTTGCTTGTATTTAGACATTCCAATATTAAGTAAATGGTTTTGAGTGAACATATAGAAGTGTGTGAAACTGAAGTCTAAGAAGAAGAAGGAGAAGAAGAAAAAAGAAAAAAAAAAAAGAAAAAAAAAAAGTTTTTCTGCAAACAACTCAAATTAAACAAATCAACATGTGGTAGAAAGCAAAGTCAAATAAGGAGGACTTGTTTCTTGTGCGTGTACAGATTTCATATTCCATGTTGCATACTTTTCTTGTGACAAATATTGCTACTACTTGTTTCAAAACAAAAATTTGAATAATAGTTTTTAGTAAATTTTGTAATGCTATAAAAAAAAGAAAAAAAAAAAGAAGGTTAACTTGAAATAATACTAGTGGTGCCTTTGATTTGATTTGATTTTGTCAGTATGATGTAATTTGTGTGAAAATAATAGTAGTTTTCATAAATTAAAATGGAAAGCTCGAGCTTCAGCATTTATTTTAAAAAGTAAGTAAATTTCATAGACATATACATGTATATATTTTTTGTAATATTCTACCATCACACATTGCACTCAGTTTTTTAACTCAACAATCGTCCTTTCATCATTCTTCAGCACATTTTAACAAGGTAGTTATCATATTTATAATCAAGCTTGGCCATTTTATTTCGTGTAATATAATATTGATTTTGCTTCTGTTGTTTTAAGGATTGTACACTTTAATTAACACTGTCGTCTTCAAATCTGGTTTATATAACTTTATAGCTAATTTAGTTGTATTTACTCAAATGACAAACTCAGTCAAGAATTGATTAAATGCAAACTTTTCTTTCTCTAAAACTATCATTACTATATTCTTTCATTATATCAAAATTATTGTGTCCTCAGCGCATATGTAATGATTGTGTATTTATTCTTAGAAAGTGAATTCCAAAAGTAATAAAGCTCTAAACTAGAAGCACGTGAGTGTTCATTCTTTTGCCAGAAGTTAATCATGCCATGAATTGTATATAAACACTTCAATAAATAAATAAATAAATAAATAAATAACTGTTTATATATATATATATATATATGTATATTACCCACTCAAGAGAGATTTGTTGTCAAAACCTTTTTTCAGAGTTTCATGTGGACCCAAATTCAAGCCTTGATGACAAAGGGGCTTTAGCCACACTGCAGGCAGGATGCAGAGGCTTGGATGCATACAAATCTTAGGCTTCTAAGGGGGGACAGCTTTTTGGTCCCCATGTCTTTTTCGCATTTAAGACTGATGGATAACAAAACAGTAACAAGTGGCAGAGAATCCAGAAACAGTACAAAAAAATTATTCACAATGATACAAAAATAAAAAAAAATAAAGGACGTTCACTTACTTCTTTCTATTTCTCCCTGGTCCTTGTTAAGTGCAAGAACTCACACCCACCTGGTTGTCTTATCATAGAACAACAAAAACTTACTGCAGAAACCTTCAGAGGAAGAAACCCACAACACACACACACACAGGGGAAGTAACCAAAGAAGCAACAGGAAAAAGGAGGATAAAGCAGCGACGGTGAAATAGAAGTTACCGTGGTTCTATAATCCGTGCCAGAGTTGCTTGCAGCGATGGAAATAAATGGGTTGTGGGAAGTGGGGTTTCTTTAAGAAAATTTGTCGTAAAGCATGCAAAAGAGATACCCAGTTGTGGCAAAGAGGATCCAAACTAGGGTTAGGATCCATGATTGCCTCGAGAGATTCAACTCTCCACATGAATCAATGGACCGCAGATTTGCAGGAGCTATGGTGGATGGCGTCACGCACTCACTGCACCGCTAACTCCAAACTGCTGCTCTTCCTCGACTGTGGTCATCATCGCCGTTGCGCCTGGTTGGTGAAGGGGCACGAGGGCTAGATCCGGCTTGTTGACCCCATCCCTGAATAGCCCGAATCGCAGCGAAAAGTAATCCGCGAATTGCTCCAACATGCAGTTTGCTCCCTGGCATTCACCCATTCCTGAAACCCGGTCAGATGCCATTGAACCCCTCGAATACCCTACCTGCACAAATTTTACCCCATCCGGCAGCGTTTTTTGCTTTGCTTTTTACTTAGGAACCTTTGATAGCGGAATCGTCGAATCACAGAGACCAAGGTTCAGTGTCTGCGCTGCGGTCATGGATTCCCCAGCATTCATTTGGTTTGCGGATTGAAGCGAATAGAATCAACCGGAGCACGAACTTCATTAGGGGGTGGGTTCTAAGTGGCACAAAGGAATTGAGACTGGGTTTGTGTGTACCGAATCGAATGGGGAACAACACGAGGACGATTGTCGGCAAATGACCATAGAAATTAGGCATCTGCAAGTGGGGAAGAATGTTCCAGACGTCAAGAGGTCTTTCTCCTGTGAGAGACAGTTTAGGCGAATCAAGTGAACGAAATGCGACATGTTCACTTCAGTTCGCTCACCACGGGACAACCAGTCCCGCATGACTGCCAATTAATGTTTGATGTGGACCCAACTTTCTAAACCAGGAAGTATTGTTCTGGAGGGATGGAGATCCCTCGGATGCTGAACACGGCAGTGCGTGTATAATTTAGCATTTTGCCACATGTTGTTACCTGGCGCTTCGTCATAAATCTAGTTTGAGGCCATGTAACTTAGGTGAGAATGGACCCTCACGATCTGGCACGCGGATGAAAGTAGAGCCCATAGACCTTGGAAGACTCACGGGGCTCTATTCATTCTATTCGGGGGGAATTGATATCTAATGACGATTTCATGGATCGGAAATTAGTATTTATTTGCATTGGGTTACATTGGATGGAGAGATATGATCGGGATTTCGGAGAACATATTATCAGCAATGGTCCAAAGGTGACTTTCGCAGGTGGGTGCAGGGATTAGTCCCCTGGGCCCGGCCCTGTCATATTGCCACAGAGCCTGCACCATTTCGTATTAAAAGTTTCTGCCCCCCTCTGGGGGAAAAAGAATACTCTTCTTTGGGGTGGGAAATGTTTGGAAAAGAGCCCCCCCCCCCCGGGCTGGTAAGATCCCTGCCGGGGTATTCAAATGAGGAAAATCGGCGCAGGTGGATGCTTGGCTGTGCAAGGACCAAGTTGTTGTTCGTAAATTCGTCTCAGTGGTGTTTTATTTTTCAGAGACTTCCGTCGTGTATTATCATCTGGGGTTGAATTACAGTGGCCGAGTTTGAAGTGGCATAGGGGGTAGGGTGGTCTGTCGACGGAGCTTGTTGATTGATATGTGATGCGGTATCATGTGATTTGCGTTGATTGACGCGGTGAGTGATGCGTTGTCGACCTTGTGGTGAGTCAGGGAGGGTTGGCTTTTGCGCTGGCAAGGGAGGAAGAGTGAGAGGACAAAACGGGATGATTTAAATTGACGCGCTGTTTGTTGTTAGAAAGTTGTTTTTTATAAGGGTTAATGGATGCGTTGCTGCTTAACGCTAGTGAAGGTAGTGGCAGTTTGTCCGGGTATTGTCTGTAAGAGAAGGGGAGAGAGGAGGTAAGATTCCATTGCTTTTTCGGAAATTAAGCATCCCTGTGGTGGCATTGACAAGGTTTCGTTTCTTTGTGGTTGTGGAAAACTGATTGGTAATCGCAGGCTCGCTGCGTCACGTGGTTCGTACTGACGTGTGTTCCGAGTGTGTTCCGAGTGTACACATTCTTTGTGATTGTTAGAGAGGAAGAGATTAGGAGGTTATAATCTTCGAGTCTTCCAACTCGAGAAATTAGAATCTTATGTTCTGTACCGCTCTGTGCAGTGTTCGCTCGCACATACGCTAAGACCGAGAGAGAGCGCGCGCGCGCGAGAGAGAGAGAGAGAGAGAGAGAGAGAGAGAGAGAGAGAATTTGTGCGTTCGTCCTTCGTTCCTCTATTTGTGTTGTCTTTTTTTTTTGAAGAAACGGCTGGTCGAGAATACTTATTTCGTCTCTACGTAGTGTGCATTCATGGCTAAATGTGAGGAATGTATTCGAGAAACGGTTTCTGAAAACGCTCAGCATAGCTCATATTTGTGTTGAGACTAAATCTTTGGAGTTGGAGAAGTAGATGCAAACCTGGTAACAGTTCTATCGAACCGTGGAAGATTTTTGGAGGCGATGTATTTTTTTCTTCTGCTAATACGCTGAGTGAACTGCAAGATTCCTTTCAAAAGATGTTTAGATTGCAAGACTAGACTGTTTCGAAGGTTTCTTGTTCTCCCGTGGTACGTCCTTGCGTTTCTGGTCTCAGCCTGAATTTCCTGTGTTGGGAGGTCCGCTCAACACACCTCCTGCATCTGAGAGTAGATTGCGAAGTTATGTTCTTATGTATATTTTTAATTCTGTTTCACTTGGTACATGTAGAATTATGCTGGTTTGTGCATTAGTCCAGCCACTCATCTTCGACGTATTGCTACCTTCCTAGAATTTGTTCTGTCTGTCTGCCTGTCTGTTTGTTTGTTTGTTTGTTTGTTTGTTTGTTTGTTTGACTCACGTGATGTTTGGTGCCCGCAGGGAATTCGTCAACATGTTGGCTAGCCCGATGTCCCTTAGTAATGCACCGACCATGACCTCAAGCAGGAGTTGGCCGTATTTTGATCCGGAGTATGATACTATGAGCTCTATCATTGACCCCCCGAAGTAAGTGTGTGGTTGTGGTTTGACTGTTTGAATTGACTCTCCTCATTCTAAGATGATTCGTGTGTGTAGCTGTTTCAAATTCGTGGCCATCCTAACATGATTTTTTGATTTTGATTTATCTATTTGCAGGGTTATGATTGACAATGACTCTGAGAAGAATGCCACTCTTGTGAAGGTATTGAGCCACATCTTTTGCTCCAGTAGATCAGTAATGCTCAAGAGGGCAGAACCTTGAGTTTTCTGCATATATCTCTGAATTTGTACACCTTTAAGTCACGTATTCTTCACGTGTCAACTCAGAGATTTACTGTAAAATTTCTTGAAGTCTTAAAGCTTCGTAGGGTAAGCTACTTCTTGCGCCTTGGGATGCGCGATACTGTCCTAGTTACCCTGTGCCTTGGTCGCTGTCGAACTGGGATTTTGAGGACACAAAGTAGACTGAACATGTGTAGCTGTGGATCTCGAGACCTCTTTTCGCTACACGTCAGTGTGGGGGAAGATATGCACGAAATTATAACCGCATGGATTTGCACTCTCGATACTGCTGCATGTAGTTACCTGTAGTAAACTTTCCACAAGAATGTGTTTTTTGTTGGAGATTTCTCAGCAAGCGATAGTTGAATGTCACTACTTTAAACCTTTATTGTTTCTTTTGTCGAATGTGTATGCAGGTCAGCAGTCAGAACAAACATGGAACTCTGCTCGAAGTCGTGCAAGAGCTGATGGATATGGACTTAACAATTTCAAAGGCCTACATTACTTCTGATGGAGGCTGGTTCATGGACGGTGAGTCATTGTTTTCTTGACCAAGCCTAGTTCTGGTCATCTGCAGTTGTAAAATAATAGTCAATGATTTGATAGTGTCTCTTCATAGAATCGCATGCTAACATTGTCATTCACGCGTTCTGTCTGCAGTATTTCATGTTACGGACCAGAAAGGGTTGAAAATTCGTGACGAAAAACTCATTGGAAATATCCAAAAGGTCAGAATTAAAACTTATATGTATTGCTTTGATCTTAGAGGTTTCTTTCTCTATTTGATTGTACAGCTTGAATTGCGCTTTTTTAACGTCTTTCTGTTTTTGTGTAGGCTTTGTCATTGCAGAAAAAAAAATGGACAGCTGAGTTTCAAAAGTGTCCTGGGAGGAGCGTTGGTACACAGACAATCTCTGAGCACACAGCGATAGAACTCACTGGAACGGATAGACCTGGATTACTTTCTGAGGTTACAGCTGTCTTAGCTGAAATGTCCTGTCGAGTAAATGCTGCAGAAGTATGGACTCACAATCGTCGAGTAGCCTGCGTCATGTACGTAACAGACGAGGACACTTTGGGGCCCATTGAAAATGTCAGAAAATTGGAAAGGATATTAGAGAAACTCAATCCTATCATGCAAGGTTGTGATGACGAGAAAGTTGCTCGATCGGTTGTAGCAGAGAGCTTCACTCACGTCGAAAGACGTTTGCATCAGCTTATGCTCGCCGATCACGATTCTGACCCCTCAGTTTCGCAGAGTCAGATATCAAGTAGGAAACAGAAAAATCCAAATATCACAGTTGAGATCGGAAGTGAGAAGAATTACTCAGTTGTTAAAGTGCAATGCCTGGATAGACCGAAGTTACTTTTCGATACCGTGTGCACATTGACAGATTTGAAATATGTGGTCTCTCATGCTACCATTTATCCTTCTGGTTCGTATGCAGTTCAGGTACGTCATCAATTTTGAGACTATTTATTTTATAAACTTGCCCAGGCTCAATGATATGCCTCTCTGGAGATTTTGTGAAACTTTCAAGATCTATTGTGCGGGCGAATCCTTGTTAGAACTTGTTACACGATCCATATACATGGTGGGTTCTTCGCCAATTCGATTTCGTATTCATTGGAAATGTTGTGAGCGCGCAGGAGTATCATATCCGTAGCATGGATGGTCGAACCCTTGATGATCCTGCGAAGGCGAAGGTAAAAAGATGCCTGGAGGCAGCTATTGAGCGTCGATCCTCTGAAGTAAGTGTTGATTGAAGTTATTGTAATCAGAAGTTTCGATTTATGTATGACAAGATATTGCCCCCATGCATGGATGTGTAACGGTTTGCCTCCAATTAGAGTTTCCTTGACAGATTTTCCTGGATTCCAATTTATGGATGTGGATTAATCTACAATGATCTTCTATAAGAACTTCCTTTCAAATCTTTATTTGCAGGGTTTGCGGCTATACCTGTGCACAACCGACCGACCGGGGCTTCTGACCGAGGTAACGCGAACCTTTCGTGAGAATGGTCTCTCCGTCACAAGGGCTGAAGTTTCTACTCAAGGTGATAAGGCTGTGAACACCTTCTACGTCACTGATGTAAACGGTCTCCCTGTCGACCTCAAGAAAGTGGAAGCTATCCGGAAAGAAAATCCATTCTTGGAGGTTCATGCCGTACCTGCAGCTTCTGAAGGCGCTCGCGTTCTGGATGCGTCTCCATTTTCCAAGTTTATCAAATCGTCGGAACGCCTTCTGCAAGGTCTTGGTTGGAGGGTTTGAAACTATTTCGCAGTTCACGAGCTGTCTCCATCTTCAGCATGAAACACAAAGCAACTTCATAACACACGTACAAGGTAATTAGTCCGAGTGAAGATCTTTACAATTACCCAAGACATGTGTAGGCGACAAAATATCTTGCTTGACCTGTCTTTGATGGCAACTGGTCAGGTCTGCATATTTTTCTTTTGTCGCTGCTTGAAGGTTCAGTACATCAGCTGTGGCCATCTACTCGTGGTGTTCTCATACCATGCCTTCCTCTAATTGGAGGACCATTTCCGCTATCGCCAGTCATCTATACTTAGGATTCCGGCAAATGGTTAGAGCCGAACAGAAGTAGGCTCTTTACTCTCTCAATCATCTGGTGGCAAGATTATGTCTATCTTTGATAATGGGCTCCAGCATGCATGGAGGTGGTAAGCACTCCCACAACTTATCTTCGATGATTCGATTGGGCAGATCTACCACTGTCGTTTACAATTTTAGGGTGTATCCCCTTTGTTCGAATGCACATCTTGTACATACAGGGATCCTGCGCTGCAAATCACCATGAGGTTATGTGGAATCTACATAACCCCTACATCTCTTCCCATTCTTCAGCATTTACCTGTACATAATAACTTTACCCTGTGCACTTCAGCGTAGCACACAACGAACATGTATACTTGGGTGTTCTATTTGGCAATTGCCGATACTGAGAATTTTATTCTCTTTTAACCTCTGTAAATATCGGTCATGGGGAATCCCTCGTACCTGGGTATATATAAAAATAACATCTAGAGATGTTTTCACATCTCAATGGACTTTTGAATCAAATGTAGGGTTGCATCCGTTCTTTTAGTTCTGGGTTATGTTTAAACCTCCCTTGTTTTTTTGTAAATGGTGTTAGCCTGTGCACATCTCCTGTGTATGATGAGAGCACGGCTGTGTGTGGCGAGTACATTAATCTGGAATGTAGTTGACATGTAGTTGGACACTCTTCCTGCTATCATCGTCCCCTGACCGAGCCTTTTACATCCTATCAAGCAGTTCACATTTGCTAGTACTTACCCAGAATGTACCTGCACTCTCTTCAGTATTTTCGATTTGTGAGAAGTGATTTTAAGGTATAATTTGATGTTCGGTCTTCAAAATTATGATGCATTGTTTAGTTTTTAGGCCACATCTTTTCTTTCCTTTGTTGCAGACTAGTAATTAATAAGATAGAAAGTTCACTTGAAGTTTCAAATAGAAATGAATTGGGACAACATAATGTAAAGAAAAAGTGAGTCTTATCAACCTCCTGTACAAATTTCAGCGTTGCTTTCAGTTCTGTGAATAACCGAAGAGACTCCTACAGAATTGGTGTCCTGTTACCAGCAAGGCTTCTTCGAAAATGGATTGTTGCATGCCTCGTCCCCAGGTAACCAGCCTTCGAAGCTTTCTTAACTCTGACCCTGCTTTTCTATTGAAGTCGCGGAAGTCTTATGAAACGATTCACTCAAAAGTTATTTAACGTCTTTGAAGTTATTCTACACTGTGATCATTTATTATTATTTTTATTGTTGACACGCTCTAAGTTTACTAGTTGCTTAGATTAGTTTAGGAGTCCAGAGCACACTTCACGTTAAGTTCTAAAACCCATAATGGGTGGACGTAGGGACCACAACTTCATAGGAGGTTTTAAATTTACATTGTTAAATATTCTTGCAAAAGTATAGTTTAAAATCATTATGTGGAATTCTAGGTAGCTATTTTATACTTATTCTTTCTATTTGTCTTATTAACATTTTTGTCATCCATATTTTTATCTCATCTACTAAGTGATAGTTGGCTATAATAAGGATTTTTTTTTCTAATTTTGCTGAGATTTATTTCTAAGTTATGCAGTTATAATTTTGGGGGTTTTTCCGCATTCATTGTCTTATATGATTGTCCTTCCATATTTCTCCTTCGAAAGTGAGAGCATTGCACTCAATCCATATTGTTCACATGTAGATATTTAGAAGTGATTTTACAACGTTTAAACCTTGTGGATATTGGTTCAAAAAAATTTAATTGTTGTTAAGTAAAAGGCTTCTATGGTCTGGACCTTCTCTAAATGGTTACCATTTTATTGAGCAAGCTTGTGGTCTACTTTTATATGCATTTTGTTAGGAAGTATTAATAAAATCAATCTATTATTTTTTCCAGAATTTGTGGTGAGTTCATCCCATAATTCATGAGTTTTCTCTAGCTCCCTTAACATTAACAACCACTCCCTTGTACCATAAGAACCATATTATGGCTTTGTATTCCTTGTAGTTAATACTAGCTCTATTCATTGAAATATTAGGCAATAGCATTTTATATTTCTTTATTATTTATTGTATTTTTTTAATAATTAATATGTTTAAAAATATCTTTTTTTAGTCCATTGTATCAATTCTATTTTTTAAAAAATTAAAAACTTTTATCCTTATTTTGTGTCTAAAAACATTTTATTTATGTTTAGCTGTGTATGCTTAGATAAATTGGTTTGTACTAACATTGTGTAAATTTATGGTCTTTTATAGAAATAAGATTAATTCTTAATATTCTAGCACATTCATTTTTGTTTCCTTGTAATTTTGATCTGTGAAAATTAATTTACTGCCTCTTCACTATGGTGAAATTGTCTATACAAAGTATAATTTTATAGTATCTAGTTTTGTTTTATTGAATTGAATATCTTGATCTATTGTCCTTTAAAAGCAATAATGTGTTAGTTGAGACTATAAATGATATTATAATTTATCCCTTCTTCAAGAATTTTTTTTATTGCTTTTATATTTTTTAACAGTTCATTGTATTATTTTATTATTTCAAAAACAAATCCATTTTTAATCTGTAAACTATTATAATCAATGATTTTTTATTTTTTATTTTTTAAATTTTTTGTTGATAATATGATTGGTTGTCTAGACTTTAAATTTTAATCTGTTATAGAATTAAAGGCTAAAAGATACTTAGTTCAATATATTTTTTTATTGTTTGCTATAACTTCAAATTAACCTTATAATTTTAACAACTGCTTGTGGAGTAATCTTTACAAATTGAATTAAAAAATAACAAAAAATAATCCATGTGAGAATTTTACTTGTTCCAAATTTTATAGCTATGTCAAGATTTTGTGTGACTTTTGGATCAAAGTTAGGATCTTGGACTTAAAACATGTACGATCCAATTGTAAAGATATATGTTAATTTTGCTATGGAAAAAGCATCAAAATCTATTGTCCATCATTATAATGTCCATAGATTTTTTTCACATAAAAGTAATTTTGCCAACATATTTTCTTTAAAAGATAGCATCATTTGTTGTGTTTGCTGTTTAATTAGTATATTTCTTTAATTATAGAATTATTTCTTTTGTAGGATAGTTTTTTACATAAAAAATACAAAATTAACACATATCTTCCTAAGTAATATATTCTTTCCTTTTCTATGTCATAATCTACTTTAATTGTTCAAAACTTGATACATACCATAATCTAGAGTAGCTTTGTGCATAACTTTTAGATGATACTTTGCTAGAAATAACTATGGTAGAAAACAATTCATCTTACTCAAGATATAAGTTGAATGCTATCCCTATTACTTATTCTACGCATTGCTTCAAATGCACCTTAGTTGGTTCATTCAATTGACCCACTTCATTGGTTGGTTAGCAAAAGCTTTCTTTCATTGTTCTCCTCCATTGCAAATCTCAGTTGTATGTGTCACCATCCCTTAACCAAAAACTTTAATAATAAAAATTCCTTAGTTGTCCATGCACTGCATCTAATAATGTATGAAAGCCTGTCCTAAACATTTGACAGTATAACGACAGTATCATGCATATAAATTTTTCAGTAATAATTTATACATTTTAATATGTATAAATTCGTCAGTATAAATTCGTCAAATATTGCATGCATGATACATGATACTGTCATTTGGTACTTCGTGAGTGCACAATGCTCATACCAGCATTATTGTGCCAACTAGGGCTACTGTTCTTTAAAAATATCAATTACTCAATCAATCAATCAATCTTCATAACAAAAATGTTCATTGTGGCGCACGAAGGTGATTTTCATCAGAATCTTCTACCTAGACCGAATTAGTTTAATTCCATGGTATCAGCAGTCTCATCGGATGGTTTCACTACAGATTTGGATGGTATCAGTAGACGATTTTGGTTGTATTTGTGGGTGTGGTAGGTTTGAGTCACATAATCTGGACCACAGTGTTTTACAGTCCAGAAAGAGTGACTCTGTAAATCATATCATGGACATGGCCACGAAAGGGCAGATTCTTTATTACCTAGCTAATTGTAGGTTTGCAATTTTCTTTTGTCAGCTGGTACAATGTTATCTATTAGCTGAGGCAAAGGCAGTTATGACCAGATTGGTGGCATATCCTCAATTATGAAGGTGTGCTTTCTGCAAACTTGATTGTTCATATCATTGACTCTAATGAAAGTAGCAGTCTCTGCTTCTGTGCTGAACTAACGGATCTGGAATAGACGGAATGACTTGAGGGTCAGCAGTGGTGAAGTCAGCAGAATGTTTGTTCTTCAAGGCGAACCCAGGGCGGTCCGTCAATTTCGTTTTTGTTTTTGAAGTAGAATTCTGCTCACAGAATCGAGCATTCAGCTTATCTTCATTTCCACGGTTGGAATACCTCTCGTCTCATGCCCCATAACTCGCTGCAGGGTTTTCAATGTGTTAGTCTTTTCTTCAAATATTCATCTATTTACCATGAGTCTGCTAAAAATTCGATTCGATCAACTCATTAATTCAACATGCAGAAGTTTTAGTAAGAATTCGTAAAAGGTTTGAACATCTGAAGTGTAAAACTATACAACTTGTACAAGAGTTGTCTCCTGAGTCTTCGTTTCAACTACCAGTACGTTCTAAAAGGTGTGAAGTTGTTGGTCTGATAATCAATGGAACAATGTTCTTTTGATGTGTATGTAAGCTATATTGTCGACTTCAGTTTTACGCAACACAGCATGGATCGGGTGCTGTCGAATGAGTTGGCAAAGGTGCTTTCAATGTTTTGGACAAAGATTAGACAGTTATTCTCCTGAGATATTTGTCAAGCTTTTTATTGGTTCGAGTTGGGTGTAGATCAGTTGTCTCGAGTTGTAGCCCTGCTGAACCAACGTAACATGTACCAATGAGGCCTGTATCGCATAACACTATCCCACCAGAGTTTCCATTATCTACAGCAGAAGTAATTCAACCCAACGAGACCTTGAGATCAGAAGCGGAGCAAGATACTCTTGAATGATATGAATAGGAAGACGTAGCTTGATGGGAGGAGGTGGTGTCAACTCCAGCCAGCATCTAGTGCACGTCGCAACCGGGTCAGTACACAATCGAGGCAGACTCTCCAACCGAATATCCTTTTGAAATAAAACTAGCTCTATGTCACATCTCTACAGTGACATCTTGATTTGTCTTCGCAAACAGCGTAGTCAAGATGCGAGAGAATCTTGAACATATGGACTAATGTATAGAAAATGAAGTCCTGATGATCAGTTCAACTTCCAAAAATATGGCTTCTCGTTTTTTGTACTTGGTCGTCTGAAGCCCTTTCTGGATCATTTTCAGGAAGAAACACTAGAGGAAACTCCGGTGACCTACAGTGCCTGCTCAATTCACAATAATAAAAGTGGAATATGCAGGCTGCCAGTCAACACCGCATGATTCACGGCAACCAATCTTCACTTAAAGAAACATCACTTCATATGTTATTTACTTATCAGACTACAGCACACATTCTTGACGTCGCAGTTACAGCACAGTAGCCATTAGTGCCTTCATCGTTAGAGACTCATTGCTCAAGTTAACAGTGGATGATGCATTAATTCATTGGGACTGTCACACTCAAATGCAGTCTCCACATTTGGCAAACCTTGCCACTAGGGTCAAAATTATGGACATTGAATATTCTTACAAATTAAGGACGAAGTGCTGAGTGAACTTTGATCCAGCGCAGGCTGGCCACACCTACACTAATTGAAAAACTGGGAAGAGCGGAAAGTGCTACCACCCACGTAGCTTTCTCTAATTGACTCAACCTCTTCACAATTGTAGACGAATTGAATTCCAACATAAAAAAACGTGCTGTCAACTGGGCGCAGGGTTTCTTAGCAACGATTTTGCGCTTGCTGTTTGAGCTTCCGCATAACGTAAACGATCCGCATATACCTGTTGTCGTGCTCGCTCAACCTCCAGACGTTCCTTTTCCAACAGCATCTCCAACTCCTCAAAATGCTCTAGCTTAGTGTACAGCTTCTTCATCTGCAATCAAACAACCCCTTTCCAGTAAACAATCTTCTACCATAACGCATCAGGGTATAGACCAGTAACACAACCCATCCAGGATAACTCAGCAAGAGCGGTTCTTCTTTGCACATCTATTCAGTAAATCAGCTTATGAAGCCAAAGCTACACCAACTTGAAATGTGTGAAAAGACTATACCTGATTATCGATGATGCTGGCAACCAGATGCTCAATCTCCCGCTCCTCCTGATCAGCTAGCAGCTTTGCATTTGCAGCAGCCACGCCCAGTGCTGTGGCCACGCCAACCCGTGCTTGAACAGCAGATGGCAACTCCTCACTGCTTGCACCTGGCTTTGCTGCATCCGATAGGTTTGGAAGTGCAGATTTCTCAGAAGTTGATTCCTCGGCAAGATTAAAAAATAAAAAAAGGGTTTCTAACTTGCAGGACTAAACAATAATCAATCGATTGATAACACCCATCTGGTAACCCACAGCTGACGAAGCTCCCACACATACACAAGAAAGACGAGAATGTACCTCGTGGTGGACCATCGCCGTTGCACTGCAGTTCATCATTGCGATCCTCCACCAAACTGTGACACATCACATAAGCAAAGAAAGTGAACACTTGGAGCCAGCTTCGGCAACAGTAAGCAAGCAAAATGAAAATACGGCAAAAACACCCACCGCACTCTAAAGATGAGGATTCCTAGTACCAGAGTGACTAGTGTTACACAATCTGCTGAATCTAAATGTATATGATGCGGCACACGTCAGTTACTTTGGCGCCTATCTAGCAATCTTAAAACTCTACATAAATCTTTCACGATGGGCTCATTTTCAGGTACCTCTCGGCATGATTCTGTGTAGTTTGAGATGCATGCTTCTTTTGACCTGAAACCATTCTCGACCTTTGCATGAACGGCAGCTCCAACACCCCTGGCTCATCCTCTGCAATTGCTGCAACAGCTGCCTGTGCTGCCGCTGCTGCAACCCGTGGCCCTACCATTCCTGAAAGCAATACTACCTGAAACCACAAAGTAGATCCCCTCATCCATTGAACATGTGGCTTGGTCCCAGCACAAATTGCAACACTGAAGTAGATACAAGCTGAGTAAAAGCAACTCAAACTGCTAGTAGATGGACTGCGAGCCCAAATTCGTTACCGAGTATTTCGGAGATTCTACAATGACGATCAACACCGAACTCCTACGTGTTACATACAAAGATTCAGAATGGCGGCAACCGGTGATCACTCTCACACAATGTCCTACCCTCAAGCAAAAACCTTAGACGTTGTATAAGTTAATGCATCTGCACGAGCTAACTTATTACCTGAGCAAAAAGTGGATGACTTGTGTCAGTGAATGGAGACACTAAGTCATGTGCAGCAGTTACAACATTGCCCTCTGCATGTTGTGTTGCTTCACAGGTACTCTCAGGTGGAGCTATCCCGTTCGCCGCCGTGCTATCGCTCAAGGCAGCCTCCGTCGTGCCCTCAGACATTACTAACTCATCATTCTCGGCTGCTCCAGAACCGGCAACACGAGTGGCCTTTGGCTCTTCGGGCTCCACACTGTAGCTGTCTCCAAATGGCAGCTCGATGAAATGTTTCACACATTCAGATTTCGATCTCGTGGGCACATGCGCAGCAACCTGCAGCCAACAAGAATCGGTAACATAAGCCAGCAAGTCGCAACATCAGGGCACTCTAGCTTGGATTTCACCCACCACAGGCAACCACAACTACGACTACAAGTAAATTTAAAGTTGTTCACATCATACATTTCGCGATCAATTGGGTAAACACATATACCGACACAGCATTAGCAGTCTATTATCAGTATAAAAAAGTTATTGTTTTGAAAGCAAACATACAATAGCAGCATCTCCAAAATACAACCCATCCATTTTCTTAAAACGTGCAAAAGCTACAAATACGGTATACGCGTTCAAGTAGGCAGCAACTGCTACAAAAGCGTGCTACACTACCCATCGTACATATGTCCACAGGTTGTCGCCAAAACTATCAGTACCTTACGTCAATGGTTAATGAAAGTGCTGGCTCATCATTCTACTTGCCCACCAACCCCGTTCCTACCCATGATGTCCTAGTCTAATAACATCACTGCGACCAACTTCTGACGAGGAAAATGATAAAAAGGTCCTACTTACCTGATTCCAGTTCTCTCCAAAGCGGCTCACGGCCTCAAGAAGAAGCAATGTCTCCTTGCTTGTCCACTCTTTAGTTGCAACAGTTGCCTCGCCGTCTGTTGCTTGCAGAAAGTCGCTTGACGAACTGCCTGGTGGTAGCTTGCCTTTCTTCACACAATCCGGGCAAAAATTGGATCCAGGTTGCTGGATGCACAACCCAAATTAGTAAGCAACGACAAGCCACCACAAAAATTTGACGCACCCACACAGCTGCTGTCCACTTAAATACCACACTTAAACACACTACCGCACCTAACACTCCTTAAATGACAGGCGTGGCTACCGCCGCCACTTCCTTCATGCATGCAGCAAGTCAAGACGTCAGGCATATTAGGATGAAAACACTCTCGAAGCAGAAAGCAAACGCCGGGATGGTGAGGCTTACACTAGAAGGGAAATCCCTTCAGCACTCACCTGTTTCCTATAGAACCGTTGCTTTGAGCACTCCTTTTTACACGACTGACAACGTAATTCTTCATCTGGTGTCTTGTGCCCATCCACAAAACGAGTTCCCACTTTCTTACTTGCGGGCGAGAAAACGTTCCTGTGGGTAGCAAGATTGTTCGCATGGGTACCACTAATAGAGTGACCTGGCAAATCAAGATACAGCTTCAGTTCTCGATGACATATTTTCATGTTAATGTAAACGGATCAAATGCTGCCAAACTTAATTCCGCCCACACTTAATCAGCCGTCAGAGATAAAAACCTTCATGCGTACGTCACTCACTTCCGAACACCATCAAACCAATGTAATTGGGGGAAACGAGGTAGAAGTGACGCTCAATCATCGTAGCCTGACTCAAGATGCATAAACAACATAGCCAGATTCGCTGCACGAGCTTAACGAGTGAAATTGGTCAAACCTGCTCAGCAAGTGCTTGTGACCCGTCTGCACAGAATTGCCACCTACCTGATGATTCAAATGTGGATATTCCTGACGATCTTGCAGCATTCATCACGGGCATACTGATCACGTTCAGCCTGCTTGGGAAAGAATCCATCACACTCAGCGACGGAGAAGGCGCCTCTGACGCGGCTTGATCCAACGAAAAATGTTGGTTAATCAGCCCCCAGTGTTCCAAAAATTCAAACACTCGACTCAAAGAATTCACATCACCACTCAACATGCGCCGCACTTCATTGAACGTTAGAGCCTGCTTTGGATTCTCCCTGTACTTGTTTATTATGAAATCCCTGTACTCTTTGTAGATTCTCGGTGTTTTTGCGGCTGATCTCTTATCGAAAAATTCGCTCATCGCTCGTTTCTCTAATGGGTGAATCTTGTCCCAACGAAACCAAGCTGCTCAAACACATATCATCAAAATCAGGTATTATCACAACTTCCAATAGCAACATAGGATCACCCTGGCAACGCAAATACCAATGCCATATTATGTCCTGAAAGACTATGCAACTCCATCACTCCAGGTTCAAGATATTCACAAAGTTTCTCAGACTCCGATCAAACAAAGTGCACAACTGGCAGACTGCCTTGGCAGATAGCTTAGGAAACAACGTAATTGCACCAGTTAATGAATTGATTTTATTTATTTATTTATTTATTTTTTAAATCATGCATATCACAAACCTCCAAAACAAACCTCCAAGTCTCCATATTTTCATGCGCACAATATTAGAACAAGCTAGAGAAACCTACGCCTATCCACACATACACACGCACACATACATCAAGCAGTTCCCTATTCTCCAGTACAACACCGGAATACTAAGGCATTCTGAGTTTCAAGCACCTGCATAGCTGGGTATTCTGTACACCTCTTGAGTAGGCGCTTCAGGCCGGGTCGCAGCCTCTGGAGTGGCTGTGGGTATAGCTGATGGTTCCACGGAAGCTGGGTCACTCTTGTGACTAATTTCTGCATTTTCTTGGGGAGCCCCCTCTGCATTCTCTTCCAACGTTCCATTGTTTTCATCCTCTCCTTTCCCCGACGCAATTTGATTCCCCGCTTCGGGAGTGGGCTCCGGCACTCCGCTCTGCCCAGCTTTCCTGCTCTTCTTGCTCGGAACATCCACACCCGCGTTCTCCTCTTCCCTCTCCCTCCTCACTTTGGACAACCCCGTAGGCACGCTCGCCGGGTTCACCATGTCTACCTCTCCTCCTCTGATCCACGCTCACTCCCTCCCCTTTCTAATACACATCACCTTCGAACAAACCCACTGTACCTCCACCCTGCCAATCATCAACTCCCAGCTTCCCCCCAACAAAGACTCCCCATAAACTACCAGAATTCACACCTCACTCCTGCTCCTCATTCCAAAGAACCCCACCTCGCACGCATTACGTTTCGCCTCCTTGGAAGCATCCCAGCTTGCGGAGCCAACACTCCCTGCTCCCTCCTCCGCTCCTCCTCAAGTTAGGGTTCTCTCACCATCTCTCCGCAAACCTCTGGTCGCCACACTCGCTCCCCACTTTCGTTAAAACCCACCCAATCTCCCGCGCACTAAAACTCCTGCCTCTCCCGCACCTCTCCGTCCTCGCTCACAATTCACGCGCTCACAGCCATGACCCGAGCTTCTTGCCTGCGATTGGGAATCGAAACCCTAGTGGCCGCGCGGGGGAGGTGCAGTCACACAGCATTGCAATTGCTCAATCACGCAACCAGGCTGGGATGGGGAGCGCAGCGGGGCTGGGCGAGGCGGGGCGGGGTGAGAGGTTGAGGGGTCGTGGTGCGCGGTGGAATCATGGGGGCGCGCTAAGGAGCTTCGAATCGGTTCAAGGCATGCAGAGGTGGCGCAAGGAGGCCGCGGGCACGCACGCACCAAGGCAAACAACAAGCGGAGGTTGCGGGCGCGGGCGGGAGGCCATGCTCATCATCCCCTCGTCGTCGTTGTCGTTGTTGTTGTCGTCGTCGTCGTCGTTGTCGTTGTTGTTGTCGTCGTCGTCGTCGTTGTCGTTGTTGTTGTCGTCGTCGTCGTCGTTGTCGTTGTTGTTGTCGTCGTCGTCGTCGTCGTCGCGGTGCTGGTTGTGGTGTTGGTGTTGTTGTGCCCTGAACCCTCGTCCTTGTCTTAAGAAACGCGCGGTATTCTCAGCAAACCCAGCTATTCAGTTCTGTTCTGTTCTATACTCTCATTACTCTTCACCCTCTTCTATGTGAGGGGAGAGAGAGCTGGCTTTGTTCCAAGCACCAGAGGGCTTTTTTTAATGGTTTTGTTCCTATCTTTATTGGGGGTGGGGTGGGGGGTAAGTTCCTATCACTTCTCGCCATCAGCAACACATTCGATGTAAAGGTCAAACTAGGACATAATATATTATTTTAAATGAGTGTGATTACATAATAGAATTAATTGCAATAGAAAGATAACCCATTATATTTTAATTCATTCTATATATATATATATATATATATATATATATATATTTTGTCATTGTCACGGATTTTTGACACAGATTTCCAAAAAGTTTAGTTTGTTTATATCAAGATCTTAGCTTCTTAAGCATTTCACCTTACACATTAGTAGGAAATTTTGCATTAAGGTTCTTCAAAAATTAATTCTACATTAATATAACAACAAAGTCTAGAAACAAAAAAAATTGATAGATTGAGGAAATATTATTAAGGATAATTTATCTTTTACAAATCAGGTCATAAACTTAACGTACAATTAATTGCACATGTAAAACAATTTAATTTGCTTTATTTATTTTTTTACATATTTTCAATAAATAACATATTATTATTGATGATCTAAAAAAGGTTAATTAATAAACTTATATCTAACTTTTGACATGATGTTATCTTGGATGTTATTGTTGTTGTAAGTACAGACAATAAGTGAAAATAGACAAATTGTATTTAAAATATTTAGGTGAATGAGAAATCAAGTCATACTGTAGCAAATGCAAGCTTCACAAATGGATAAAACACAAATAAATCAATCAAAAAACACAATACTAATTATATTTTAATATTATAATAAGAAAATTAATAATGGTGATTTTATAATAATTTAAATTTTGAATTAAAGTAATTTTAAAATATATAATATGTGGCAGGAAATTGAATAAATTATCATATATATATATATATATATATATAGTTCTATATAAAAATGTGTATTGATTTTGATTTTATTTATAACATCATATCTTTTGATATTATTACAGAATACAGTTGAGAACATTTACTTGATTTTTTCCTTGAATTTTAAGTCAATCACCTATTGTAATTAAAATAATTTATTTTGAGAAAAAAAAAATCAACATCAATTTATTTTATAAAATTTGTTCAAATTACATTTTTTCTGTTATTCCACATCTATAGAGAAAATTTTAAATGTTATAGCATATAATAATAATTAAGCTAATCTTATATTGGAAATACAATGAAAAAAGAAAAAAATAACTTAAATTCAACATAGTTCAAAAACACATTTACACAATCAATAATTCTTATATGCCTTTTCTATTTATTGTGCCAAAAAAATAATTACAAACTTGATATTGTAATTGTCATCAATTTTCAACAAACTATGGAATAATTTATATATGAATTGTTTTTGCACAAACATAACAACTTGTTAAAGTGAATGCCACAAAAAATAGTACAATAGAAGTTAGATTCATAGGTGCAATTATTGGGTTTTCAATCATTTGAAATCTTGTTTCTTCTAGATGTTAGTGCTCTAATATGCTCCGCTTAGCATTGCTTGCAATCAATTCTACAAGAATGATATAATCAATTGCATTGATACATTAGCTAATTGCTTGCTTATATATATATAAATGTCTTTGGAGGTGAATTTTTTTACAAATCACATAAATACCTGAAACTTCATTATAGTATGACAACATGCACAAACAAATCCTATTGAACAGACTTGTGAAGATCATGAAAGAATAGGCTTTGATTTTGTAGTAGAAACTTCATCCATAAAAAGAATCAATAGTAATAAAAAGGAGCAAACAAACAATGGAGAAGTAATATTGAATGTGATAGAAGATCAATGGAACTGTATAAAATTAATCATTAAAATAATAATTAAATACAGTACATAGTAGGTACAAGTACTTGATCAAGGAGGTCAAGTGTCCATACCTGAAACAAAATCAAAATCCTTCATAGACAACGTTCTTGAATGAGCTTCTGGAACCCGATGAAAATCAAAATCTAATGCAGCTTCAAATCAAATCCAATCAAAATTGACACGATGAATCAAAAAATTCAATGAAAATTGAAATCCAATGTTGCTTCTAAGGCAACTAGAACCATAAAAATGCATCATAAATCTAATTGAAATTGATTCACTTACATCAAAATAATGAACATTGTCTTGCTTTTGTCCTACTTAATCACCTTCTTGTTGCTCCAATGCTATCACCAACAATATAGAACACCTTGTGAAACGCCTTGATCAACTACAAAAAGCCTTACAGAACGCCCTGATCATTTGTAAAACACCCTATGGAATGCCTTGTGAACTTCAAAAAAGATGAATTTTTTCGATGAAAATGAAGACCCATCCATGCAAGCATTGAGAACCACTACTTGAACCCTATAGAACTCCCTAATCAATTGTAAAATATAGTAGTGAATTGTAAAATAGGTTGTGAACTCCACAAAACATGAACATTTTTGATGAAAACGAAGATCCATCTATGTGGTGAGTGAGAGCCACTACTTGTCTCCTTGAGCAATCATAATATATATATATATATATATATATAATAGCAAAAGGATCTAAAAGCAGCTCTCATTCTACAAGAGGAGGGTGTTGAGTGCTTTTGAAGATTTTCAATGCCCGTGGGCAGCTCTTATTTGCTTCGGCATCCCCCCTCTCCCCCCCCACGAGGAGGTCCACAGATACCTCACTTACACAAAGTAGGAATGTGATTGAGAGAAGATTGGGTGTTGAGATTTTTTCTTAGCTTAATAATTAAGAAGTCACATACCAAGAAGGATTTGAGAGATGGAAAAAAAAAAGGGAAAAAAAAGAAGATAAAATAAAGTTCTACAATACTATATATATATATATATATATATATATATCTTTGAATTAAGATTTTCAGAGTATTGCACTAAATATTGTAAATTTCAAAAAAATCAAATAAAACTCAAGAGGATTCCTAAGAAATTTGTAATATTGTTGTATTTAGATGAAACAGATCTCAACTGTGGTCTGAGATAATCCGAAATTGTTAAGAGATCAAAGCTATGATTTGAATCTTGGCAGTGAGATTCCAGCCTAAGTTGAAACAAAATTAGTATACTGCCCACTTGGCCATTAGTAATAACTAAGATCTTGTTTGTTTATTTTTTTTTATATGAAAAAAATAAAAGAATATAATTTTAAAAAATCATAAATTCAATTCAAGTGTCTGTTTAAAGTAAATTTTTGCATTCTAACTAGTTACAAATACAATTCACATAACAAATTTACTTTTTAATAATAAGATTAATTTTTTACATAATTAAAAATTAAAAATATAAGTTTAAAATTATAAGAATGATTTTTCAATCATAATTTATTTCTTAAAATTTAAAAAATTATACTAATATTTTTAAAAAAATATTTATAAAAATATTTGAAATTTATACATTATATTTTGTGTATAAAGCTGAAACAATTATAAATATTTAGAATTGTTTTTGAGTAAGGTTTGTATATGTATATAGATATGTGTAAATGTGCATGTGTATAAGTATGTCTCTACATATATATACTTTATGTATAAAACTACAATATTGAAGAATGTTAAAGCTAATAATTTTAAACATGCAATTTTTAATTAAACACATAATTTTTAATTACATGCAATACACACACACACACACACACACACACACATATATATATATATATATATATATATATATATATATTATTTTATTATTTTTTTGATTGGCTACCAAAAATTTACTTAATATTAGCAAACCTATGCCATTAAGTGGAAAAAATATTTTAATACAAAATTAAGCAAAATATGTAAAAGAAAATATACATTTTTCTATTGTAAAAAGACAACATATATTTTTGACCAATGAAGACATGTTTTTATCTCAACCAGTGAGAAGGCTTTTTTTTTATCTCTTTGTCTTGTAACTAAGCTTCTTATTTATTTATATAGATACTAAAATGTTTTACCAAAAGCATCTTCTATTATATTATGAATGATAACATAATTATAAAGAAATATATTTTATATGAAAAATAACATAAGAAATAAATTATTTTTAAATTTAGAATACTAAGAATTTTAATAAAATAATACTTAAAAAAAAAAAAAAACCGTTATCTTTCATTAAACTGTACAAAATTGCTTTACACTTTTTTTTGTGTAAATATTAAATCTACTCACATTAAAAAATAATCAACAAAATTTTATGTGTGATTTCAAAAAATTGATTGTGTGTGTTAAGGTAATAATAACATCAATTGCATGACATGCCACACCAAATCAATTAAAGATAACATAAGTATTACAAAATTTAAAATATTAACAAAACAAATGTGTTTTACATATTGCACATAGCAATTAGTAAAAAGAATAAAATTAGAAGCTTTGAGAGTATTGAGAAACAAGTTGACTTTGCCAACTAGTTTTAAATACTCATGTTACATTGTGTTTTACTTCATATTTTAAAATTTTATATAGTTCTTCATTTAAGTGATATTTTTAAAATTATGTAAAATAAACAAGTTTATTTTGAAATTTGCAATTATTTTTTATTTTTTTATTGTTACAATGTTGTTTATCATAATTATGTATGATATTATGTCACTTGATAAAACAAAATAATGATATGATGACAATGTTATTCTGTGTATGTGAGGGTGTCTGGCTCAAGGGGTGTTCACTTAGCAGTTTTCTTAAATATTCATCCTTACAAAAATAGTCTCACTAATAAATATTTTACATTAAATAATTATGTTTTGATATAAAATATGATAATTTATGAGATGGTGGTCTGTTTGAATGACCTTCTAATAATAATGAATGTTTTTGTTTTTAAAATAAGCATTGTGTAAAGTTTAGAAAAAAAAAAAAAAAAAAAAGTATTGATTTTGTTGTATTTTAAATGAAATGTAGAACCCTCAATTGTTTAGATCATTCTCTTGAAATCTTGTAAACTAACATTGATTTATGCACCTAACTCTTAAACTGATCCATACTAATATTATACTTATGGTATTGAAATATTCCACAAAAAGAAATTATATATATGCACAAGGATAAAATAATTCAAAAAATATAATTTAAATATCAAAGTTTTTAAGAGAGTAGAATCAATATGTAATAAAAATAAAAATTCAACAATCAACTAAATTATATATATATATATATATATATTTCAATTTTAATAGGTTGAACATATATTCAAATTTATTGAATATGCACATATGTCTAATAATTAATCCCCTTCAAAAAAAAAGTTGCAATAATTAATCAAAATTTGGAAAATCAAATCTATTCTATAATGCATAATTAATGGAAAATTTAAAATGATCCTTCCATTTACTAAATCGACCCACACCATTGTAACCATCATAAAAAAATAGATAATCTCTAAAAAGCATCATTATAATTATGGCCCTCATTCTTACCTCTTTGGATCTATTCCTTGCTCCATCTATTTTCAGCCTTCTTTATCCCAACCTCCCCCTTTTCTTATTTTCCCTTGTTCTCTACAATAAGGTGGGTTGATTCAATAAATGAATGGATCATTTTAATAATTTTCTAAATAATAATCTCTAATATCTATTAATTAATTGAATTTCATTGAATTTAATTATTTAATAGAAATAAATGCTTATATATGTATATATATATATAATTGAATAGTAACAATAACAAGAAATATAATAAAAACAAGAAAAAATCTATTGAATATAAATATATATATATATATATATATATATATATTTATATGTATTCTTTAAGATTTGATTAAATATTAGCTTCTTAGTTAATATAATATATAATACATTAGATTAAGTATTAATTAGTTGATTAAGTATAATACTCAATCAACTATATAGTACATTAAAATTAACATCCAAAACAAAATAAGACTATTGTAATATTGGATAAAATTAGAATAATTTTAAATTTAGTTATTTAATATTAAAAAAAACTATTCTTAACTATCAAAATCCTTGAACTTACACTTCAATAATTCTTTATAAATATAAACAAACTAATGTTATATATGTTTTGTCATTAAATTCATAGTCAATACTATTGAGAGTTTTTTCTCTTTTTTGTTATAATCCTTGTTTTTATTGTTTAATTAGTTTATTATTTTTATTATATGTATATATATATATATATATATATATATATATATATTTTAGAAAATATTATTTATGTTCTTATTAATAAAAGAAAAATAAAATAAAATAAGATTTTGGATTAATTTTAAGATTTTAAATATCTTAATAAAAATTAATATAATTTTTTTTACTTAATAAAAAAGAAATCTTATATATTAAAACACCTAATAAAAAAATGTTCATTTTGAATTGTTTGCAAGTACTTGAAGATACATTGGAGTGATAGTGACTTGTAAAAAAGAGATGCTACAATACCTCTATAAAATATAGAATTTGTAGACAAGCAAATTTTTTTATTAAAAAATAAATATAAAATCACAAAAACTAATTTAGATATATATGTCAATGATAATAATTGATCACCTATATAAGTCAATTGATTAGTTGTATAGTATAGATAATATTAGGTTAAGGATGTAAATGATATCTAAGAAAATAATGGATGTATTAAATTAGATATTTTAAATATCAAGAATAATTTAAATAATTATAAATAAATAAAATAATCCATACAAAATATTTTAAGAATTAGTTTTAATTATAATTTTTTTATTTTTATGATCTTGTATAAATACTCATTAAATATCATAATATGATGTGGTTATTGTTATCGAATGACTTCATGCATTTTTAAGCATTGTAAGTTTTTCTATCATATAAAAAATAATAATAACTTACAATTAACACAATTTCATAAAATATTAATTTTTAAATTATTTATTAATATAAATATAAAATAATAAATTAATTTGATAAAAATATTTGAAATAATATCATAATATTGCTTATGTCATAAAATATAAATTTATATCATCTTTACTTTTTTATTTGATTAAAAATTGTACATAAATATTAAAACATTAAGTCTTACTGAAAAGTGGTTTAGAAGTCCATAAGATAGATCTTTGAACTTGAGACTTTTAGAATAAAATAAATTGCACAATTTTTTTATTTGAACTTAAAGAAAATATTTCATATTTTAAACCATCAAATAATTTTATGATTAAATGATTGATATTTCTAAAAGCCTTGAGAAATAAATTAAGTAATCATTTTAGATAGTTGGTATAAGATTATATATAAGCAATATTACTTCTAAAAATAGAATTATTTATGTTAATTTATACAATCAAAAAATATTAATATTTTATATAAAATTTTAAATTATTATAATTAAATATAAATATTAGACCAACAATAAACCAAAAAGTAATATATGACATAAAAACTAGTTAATATTTTAATTGGATGAAAGGAATAAAGTAATTTTTAATGATCTTTAGAGTTTTTAATAATTTTAAATAGAAAAAATATTATATGTAACTTTCAAATATGCTAAAATATCAAAAATACCCTTGTATTCTTAAAAATAATAAATATATCCTTCAAATTTGTAATAACAACAAATAAATTCTTGTTGGTAATAAGTTATCATTAATATTCATTCTTTAATTTTCACTTGGTGTCTAAACTATGGTTTTCATATATTTTGTTGCACTCTTTTTTAGCTTTTTAAGAATTGCAAAAAAATTGCATCAATTTTTTTTCTTGATTTACAAATCATGCCTTCCATTGTAGATTTTTGGCTGTGCCAAGCTAATGGCAATTTTTAGAAAAATTCTTGTATTTTTTGAAGAATCTTGAGATTGAAAGAAGTTGAAATAAAAGCTTAGAACACTCATTGGAATACTTAAATATTATAAATTATTCAATTGAAGGTGAAAAAAAAAAAAAAACTACCTAAAAAAAGTGAAATTATCAAATTTTGTATTGAAATTTTGGTTGGCATCATGAATAGAAAGATGGAAAAATATATTTTTTTAACATCACTAGGAATAATAGTCTAGGAAGTTTAAAGCACTTTGTTTCCTTTCAATACATGACTAATTGTCAAAGACATGAACCTTGAAGAATTGAGAATTCAAGATATTCTTGTGTCACTTAAAAAGACTAGATAATCACTTACAAATGATATAATATTAAACTAGAATAGCTATTGATAGAGACAAGAAAACTAGAAAGTCTTCAAATAAGATTAAGAACTAAAAAAACATTTACAAGAGTGAAGAAGGCTTCATTCTTGCCTCCATATATACTATCTAATTAGGAGCTAATTAACAATGTTCTATAGGACTTCCAATACATGTTGACTTTACTAGATATATATTTTAACTTGTAAAGTAAGATATATATATATATATATATATATATATATGTGTATGTGTGTGTGTGTGACATAGTTAGCTTGTTTCACAAGCTACTAAATCGTGTAGCATGTGGTTAATTTATTGACTAAATTTTTAATCTACCAATCAATTATAAACACATGTAAAGTTAAAATTGTATCTATGAAGCTTTTAGGAAGTATTTTAAAAGATATTATGAAATTAATTTAATTTGATTTATTTCTACTTAATTATATAGATAATTATTGAAATAAACATATATGCCCATAATATTACCTTTCTTTCTAGGGACGAATTTTATGAGAAGCAATCATCATCTTTCATGGACCTTGCTATTCTCTATCTTGATTTTGATAGATGTTGTCAATAAAAGCTTCAAATATCTAATATTGATTACTATTTTATTATTTTTATTTATTTATATATTTTAAAAAATTAAATTAATTTTTTTTATTTTTTTATTAAGATTTTATATATAAATATAAATTATGTTAATAATAATTTATTAATTTAATTTAGTATATAAAAATTATCATGTATATAGAAGATAAAAATAAATAAAGTTAAAATAAAATAAAAATAGAAAAAAAATGAAATAAAAATAAAAAAATAAAAATTTGAAAGTTGAAAGTTAAGATTTGAATTAAGATTAAGTCAAAAGTTAGAAGGTGAAGAAAAAAAAAAAAAAAAAAAAAAAAAAACAAGATAAAGATGGAAAGAAATAACCTCAACCATGCTCCACTTGAGGGTATTAAACCTCTTTCTACTCCAAAATTTGCCAAAAATTTGAATCAGATTTAAATCTGATGATTCTTGCTTAATTGAAAATCTAACTTAAAGATGCACTTGTTTAAAAAATATTCATAGCAATTTAATACTTGAGATCAAGAAATATCCCTTTAAAGTTGAGTAATTGGAACTACCATGGATGCCTATCCCTCTTCTTTTGGAAATTCACCAAAAATTCAAATTGGCTTTAATTTATATGAAATTAGTACCTTTAAAAGATCAGCTTGAAAAACTTATCATTCTCAAAATTTTATAATAATCCAATTATAAGACATTGAGGATTATCTTTTCAAAATTAAATAATCTAAACTACTAAGACAACCGACCCCCTTATATTCAACAATTCACCAAAAATTTGTTCTAACTCCAAATCAAGCAAACCTTAGCTTGTTGAAAATTTGACAACAAGAGGTATTTTTTTTAAAAAAAATACTTCCAAAATCATGAAAAGCACAGACTTATTGAGGTAAAACTAAGGCCCTCTAAACCCCTTTGACTATTGAAGTATTTGGGAACCACTAATTCCAATGGAGTGCCGTTTAAACCACAATAAGCACAATCCACATACAAAATTAATGCCTTGACATATTCACAAGATGCAAAATAAGATCTAGAATCCAAATGAGATTAGTATTAGGTTTTGAGGCCAAAATTTGGCATGGCTTTGCCTTTCACCAAAAAAAATGATAGAGAGAGCTTAGGCAACTAAGCTTTCTTATACAAGTGACTGGAGGCTCATGAGAGGCAGCCACATCTCCATCCTTAATCTCTAAGTTTCCTAATCTAGATCTATGGTCTTTATTCATCTAATAGCTAATTTCATTATTAAGGTTGATGGCTATTGTAAGTGGTCAAAAAACACTTGTTGATAAATCTAAGTTTACCATTGTATTCAAATCACCTTTTTTTGCTAAAATAAACTACTTGCATGCCCCTATCTATGGTCATATGTGATTTTTATAAAGATATTTACTTCCAAAGATATTAGCAATCATTGAAAATTCCTACAAAAATAACATCTTCATGGTTCGACTTATATTTTGGTAAGAGAGGTGTTGTTTTATTTTCTTTACTCTATGAGGTAAATTCAATGCTGCCATTACATTTGAAAAGCTTCTATTTATTAGAAAAACAACTTTTCTATTTGAATTTGTTGAATTTGGAGAAAACTTCAAAACTGCCATTGTTAAACTTCACTAAAAACTTTTGAAAAATTATAATTCTAACTCATTTTAAATCATATGAAATAATTGTAAGTAAATTCATAGGTTTTCAATCAACTCTTATAGAAATAAATAACAACCTCTAAATTATTAAAACTAACTAATTTGCTATTCTAATTTTCTAAATCTTATCACTTTGGTCCAAATTAATCCAATTCAAGGAATTAGGCTAGAATTTGTACCATCAATGGTTAAAAACTTCAAAATTCTATAAAATTAAATTATTTTTATATAAATCACAATCTAATTTATTTAATTATTATAAAATAGTAATAAAAAATAAAAAAAAATTGGAGCATAATTGAGAGCTCACATTACTTGCAATAGGCATTTGTATTGATCTTTTGTCATTCTTGAGCTTCCTTTAACTGCACCTTCATTGTTGCATGTAGCTCTAATAAATAATTTTTTAAATATTTTGCCACAAAATTATCAACTTTTGAAAAGTCTTTGACTATCTTTTATATTTAAAGCCACCAAAAATCTCTAAATATTAGCTCTAAAGTCTTATTGTATCTAAAATGTCTGGCTATTCGAAAGTCCTTATAAAATACATAATTATCCTTCAAAATAGAATAGATTATTCTTGAATTTCAACTTAGAAGTATCATGAGACTTAGAAAAATTATTCTTAATATCATAAATAAGAGATTTGAGGACACACTTGATTGAACTTATTTAACAAAGATAGAATCAACAATTAATGTTTATTTTATTGCTCATAGGTGAAAATACTCTAGCTTCAAGAAAATTATTTTTTATTAATTGAAAGATATATTTTTTTTCTTTTGGTATAAGATAAAAACGTCTAAAAAGGTATTTGACAAATCTTATTATATTTTGGATCAATAAGTAAATTTGAAATCAAATCTCAATAAAAATATGTTCCAATAAGCTTGGTGATGATTCAAAACATGTGTTGACATGATACACTTGAGGTTCTTGTGATCCATATATATAGTAATTAAATTTGAGGCATCTTTTAGATAATGATGCTATTTTTGAAATGAATCTATCATTGCAAATAGTTCTTTGTCATAGATCTCATACTTAATTATGATTGTCAAATATTTCTTAGAATAAAAGCTATTGGATAGAACTTGTCATCTGCTCTCATTTATGACAAAATAATAATGCACATGGAATATATAGCAAAAGATGTGTAGATCTTTGTTTAATTAAATTGGTCAAGAAGTCCTGAAATCAAAGAGAGGGGATATCTATTCTTAATAGTGATCATATTAAGTCTTCAATAGTTTATGGACATTTGCAAGAATCCATCTTTTTTCTTTACAAATAAGATAGGAGCTCTTATTGGAGATTTTGAATGGCATATGAAATTCTTAGCTAAGTTCTTGTCAATATATTCTTTTAATGCAGCCAACTCATTTTACAATAAGTTATACATTGTTCCGAATGGTAGTTGAGCTCTTTTTTGCAAATCAATTAAATAATCATAACGTCAATGCTTTGGAAGAATATATATATTTTTCTTTTTAAAAACATCTTAGATATCTTAATATTAGCTAAGAATATCACTTAACATCTTTTTGATATAAAAAATACACATGGAATATATAGCAAAAAATGATCTTTCTTTTGTAGCATGCGTGAAAGCATTTGTACCTAGTAGTAAAGATTTTGATATATTAGACTCATGTATTTCTACTTGACTAATAAAATTTTGAATCAAATTAAAAAAAAAATTAAGACTATAAGAAATTTAATCTATCCAAGGATTATACTTTTTTAAGTATAATAATCCTAAAATAACCAAATTGGAGGTAGATCTTATCACATTAAATATTATTTAATTATTATGATTACTTTTTGTTACTTCTAAAAGAAAAATTTATATTTTTAACATCTTTTAAAGAGTCAATTATCACATGCAATGGCTTGAGTGATAAATTACTTCAATAAAACTATTCTTGGTATTGTCAACAATAAATATTTGATGTTATCTTTTAACCCAAATCAAAACTAATTGATAAAGGCTTTGTTATTCTAATCCATGTTGCAAGCACGATTTTGGAATTTAGCAATATATGTAGTGGCTAAATGTGAACTTTGTCATAGCGATACAAGCTTAATCTTTTCTATCTTTTTTCAATAATTTTTTCTAAATATAGCTCTAAATACTTTCAAGAATGAATTCAAATCATAGAATAGTTGTGAATCTTTTTGCATCAAAGATGCAAATCAAGAGAGAACACTTCTTGATAGAAATGTACTTATGAATTCAACTTGAATAAATTCATTAGGGTATTGAAAAAGATACAATCTTAATTAAAACTTAATTTTTTATAAAAATCCTTAAAATTTTGATCTCATTTTATCAAAATTTTTAAGCATGCTGATTCTTGTTTTTTTATGCTTTTAGAAATAAGACTTCTTGAACTTGGTTGTGATCTTGATCTACTTAATTTCTTCAAATATACAACTTCTTGATATAGACTTTCGACTTCTTCCATATATGTAAGAATAATATTTCTATGATTTACATTAGAAATACGTAAGATTTTTTCTTTTAGAGTATTGACAAGCTTGTGAAGATCTGCAGTAGTTGCAAATCTATTGTCACTTCCATTGAGAGTAGCATCCATAATCTTTTCTTTTATAAAAAACTCAAATAAATTTAAAAAATCAAATTAGAAGAGTGTAATCTATAACCTCTAATATCAAATAAAAATTTCCACAAAAGGAGTAATGTACTCTCTTTAAGAAAAAAATTGGCATTAAAAAACTAAATTATTTATTTAATAATAGATAGTCAACAACCTTTAAAACAAAATAATAGAAGTGAGATAATCCACTCATTTTAAAAATAAAAAAAGAATAATAAGTTATCACCCTTGTCAAATTGTCAAGCACATTTACACCCTTATCACTCAAAGATAATATTATATTAATGTCCTTGATAATTTGACAAGAATGAAGAAGGCTTGCCTCTATATATACTATCTAATTAGAAGCTAATTGGCGATGTTCTATACGATCCATAATACATGTTGACTTTACTAAACATATGTTTTAACTTATAAAGTAAAGTTTTTTACATGTATGCCACATAATTAACATATTCTACATGCTATTAACATGTATAATACATGATAAATTTCTTGACGATATTTCTAATCTACCAATCAATAATAAATATGCATAAAGTCAAAACTATGTCAATGAAGCATCTAAGAAGCTTTTCTATAAGATATTATGAAATTAATCTACTTTTATCTACTTCTATTTAATCATATTGGTAGTTATTGTAATAAATATGTATATCCATGATACTTAAGAAGTCCATCTTGAAAGCTAAAGAAAAGAAACTGATGATTAGTAGAAGATAGTATCTAACCTTTAATGGATCTCACAAAGTGTCATGTATGTACACAAGGTGGTCTGATAACAACATGGATTGTAATACGTATAGTGGGTCAAGGAAGATGGTTTGCAATAATTATGGTAGCTATAAGATTGGAAGACCAATACATGTATAGATTTATACTTCTAATATTCCTAAAAATAAAAAGTCATAAAACGTTGGCAAACTTCTTTTTTTTGATTTCAAGGTATTGAAGATATTAAGTTCCACTATGTAAAAAAATAATTATATTGAGCACATCTTCTACCATTACCACCACCATCACTATCATTATTAACATTTTGGCAATATATTGAACTTACATTGTCATAGCAAAGATTATTTTATTTTATTTTATTTTATTTTCTATAAATAAGAATATTAAAGAGATTCCACGCAAATAAGCCTTTGATTGTTTTTGGCATTAAAGATGTATTTTTACATATTATAAATATACAAAACATTTCAGTTTTGTATAATAGTTATCCCATAATAAATATATTTTTTACCTTTGCTATCATATATTTATGCATTTATTTTTTGTATTTTATATTTTTCTTGTTGAAAAAATTTTAAACAATAATGTTGAGTAATTATCTACTTATCTGGTTTTGGTAAAATTTTGCAATTTTCAAAAAGTAAAAAAAATGTGTGATAAAATCTGTACAACTAATAATTTATACTCTAGATGATAACTAATGAAAGGATGTTGGTGATAATTTATCACCAACAAAGGCCCATTTATTATTATCATTGATATGAGGGATATATTTACTATTATCAAGAATTCAAGGATATTCTTAATATTCTAGCATTTTCAAAAGATGTATATGATATTTTCTTGTAATATATATATATTTTTAAATCTAAGATAAATATAAATATTAATTTACAACAAAATAACTAATCATCTATTTAACTCTTTACATCTTGAGTTTCAACATAAAGATAACACTAAGTAAAACCAAGGACATACAACTTGTCATTTAAATTTTATTACTTCATATCCTATAGCATATTCATACTTAAATTATCCTAATCACACCCAAAATATCTAAATCCACTATGACAAATAGTGAATTAAATCTCTATTATATATTTAAAGAGTGACATATATCACAAAACTTCCCTCTTTAAATTCAAATGGTTTGGAACATTAGCACATCTCAATAAAAAGTCGAAATTTTTTGATGTGCTACTAATAGTTAAAGTGATACCACCTTGTACATTCTGCTTGACATTTATAGATAGTACAAAAAAATACGTTTAAATGAATATACATTGAACAATTGAATTCCAAGGCTGGATATCATGTGGTCAGAACTTGAAATAAGTTATTGCCTATTGCCACAAAAAGAAAGCACAAGTTTTCGTAACACAATGCACTGTAGTTACTAGCACAAGGAAATAACCAATAAGGGAAAAAAAAACAAATAAAGAAACAAAAAAAACAAAAGCCATTCCATCTTAAACCAGCATCACCAATCTAGATTCAAGGAGGATTTAAATAACGATTTTGTAATCCAACAAATAATAATGTCACATCTTCATTCAAAAATAAAAAAAATTCATGTTGGTTTATGTACAACATGTGCATAACAAAATCGATTACTGGAACAATGTGTACTACCAACAGCAGATCGTCACTCAAACTCGCAAGCCAAAAGTTATTAATTAATACATTAATCTCAAGAAAGAATCCAACACAAGCAGTTTTCGGTGCGATTCCAAGGCATATCCAATTCTGCCTTTCACAGACCGCTTATCGTGCATTCCTGCAACCACCATTACCTTAAATTCGTTAGCCCATGCAGTCACATGTGCTTGGAAAATGCTTATTTCCACTCATCTGCAAATGCACCCGGCCTTACTCCCACCATCAACACTCCATACATCCACCATCTCAATGTCACGTGCCAAACCAACAAGCTTGATATCACATCCCGTTTTGGCATCATCGTCCAGACTATCACCCCCACCCCACTCCCGGACCCACACGCTGCTCCCACTTGCCACGCTCACATTCCTCCTCAGTTGCATACACAGTGCTCACTACTTCTTCTGTAAACTGATTCATCCTCCCCGACGCATTCATCACCCTCGTTGTGGGACCCTGCTGACTACGACTTCAAGCCACAATACACACACTTCCATCCCCGAAAACTAACAAGCACGCGCCTCGTGCTCAAGAACGACAACACATTCCGACCACGCCCACGCCCACGGCCACACCCCCTATACCCGCAACCTCCTACACCCAGATCATAACCCGAAATAAATGCGCATATACCAGTCAACAAACGAAACGCAACTTCACAACCTTCTCTTCTCGCGTTTCCTAATCCCACAACTTCACCATAGGTACCCCAATACCGCTACTCCAACCATTCCCTCACAAACCACGCCAGTCAAACAACCTTCCCACATCAACCAAACTCCAACATTCCAACCGCCCCCAACAAACATCCCTCGCTACCGCGCGACCACGTTCACCACCCACACACCAGCACCCGTGCCTCCACCCATGTCAGCGCTCTCTGTTCTCACCCCCTATCCATCCAACGATTCTGTACTTCCGCCTCACAATGCATTCCATTCCATCCCCACCCGCAGCACAAACATCCCACCCTCCATGATAGAACTCACCCGTTCCTCCGCACCTCAAGCCACTTCTTAACTTCTACCAAAATTCCCCACCCGCACAGCCCATCTATTCCACCGCACACACCTCCCCGACGCGCTTCACACATGTCCCACGACCCAAACCATCAATGACCCTCACGCTGTTCCTCCAGTTTACCACAATCAGACCACCCCACAACCATGCGACCAAACCGTGCGTCCAAAAGCCACTTTATTCAACGATCTCTTCCCCATCAAATGCTTACCATTATCACCTACACACTCTCCACATATCCACAACACAAAAACCGCAAAATCCAGCCAGACACGAGATCCACACATCCCCCCCATATATTGACATACATCGAGGCCCCAAACTCCCAAAAGTTCTCATCTCAGAATCGGCTCAATTTTGTATCACCTATCTCAAAATTCTACCTACTCGCCAGAGACTTGCGCGTCCGCCGCTCTGCTCCAACCGGACGCCACCCGCAACCCTCCCACACCTCCCCGCTCGCCACCTCTCCTAAAGACTGCCACCCCGACGCCCGTGTCCCTACCATGCTACTTGTACATTTGTTACAAAGAATTCTTTCAGCACCTCCCTGCCACCTCTTAAACTCTCCTGCTCTGCGGGCCCATCCCTGGCTGGGCCCGCTCTAGCCTCTTATCCCACTAGCGGGGCCCAAATCCTCTCGTTTCCTTCCGCGCCTCCTCCCCCACGTCTTCGGAGCTCCACCCGCCTCACATTCCCTCCAGTAGCCTGCATATTCGGCCCGCGGCGGGACAAGACAACTCAAACCCTCTCTACCACACGACCCTACTTCAGCGCTTCGCAGCCCGTTGCTCGCTCTCGCCACCTTCCTCCCTTGCTCTCTTCTGCTTCGCAACCTCCAGCTCCTGTGCCGTCTCCACCACGTCGTCTTCTTCGTCCTCGAAATCCTCGTCCTCCACCTCTTCGTCCTCACCGGGCTCGAAGTCGCTAGCTCCCTCATCTTCCTCCGCCTGCGCGATGGGTTGCACCAGGTACTTCGTCCCGTACTCCTCTTCCTCGTCCTCGTCTTCGTCCTCCTGAGGATAAAAACCGCACCTTATGCATTATCAGGTACCCAGACACCACAAGGACCGCCAAGACCACCAAAAACCTACATCTCGGCCCCGCCAATACTGCTCACACCGTGCGCTATGCCCTGCACTCCACCTGGCTCCAACGAACTTGTCCGCAGAACAAACAAACGACCCAAATATAAAACAAGCCATCCCAACAGTGCGTCCAGACATCTACGGCACCACCTCTCCCAGACCAGGACACTCCTGTCTCGCGAGGACTCCTCCAAACCTCGTCGTCACTCCCCTAAACCCCTTCGTCCATCATCCACCCGAACCCCGAATGCTCCAATCTCCAGGGTAAAACGCTCCAAGCAACCCACCCTCCAACCCTCACACCCCCTCTCCTCGTTCCCACACTTCAAGAGCCACTCAGTACCTCCTCTTCCACCTCCTCCTCGTTGTCCACCGCGTCCTCCTCCTCCTCGTCGTCCTCCCCCAACTCCCCGTTCTCGTCCTCCTCGTCCTCGTCGTTTTCTTGCACGTCCAGCTCGCCCTCCGTGCTCACTACTGCACCGCTCGCTGGCTCTGCACACCACATACCACCTCGCCCTGTATCAGCCCACAAACAGTACCTTCCCCGCCCACGTTACCCCACATCCACCGGCCCCCATAGCCCCCCACCCCACCCACACACCTGCTCGTCTACTCTTCACCCATTCTCGTCATGCATCTCAACCTCACAAACCACCACCACTCCCCCTGGTGCATACCCACGCTAAACCGCACCACCCTCCTCACGCCCACACCACCACGTCCCCGGCTGCACCCTCACCCCTCCCACCACAGCCTCCCCGGCCGTCACCACATAACTCATCAAAGCCCCCGCGCCTCCACGCATCTCTCTCCGTTCGCGTTTGCGTTCGCGTGCAAGGTTCACGCACGGCGCGCCACAAACCACCCTCGCTACCGACCCAACGAGTAAGCCACATACCCTCTTCGTCGTCCTCGTCCTCCTCGTCCACCACCGCATCCTCGTCGTCCTCCTCTCCCACCTCCTCCTCGCTCTCCTCCTCGATGTCTTGCACCTCCACATTGTCGTCCTCTTCGTCCTCCTCCTCGCTGCCGTGCTCGTTGCCCACCTGCCCCGGCCCCGCTGCGCCGCGGTTCGACGCCATCGCCATCTCTTCTTGGTAGCTCCCGCCCTCGTCCTCCTCCTCGTCCTCCAACTCCTCGTTGTCCTCGCCCTCCTCATCCTCCTCCCCCTCGTCGTCGTCCTCCTCGTGCACGGCCGCGCCCTTCGATTCCCCCTCCACGCCCTCCTCCTCCTCATCCTCCTCCTCCTCGCCCTCCACGCCATCGCCATCGCCATCGCCATTCATGTCGTCCACGTCCTCCTCCTCCGACTCCGACTCCTCCTCCTCGTCCGACTCCGGCCGCTCGTTCCCGTTCGCGTCGCTCTTGTCCAGGAACCGCAACGACTTCATCATGCCGAACACCTTCGCCCTGTACCCCGCGCTGCGCGTCACCGGGCACTCGTACAGGTCCAGCGACTCCAACTTCAGCTCCGCCAGCGGCTTCAGGTCCTCCACGGCCTGAATTTTGTTGTTCGACAAATCCAACTCTCGCAGCGACTTCAGCCCCGCGCCCACCAAGTGCTCCAACCCCGACGCGATTCGATTGTCGCTCAGTACCAGCTGTTCCAGGTGCGCAAGCGACGGAAAATCCGCCAAAGACGACAGCCCCACGTTCGCGATCGACAGCCGCTTCAGCTGCGACAACGAAGCCAACACCTTGGACTTCGGCAGCTTGCCCTGCGCGCACTTCACCACGCCATCCAGCGTCAGAGACTCCACCTGAAACGCAGCCTGGCCATGGCACGCCTGCTCCACGGCCCGCTCCCAAGCCGCGTCGTCCATCCCCTGCATGGTGTGCTTCAGAGGAGCGACCCACAGCATCCACCAACAGCGCGAAGGCCAAGTTCGGCGTTCACGCCTCGACGTCACGCCTGCCCTCCCTCGCGACCCCGCTCGCTTCGCTTCGCTTCCCTTCCCTTCCCTTCCCTGCCTGTCTGCCTGGGTTGGTTTCCCGTCCAGCCCCGCCGCTTCTCCCCGTCCAGCCGCGCCCAAGCTCCCGCTCCGCTGCCCCTGCCCTGGCCTCCCTCCCTCGCTCCCGCCTCGCAGATCTCCCCCGCAAGCCCCGGTCACGAGATACCCGGCGGATGTTTTCGGAGGGGCGGGGAAGTGAGGGGAGTAGCAGGGTATAGGGGGCGGGGGCGGGTAGCGTAACGGAACCCCCGGAGGGAAGGGCAGGGAGGCAGGCGGAGATCGTCGGCGTCACGACTCCAGCGTGGCGGGAAGCAGGGCGGGCAGACGGACGGACGGACGGACGGGTGGACACAGTTGAGGAATCATCCGTGGTGGGGGTGGGGCCTGCGCGTGGACGTGCGGGGATGGATGGATGGTGGGTGGATGGCTGAGAGATAGTGAGAGTTCGTTGGATGATAGTTCGAAGGGAGGGGAGGGGAAGACAAGAAGAGAGAGAGAGGGGGGTATTTTGAGTAAGGCATGCCTCGCTGTTGAGCACAACGAATGCTAGGCATCATCTCTTGTGTGCTCATGCGTCATGGCGTTTTCATCCTTTGTAACGCTAAAGCTCTCTCGATTTAGGAAGTTACAAGAAGGGAGGTCAGTTCCAGTTGGAAACGAAGTGCTGAATGCTTCGTCGGAGTACCAGCTGCGTTGCTCTCCTACTTGTCATTTATTACTATACTATTAGTTGGCTTGTGTTAAAGCCTTGAGACCAATTATAACAAATGAATTGTTCATGTGGGTTTTTTTTTTTTTTTTTTTTTTTTTTTAAAAAAATCCTGTCTATGGATGGTTGCAAATTTTGCAACTATGCAAACATCCAGCATAATACAAGCCATTAACCAGTGGCTATGACATAATATTACATAAATATGAATCCACCATATTTTCAGGTTTCAATAATTCTATGGTGTAACCCATTGTTTAATATTACATGTTTTAAATATATATATATATATAAATTAAATTAAAATTTAAGTTTGGTAAATACATATGTTGGATGTTTGCAAAGATTAGTCGGCATTTTCTTAAAGACTGATGTTTAAAACCATTATCTCGTTATTTACTTTATAACATCATGTGAAGGAGATAATGCCATGATTATCACTAGATGATGACAAAGTCAGATGCAAGTTTATGTTCAATAAAGACTTTAAATTTAGTTTACATTGTGTCTTTCTACTTATTAAATGTTGAATTGTGTTGAAATAAAATTATTGGTAAGATTCAAGATCATTATGCTGCCACTGGATTTAATTCTTAAATAATTTTACATTGCAAAAGTTTTGCAATATAAAATGTTATGCAAAATTGAAAATCGTTTGAATGAATTTCATTTGAATAGGTTCTCTAATATTAAAAATTCCTTAGAAATTCACATAACCTATATATGCCTTTTAAGGCAATTGTTCATTGAATAGAAACCTCATGGATTTCAGTTTGTTAACAATCCTGCTTATTATTAGCATCAGAGTAAGAGCTGATTTTTACAGTTTTGTATCAAGATTTTAAACTTTTCATGAAACGGTTCAAATTTGGCACAAGATTCAAGATTAAACTCCAGTTTTATTAAATATAATAAGTACCCATGTATGTGTGTAGAACCTCTTTTTACTTCTACAATATATATATATATATATATATACATACATACATACATTTTATTTTAAGAATTTTGGTGTAATCCTATTATTGCAATAAATACAACAGATTGCCAAGTGGACACCCCATTTCACAATGGTAACACCCTTGTTTTACTACATCAACACCCTCCTATGCCACACCAATAATACACCAGTGATACAAGTTTGTTAACAAGCTGGACACTGATGTGGCTAAAAGATAGTGTCTACCTAGCAAAATTATTATCTAGACATCTCCTTTGATTTATTTGCTTTGTTTAGCCTTTGAATTGTTGATGTTCATAAGTTGTCCATTGAGGTTGTATATTGTTGTTTTTTGGTGTCTTTTTTACCTTTCAATCTCATTAATGTCTAGCTTGTTACAAGAATTGTAGTAATGGTTTATTATTAACATGGCACATGGATATCCCTAAACAATACACAGAAGGCATCTACACAGTAAAAGGGGATGTTCATCTAACAGTTCTATAAATATAAAGATAAAATGTTTTTAAATTATTTTTATAAATAATAACTTTTTATGCATGTTAGCTAACTGGATTTTATCATTATTATTGTTTTATTTTAATTTCACAGATGTAAACAGTTAAAGTTTTCATCAATTTAGTTGTAACATTGATGAAAATGGTTTTGATACATACATTCTCCAAAGGCAGCAGTTGTTTCAATGTTGGAATGTGATTCATTGGAAATGGAACTGTCATGAATCACAGATGTTGATTTTAAGCCAGTATGTGTGTATATGGATGTATGTATATATATATAAACATATTTTTAATTATAAATTGAAACTAATAAATTATTTCAATTTTCAACAACTCATTCTAAATACAACACTACATGCTCTCACAATTATAGTTGTTTTAATGTAAGAGTAGGCCGGAATTGATGTATGAGAGAAAAGAACTCATTTCCAAATGAATTTGCTTGTTTTTGTTTTTGTTTTTTTTGTGATTTTTTTCAAGGAGGAAACAAGAGATTTTTTTGTGTGTACTATGATAATGTTTAAAAAATTGTAATAGTGTTAAATATCCTAGTATATTTTTTATTCATAGTGAAATAATCTCTATGATAACCAAATGATCATACTTTTTCTTTATAAAACAAATTGAACTGAACATGTATAAAATTTGTATCCAAATCATTAAAAAAACATATGGAAGCTTAATTTTATAACTTCATTGTTAATATTTGTTAAGCTTTGGCCATTTCATTTTAATATAGTTTAATTAGTAAAACATCTGGTGGTAAAGATCAAATCTGCTTTTCTACTCGATATGTAAAACTAATAAAAATAATTTACATGGAAAATATCAAAAATATTATAACCTCAATGTATATCGTTTCAATGCTAATTATGAGAATGAAATTTTTTGGACTTTTAGGTGCCTTTTATATTACATGATTTTATTTATTTATTTATTTGTTTATTTCATTAGGGACTATTTTTATTATTATTTTAAATTTTATAATTTAACTTATAAACTCACTTTATTTATTACACTAATTAAATTATGTGCAAACACTTCTTCTTAGACACACAAATGCAAGAAAATAATAACCTGGTTTAAGGCCCGTGGATGCTTTTCAAAAAAACAAAAGTTCTTAAATCATACTGATTATATATATATATATATATATATATATATATCATACCAAGAATGCATGATAAGTTTTGATTTTATTGTAGAAATAAATATTTTTAGATAGGTCTCTAAAAGCTTTAATAAATATTTTTCTAAAGTATATTGTATTAAGCTAGTTAAACTTTCATATTATATTCATTGAACTCAAATCTAATACATAAAGTCTTTTCCAATTACACAACTTAGTTGCTTATATATATATATATATATATATAATGGAGTAGAAATCCATGCCATTAGGCACAAAAAGCAGATACATTTTAATTTTCTAAGTCAAAAATTACCATCTCTAAAAAATGATGTCAATCCAAGATAATAAAAATAATAATAATGATATAATTTTTTAATATTATTGGAAAAAACAATTCTTATTTACTTCTACAGCTAAAATAGTTATTTTAGTAAAATTTTAGATACATATATATATATAGATATATATATATTTTATTATAATATTTTTAGCTTTATTATCTTAATAATGAGGAATCTTGATAATATTTGAAGAAGTGTATCATAAAAAGAAAACATACAGTTCTCCATGTATAAATATACGGGTTTTAAGATCTAATAGGATAAGATTTAATTATATATTCTTTACTGATTTTCCTTAGAATTCGTTAATTATTATTATAAATGTCAATTTTATTGAAAACTTTCTTTGCTAAAACCTGAACAAAATCTTTGCAAATCATGGGCATAACATGATTCTTGGAAAATAAGCCAATTATTTTTTGTAGTCTCTAATTAAAAATCTTGCTTCTATAACGTAATTTGTTAGATGTAAAATGATTAAGTGCAATCTATTATAAATTATTTTATTGATAATAATAATTAAAAATGTTTTTGAAATAAATATTTAAAAATCAAAAATAAATGAGACATCTAACTTTAACAACTTTATTAAATACTGGCAATCCAAGTGAACTTAAATTATTCAAAAATTCACTTGAATTATAATTGTTATTGTAGGCAATATGTTTAATTACATCTATATTTGTATTGATATAAATACGTAGAATTCTAAGAAATATTTTCATAGTACATTTATTTAGATTATCAAAATGATTGTTTTTTATACGAAAAAAAATACTTTGATGAAATATTTATCTCTACATATCTTGACTTCTTGTGATTCTAAGTATACAACTTGAATTATAGCCTTTAATATTGGGCTTACTTTCATATGTTTTGAAGAATCAATTTTTTTAATTTATTAAGATAAAAATATTTTTTTAAAAAATAACATAAATATTCAACACATATTTTTAAGTATTTTTTTAGAAAATATCCAAGTTTTAAAAATTTATCTTCTAATTTCATATTTTTTATTAGCTTGAATATTTTAGTTCAAGATCAGATTTTGAATTGTTGCAAACAAACATCAAAAATCACTATTTTTGAGTTTTTTACAACAAAAAGAATCTGTCAAAAACATCATCTAAACAGTACCATAATTTTCATAATTTTTTTTGATATTGGGTATGTTCTAAAGTGTCCTATCAATTGTGTCAATATAATAAAAATGTTATATTGGTACTTCAATTCTAATAGCAAGCATTATCTTACTTAGATAACCAATCTATAATATATATTGTTATTTACTCAATCAACCATATTCAAAAAAATAATATATTGCTTATCATTCAACTATTATTTCTTTTAATTTATCATGATTATAAATTATATGCTTGTAATCAATTGATTTATAACATTCTCATTTTTTTTTTTTTTTTTTTTTTTTTCAATATAATACAGGTAAAAAATCAGTAAGCAATTTGCTTGAATCATGAAGATTTCTACTAAAAATTAAAGCCCATAATATATTATTGATATTATGTATAAATTTGAATTGCATAGGTTTCAACAAATGATAATACAAATCATTACTAAAGTTACCTTTAAACTTTTTTATAGCTTTTTTAAATGGATTTTGGTATATTAAAGAATAATAATAGCAAAAAAATCTTTAATTACTTCTTTGTTTTTGTTTTTGTTTTTGTTTTGTTTTTTTTTTTGTTTGTTTTTTTTTTTTTTTTTTTTTGTTTTGTTTTTTTTTTCCAACTAAATCTTTCTTCTTGGTGTCTTTTAAAAAGTCAATTGTTGCATGCAATGGCTTAAGCAATAAATAATTCCAATGAGTTTTCTTTTGGTATTTTTAATTATAAATCTTCAACATTATCTTGTAATCCATATTGAAATTGTATAATAAAGTCATTATCATTGTAATCCATGTTGTAAGCAAGGTTTTGCAATTCAATAGTATATATAGTAGCTGATTGTGATTTATATCATAAATATAAGAATTTTTTCTTTGTTATCTTTTTGCAATCACTTTTTCAAAATATATTTATAAACCTTTTTAAGAATGAATTTAGATCATATAAAAGCCATAAATCATTTTTTATCAATAATACATACCAAGAAAGAACACTTCTAGATATGAATGTGCTTATGAATCCAATTCAAGTAAATATATCAAAAAATTGATAAAGATGCAACCTTAGATAAAACTTGATTTTTTGTAAAAATTCTTGAAATTTTGATCTTATCCCATCAAACTTCTTTATCATACTAATTTTTATTTCTTTTATACTTGAATTATCACGGCTTTTTTGATTGAATTTAAAGTCAATCTACATGCTTCTTTCAATTATAGAACTTCTTAGCATAGACATTAGACCTCATTGTTAACTTCTTCTATAGATATAAGAATGGTACTTCCATAATTGAGATTGGTAATATATGAAATTATGACCTTAAAAGTATTGAAAAGCTTGTGAAGATTTTTAATAGTTGCAAATCTATTCTTAATACTAATAAGTGTAGCTTCCATAATTTTTTCTTTCATTTCTATAATAGAAAAGTTTAAAAAAAATCTATAAATTAAATCAAAAGATGGTTATCTCCAACCTATAATATTAAATAAAAAGATTCAACAAAAAAGATATTTCATTCTTTTTAATAAAAATAATAATATTAAAAATAAAAAATACTAATTTGAAGGTAGGTAGTTTGCAACTTATAAAATACAACAAAAGAAGTGAATTAATCCACTCACTTTTAAAAACAAAATAAGAATAGAAAATTAGAACTCTTGTCAAATTGTCAAAGACATGAATCACTAACAATAAAAATTTCCATATATTCTTGTTTCACTTTAAAGAAAAGATATTTATTTTAAAATAATATAACATGAAAACTAAAATAATTATTACCAAAAATAAAAATAAAAACTAAAGACTCTTAAAGCAAGATTGAAAATAAGAAAGACATTGAGAAGAAAAGAAGGCTTTACTCTTTTTAGCATATATATTACATAATTAGGAGTTATGTATCATTGTTTTATAAGTCCTTAGATGCATGTCTAATTTATAAGATATAATTTAGAATTATAAGACAAATTTCCTACATGTGCTTGACATGACCAACTTATTGGCCAAGTTTTCAATCTACATACCACCTTCAAATATGTATAAAGTCAAATCCATATCTATGAGGCTTCTAAAAAGCTTGTCTAAAAGATTTTATCAAGTTTACTTTCTTATATTTATTTCTATTCAATTCCATCAATCTAGTTAAATATGTATATGAATAATACTTATCAACTACTTTTGTAGAAAAGTAAGATAAATATATGTAGCAATTATATTTTAATGCATCTTTAACTTCCTCTATATGTCATCTATGCTTCTTATAGAATTTGTCCTTAATAGTAGGAATAATGTTACAAATATAATCAACACTTGTAATTACCTAGATAAGAAAAATAAGCTAGATGTAAATAAAAATAGATAAAATTATAAAACATCTTGTGAAAAAGATCCATAAAAGCGTCATAGACTTAGATTTAACTTTATATGAATTTTTAGATAATTAATAAATTAAAAACTTGTACAACAAGTTGGCTACATATTACACATGTTGGTCTTTTATGGTACAAGTTGGCTATGTGGAATTCATATAGAATATTTGTATTATAAGATTAACATGTGTCTTATAAATTAGACATGTATTGAAGATCCTATAAAATATTTTTATGTAATTCTTAATTGGATAATATATATATGGAGGTAAGAATAAGCCTCTCTTTATTCTAATTAATGCCTTTTTTTTCTTTGTGGTGTTTCAAGAATCTTTCGTCTTCTTATTTTTGTGAATGATCATTTTACTATTAATATTATATTACATTTGAGTGAATATATATTCTTCTTAAGTGGCACAAGAGTATATTTTCTCTTTGGTTATTAGAGATTCATGTCCTTGATAAGAAGATTATAACAAATAATATATTGATATAGAATTTATTATAGCTACAAAAAAAATATGGTTTTTTTTAAAAATAAAATTACATGTAAAGATTCATAATGTCATATGAATAGCAAAACATCTTCTTAGAATGCATCAAGTAATTTTTTATCACATTGATTATGCAAAAAGAATCTTTTCTTGTAATAAAAATTGAAAAATAATTTTAATGATATTTTTTAAAATAAGTGATTTGATAGAGATTACCAATAATAAATATATTAGGAATTTCTATTATATCTTATGTAGAATAAGACCACAAAGAAATTGACAATAAATTAATACATATTTATAATTAAAAGGTTATAATTTTCTGATTATGTTGTAAAAGAAAGATTCTATTATTTGCTTTATTTAACAATTACATATTGACCTTAATTTTGAATATTTGTAAATTATAAATAGAACATTTTGTTCAACTTTTAAGAGTGCATGCTTGATAATGGGATTATTAGAAGAAAATTTAGAGTGAAATCAATATTTAGATATAATTTTAGTATTAAGTCATGACAACAATATTTAAATTTTTAGAAATTTATTCACCAAAGCCAAATCCTATGCAAATTAATATGATATGTTTTAAACTTCTATTGAACAAGAAAAAACTTATTGTTATCAAGAAAAATTGTGCTTATATTATGAAGAACCTAAATACACTACTTAATATTTTTCAAAGAAACAATATAATCACAAAATAAAGAGTGTGGTTGCCAAAAAATATAATATATTGGAAAATAAATTTATCTAAATATAATAGGGACCAAGTCTTTAGAATCTTGTGTAATACACAATAAAGGTCTTATTTTTTTTATCAAATTCCTTATCTTGCTTTATAATAGATGTTTGTTTCTAACCAAAAAATTACAAAGTCTTTATCTTATTAGATTTGAGAGCCTTAGTTTATTTTATAAACAAAGGCTTTATTAAAAAAAATATACATATATCCTTGATAAAAGAAACTAAGCTTATACATATATAAGTCATAGATAATCATTTATATACTTATAGAGATATATTCTATGAAATTATTTCTCTAAATATTGCAAATAATGGTTGTTATATCTTATTATTATTTAATTTTATAATATTTCTCTCTAATTAAGTTTTTTTTTGGATTATTATGGTTATATAAGTATAATACTTAAATAGACTAAATTTCTTATAATCTCTATTTTTTGTATAGAATAATTTAGACTTTTATTAATTAAATAGAAATTCATAAGTCTAATACATCCAAATTCTTATTGATATGTACAAGAACATTTATGCATGCTGCAAAAAATGATTATTTATTTTTATTTTATGCTACATCAATTTTTATAGTAAAAAAACCTTAAGCAAAAATTTGAGTTAGTATAAAGATTATCAAGCCATTTTTTAAAAAAATTATGGAAATATTCTTCCAAAGCATTGTTGATATGACTATTTAATTGATTTTCAAGAAGAAACTCAATTACTATGTTGATAAATCTATAATTCATTGCAAAATGAGTTGCCTACACTCAAGGAATATATTGATGAGAATCTTGCAAAAAAATTCGTATGTTGTTGAAAATCTCCAATAGAAGTTTCTATCTTATTTGTGAAGAAAAATGAAAATTGCAGAAGATGTATGTGGATTATCAAGAGCTCAACAAGATCACTATCAAGAATATATAGCTTGTATAATTGATACTAGAAATTTATAAAGGTTCTTGCACCTAATAATAAGAATTTGGAATTGGCACATGAAATTCTTTATTGGTAAGTGCAAGAACTTAGATTATAAGATTAAAAAAAATCTTGTGTTTCTATTTTTATTTTTTATTCATCAAATATTGCATAAACTCTATCATAAATAATTTCCATAAAACAATTATCTTTTATTTTACTTTTCATTTATCTACAAATCAGTATAATTTTAAGCACAATGAACTAAAAAAAAAATCGTTGTATAATTAAATTTTAATCAAAATATGTATTATAAATAAGTAATTATTGAGTGTTCATTCATTGATTTTGAATTAAAATAATTACTGTTCTTTCTATGGTTTTATAATAATAGTACTCTTTTATATTTGTATATATTTAAAGATAAATAAAATAAAAGATAATAAGATATATATATATATTTTGGTATTATATTATTATATTATATTTTTGAGAAAAACATTTTATTAATAACAAATTGTAACATATTCAATAACAAACACTTCATTAATCAAACATAGATTCAGTTATTAAATCTTTATATAATGCTCTAAATTTCACACACACACACATATATATATATATATATATATATATGTTTCAAATATAAATTCTAAATAATGGTAGAATTCAATTAAATTAAATGAAAAAACATGTTCTTTAGTAATCAAAGAATTGTTTTTAGTTTAACACATGTAATACATTTCAATTGGATTTAAATGTTAAATTCAAAGTTTTTAAGTGTTTATATCTTATATAAATAAAAAGCAGTAACAAAATCAATATGTAAATGTATTAAAATTTTATATACAGATATAATAAAAAATATTATGATAATTTTTATTATTTTATTTTTAAAATTTTAACATCATTATTACTGTTAATACTTATATATTTATTATAAATCATTTTATGAAGTTCTTATCTATAATCTAAAGATATTTTGTAAGAAATTAAAAAAATTTCATGAGTAAATATGTAATGACACTATATAATGGAATACAACTCAATGAAAATCATTGTGAAGTTTACATTTGTTTGTTACCTAAATAAAAAGATTTAAATTCTTAAACCAGATAACATGATTAAAGTAAATTTTAAAATCCTTTAGACTTTCTATATATTAATAAAATTTTGAAAATTCTAAAAGATATATATATATATATATATATATATATATAGAATTATTTGGATTGTGATATTTTTTACAAACATATATTTTTTAAATAGAAAATATTAACTTAAGTTTTAAAGTATCACATATTATTTAATAGATCCAACAACCAATGTAAAACAAGATAATATTCTGATTTTTTAATTTTTTTATTACTTTTATTATTTCTAAATATATAAATATTTTAATATCAATAAAATTATTTTTTAAAGAATAAATTGGTATATTTAATTTATATAATTTATTTTTAAAAATATATATATTTATTTAATATCTAAAAAATAAGTTTATAAACAATGTAATCATATAGATTATGTATTTTTTCAAATTCAGTTTTCATTTTATTTATTTATTGTGAAGTTATTATTAAAATAAAAAAATCATATATATATATATATATATATATAATAACTTGAATATAAGATAAAAAGACAAAAATATATTAAATATTGACTTAATATTTCAATAATTTAAACGTATATTTCAATATTGAAAAAGGGACTAAGAGACCTTAGAGAACACAAAGACCTTAAAATCTGCTAATCATAGATTTTTTTGAGATGTGAGGATTTCCAGTAATTGCTTCTTTGCCCTCAAAGTCTATAGCCTAAGTATAAAGTGTTGTGCTTGCCATTATGTTGTACTTTTCATTCTAAGTTTTAATTCACTTTCTTTTCTAAGTTGTATTGTATTCTTCATTTTAAATTATGTTATGCTCTTTGAGACCTTGTAGTATGGCTTATAATAACTCTTATAAAAAATAATAATTTCTCTTGGATTAAAGTTTCTAATTAAGATAAAGATATACATTTGTAATTTTTTAATGAAAGATATGAATTTATTCCATACTAGATGGACCAAAAGATGGATGTAATATCAGTTGCAATGACATATAAGACATACTCTATGGAACAAAAACAAATGATAAATAATATAACTTATATAAGGATAATTTTAGGGCATTTAAGAGATTCAAAGTGTAAGATGATATGCACTCAAATATGTACATGTGCAAGTATCCTCATATACATAGCTATGATGTATATCCCAAGTTGTTGCAATGATAGATGAATTGGCAAATGTAAGATAATATATGGCTTTATGGCATGATCTTACTGGAAGTAGCATTATTGTGATATAACATGGCTAATAGATAAAAGAGTGAAGAAAATATAATATTATAATAATATTTATATAAAAATATTGTAGCAAATTATGTTAGAAATATAAATAATAGTTAAAAGGCAATAAAATTAAAAGTGCAAATGCTGTCTTTTTGCAATGTAGGCTTCTATTTATTTTTTTGGGCCATAAATAAGACAAAATAAGATATATTAGAAAAATAAAGAATAAAGGTATATGTTCAAAGTAATTAAGAGCTGATTTTAGCAAAAATTACCTCAAAAAAATAAGAATTGATATCCAAAAAGGACTAGTTGCCAACTAGGGTTGAAATTAGACTCCAAAGTACAAAACCATGCACCTTTGGTGACTTCAAGTTTTTTTTGCAAATCAAAGGGTGGAATTTGGAAGAAGACTTTATAAGATTTTTTTAAGTATATATTTTGAGCAATTTGAGTTTGTAATGACTTTGTAAGAGCTTGGCAAAATTAAAGTTGTTTCATTGAATTTGATTTTGTAAAATAAAAAATAGATTTACATTTGGAAAAATTTTGTGAGTTTCATAGTAGATCTAAAGAATTTTTTTTTTTAGGTTTGTGGTTATAGTTGACTTTATTGCATTTTATAAATTTAAGCATGATCAAAAAATTAGATTGAAGATTATTAAAGTTCAAGTAGATTGAAGTCTTAAAAATGAAGTTTTGAAGGTTAATAAGGATTTCTAAGATCTTCAGCAATCTATTAATTGGTTTAAGGTGAAATTTACATGCATGGATAGTAGACTTGATTTTCAACATATATATGAATTTTTAGAGGTATTTAATGGTGGAATTAAGAGTTTTTGGCTTGAGAAGATTGATATTAAGATTGGAAAAGGTGGCCAACCATCATCCAAGCAGATTTTAGGATTTATCTTCTATTTATTAAATTTGATTTTCTTAAATATATTTGTGCTTCTTGCCAATTTGTTTGTAAAATTTGAATTGAAATCAATGATTTGATTGTTAGTCATGGAGGTTTTAATTTGCTGTATGATTTGTTAAGGATATGTTTAATATTTAAGATTAGTTTAAGGTCTAAAATTTAATTAGGATATGAATAGGATTTATTTAAGATTTATATAAGATGTAATTAGAATTTGATTAGAATATTTTAAAGATTTGATTAAGATATGATTAGGATTTATTTAGGATTTGATTAGGAGTTGTTTAAAATTTAATTAGGATTTTTTTAAAATTGATTAGGAATCGTCTGAGATTTGATTAGATATTTTTTAAGATTGATTGAAATTTTTCTAGGATTTGATTAAAATTTGTCTAGAATTTGATTAAATTTGTTTAAGATTTGACAAGAATTTATTTAGAATTTGATTCGGATTTGTCTATTTTTTTTTTAGGATTTGATTAGAATTTGTCTAGGATTTGGTTAAGATTTGTCTAAGATTTTTATCATGATTTTATTAGGATTTAATTAAGTTTTAATTAGATTTTTTTTTTGTATTTTTTTGTAATTTATTTAAAAAATTAATTGAACTTGATCAATATTTGATTAAATTTTTTAAGCTTTTATTGTAATTTATATATAATTCTATTAGAATTTTTAGGACTTATTGTTGCAATTTTTTTAATCTTCTATAGCCAAGTGCCGAGCACATTCTCAAGCAAGTTTTTATACAATACAACAATGCTATTTCAAATTCTTGATAGAATGCATGAACAATAGGTAATGGCAATGGTTTCTTTTTACAAATATGCAAACAAGCAAAATAGGCAAATAGTAGTACCAATGAATCATGAAGCAAGTAGAAGTGATATAGAGCAATACAAACATACTGAGATTCCGATGGCCTAATTAGATAATACAAGTTTTGGCAATGATCAAGGCAAATAATAGCATATCAAAGATTGTATCAATGTAGTGCATTTGTGCAAATTTGATTAAATTGTGGAAGTAGTTTAAGAGAATAAGTGTGGTAATAGTAGTCTTTGGAGTGATAATAATAATAACAATTTAGGATTGAAATGCAAAAATGGATGGTGTTGTAGCAAAAAAACATATGATGCTGAAAAGTCATCTAAGGAGGAATTTATAGATTCAATTTATATATAAAAGTATGCATCTAATTAGTGATAAAATACCTTTAGTAAATTTATAATTCTGATATATTCTATAGAATTGTAATATTACTTAAAAATAGATGATTATGAATTGTATTACATGGTCTAAGGGGAGAAGTGATAAATTAGAAACATATAATATTGGACTTTCTTTAGAAGCAAAAATCACTTTTACATATGTCCAAATCCTTCATGTCTAAGCTTGATATTACTTCAAACTTTGAAACATACATTGAAGCATTTTAATTGGTCTAAGTATGTCTCTTTTTTAAATTGAATTTTATTTAAAAAATTACTTCTTCAAAATCTACTTCCAATAAAGTTGCAGAAGGTCCACCTTTTATTATCAATATTGAAGATAAGGTGAGAGCAGCATACAAGTCTATAATGCTCTATATATATTCATCCTCTACGTAGAGAAATTACAACTAAGCTTGGATAACATAGTAGTTGTATCAAAGATCTTCTTAAGGGCACATGGATTATCAATGTATCTGTATCAAACATTCATGGAGGATTGCAACTAAGTACTATTTGGGGTGTCACTTGAAATGATAAACATAATTTTTGCATAGGATGTTATTATAATATCCAACCAAAAAAACAAGGTTGCTTCAACTCCCTAATACATACAATGCATGCTCAAGAAAAAAATTAAATATAAATCTTGCATTGACATTCAAATAAACTAACATACAATTTTGATTTAATGTATTTTGAAGATATTAAAATATGGATATAATTTAGACACATTCCTAATGAATTTACTCTTAAGAGCAAATTTTGAAGTTTATACAAAAAATATATTTTATAGAGATCAGAGTCTAGAAATATAAACACAACTTTCATTGCAAAGGCTTAAAAAATGTGGAAGATGAAGAAGTAGAGGGTGATGAAGATGAGAATGTTAGAGGCTAGGAACATGAGGAAGAAGAGAAGTGGAGAAAGAAAATGAGGAAGTACAAAAGAAACATAGGAAGAGAAATTCAAATTGCAAAAACAATATTTTGAAATGAGAGATAATGATAGAGTATAAGTTGGATGCCTCATATATTAATATACATGGATGTATGAATATATATGATCCACTTCATCAATTCACATATTAAATCTTTCTTGATCAAGAATAAATACAATGCTTAAAGAAAGTTATAGCTTTATAATTATTTTGTGGCCAATACCATGAGTTTCTACTAATAGATATATAAATAAATACAAGGTTATTAGATTATATTTAATAATTTTTTTCTTTATATATATATATATATATATATATATATATTAAAAGATGGAATAAAAATCAGGCTTAATAAAGTTTATTAGATAGTATAAAAATAAATTAGGATATAAAAATCTATAAAATCAATCATTTCTATAAAAAAGTAAACAATAAAAAATATCTTAATCTTTCAAATTGAAATATCAACTAAATTTAATTTTATCATTTATATATAGATTTTTTTTAATGATGTGATATTTTTTAATTTTAATAATTTACATCTTTAATCTTTAAAAATAACTATTGGTTGTTTTATTATAAAGCCAAAAATTAAGTACTTTTGAATAATTTATATATATATATATATATATATATATATATAAACTTATGAAAAAAATTCTTATCTAAAATCAACGTCTTTTTAAAATTAAAATGAAAGAAAATTCTAAAATATAGATATTTACTTTAATAATATAAAAAAATATTTAAAATATCAAAATATTTTAATGAAATTAAAAGAAAACTATGAAAATACAACATAATAAATTATTAATAGAAATCTTATAGTTTTTGTTGTTGTTGTTGTTATTTTTATTTTTATAAATTATTTATAAATTTTCTCTCTAAATCAAAACTAATATTTTTACATGGTATGAAAACTCTCTTTGGGCAAGAAGCATGAGATTAGGTTAGTACTTTTTTGATATATCAAATAGAAAAGATTTATACATGTGTTTTGGTCAGATGTATAAGGAATTCAAGTCACATGAGAATTCCACCTCCATGGTTACACAACATTCAAGAAACTAAAATTAAATTAAGTATTAATTCACGTGGATTGAGTCGCTTCTGCATCCACACAGGCTGCTGTGCTGTTTCTTCGTTGGATGATGAGAGCCTTGTGAGGAATCTCACATTAAAAGAAACAGAAATATAACACAAAATAGAGCTGGGCTTGATCCAAGAGGACTTACTAGCTCAGTCTTGTGGAGCAGAGAAATTCGCTTTCGTCGTCTTCGCTGAACAGGAAATTGGAAGCATTGAGGGTTGCCGCTGGTAGGTTTGCTACCAATGGATCTAAACCAGTCACTATTCACTCTCCGATAGTGCCTCAGAATCGACGCATCGGCGGATGTCACTCGCCTGTGGCCCCCTTGCATGTCGATCTGTGATGTAATTTCAGGCAATTCCAGATATCCTACACCAGCAACTGATGGATCGGTCCTTGCGAGAGCTGATGGCCATTTCTTTGACGTATATCCAGGCTTCACAAAGGTGCAAGAGAGTTCAGTGGATTCAAAAAAAATCTCACTTGTAACGTTGAAAAATATGCTAGATCGTCAAGAAATGTCCGGTTGTACACCACAATGTTACTCATTTCCACTTTAATACGTGGTACTGGCTATATGTGGTGATTGAGCAAATTGTGCTAAAACTTGAATTCACCTATAATATGTGTACTAACAGTTTTTCTCGAAAGACCATTGCTGCAATTGGTAAAGCACAAGCAACAGGATCTGGTTTCCAGGATGGAACAGCAAAACCATGCCGCGCGAAAAGCCTGCTGTGATGTAACCATCCAGGGATTAGACTGCAACATAAGCGATTACCTGCTACAGTAGGATTATCTACAAAATACCAGCTCCATGGAAATACCTCGTGGTAGGGCTGGATTGATGCTAAATTCAGTACGTTGATATTGAGAGAAGACTAGGGCTGATGTCCTCCGCAGAAACACCGTTTTCATTAGTATGCGTGGCAACATTTTGGTCAAAATTTGGGTAAAAGACACCGGACCTTTGTCGAGGTGAAACCCAGTGGATTCAAACCTTGATGTGATTCTGCAAATGAAGATGCATCACACAAGTCGAGAGAGTACTGAAGAATGGTAGCTACTTGCATGTTGGAATCTATATTACAACTAACAAAGATTGTACGATTAGCTTCTCATCAACGATGAATTCTTGAAATTTCACTTGCAGCAAACGAGAAGCATAGTCTATGATCTTTTCATAAAAGATCAACACTTTACCGCACCAGGTTCAGAACGCCAGAAGCTTGGTTCCTCAGTGTGTGTATCCTTCCTCCTGCAATAATCCTTAATTCCCAAATCCTCCATCGCTCCACATACCTTTGCAATGCTTCATAATACCTCAACCCCCCCAAAAAGTGCCTTCAGGATTCAGAGGAAATTATCTCAAATGTGTGAAAGCTACCACGTGAAAACAAGTTTGGTAGTAAACCTATGCAAAACTGAATTCTCGCAATAGTCTTCACAAACAAATACATCTCATTTGGGCAATTTAGAAAATATATGAGCAAATTATAGCCTTCTAAAGTTTTAAACTCGTTTTCAACATCTCTTCTTATCACTGCTCCTTGAAAGTGTTCTTAAGCATGCATGCTTTAGGTTCCCCATACCATAATTCTAACATACACCCATTGTCATGTCAATTATTTGTATTTATGTTTAATTAGACCCTTAGACTTGGAAAGTTTTTTTTTTTTTTTTTTTTTTTTTTTTTTTTTTTCATATGTATAATTTAATTAATAGGTTGTTTAGTTTGTCTACTTGTGTCCTACGGATATGATAATTATTTCACTTCCTAGTTAATCAATCATGTTAAAAGATTAGAATCATTTATGTGATTATTTTATTTATTTAAAAGAATAGAAACAAATTATATTATTTGAAGATATCTTAGAATCTATAATGAATAATAATATATATGAATTGAGCTAAAAACATTAATTGTATTTAAATGTAATAAATATAACATATTACAAATAGAGTTTAATTTATTGTATGATAAATTTACTTCATCAGTATTACATTATATTCACTACTTTATCTAAGGTCGGATAACATACAAAAATTTAAATTCTATTATAAATTAAAAATTTATTTTAAATCAATTGTAAGCATAAACATGTTTTATCCAAAAGATATAAAGTATTGGATCAACTTTGCATCTCTTTCTTTATGAAATGTTTAAATAAGAGCATAATTATGCTTACAATTGATTAGACTAAAAGCTTGATATTATACAACAAACATGTGTTTGAGCTTAGAATTAGTTAATATATATGAAAAAATTATCACTTTTTTTTAAAAATATATTTATGGTCATTTTAAGTTTAATGATTTTAAGACAATAATATATATATATATATATATATATATACATTTTTTTTAATACAATAGATATTTTACAATTTATGCATATAGATTTTATAAATAATGTTTATCTAAAAATAATCACATAAAAGTATTTGATATGTTAAATCAATTCAATAATTTTTATAAAAGAAAAAAGATCATATATACCCTTAAAATATGTTGAAATATCAAGAATACCCCTATATTATTGATAATAGTTAATCTATCCCTCACTTTTGTGCTAATATCAAAACTACCCATCAACTTGATAAGTTATCACAAGTATTGTTGCGGAGAAATTGGCCGGCCCTCTCCCCCACTTATTGGCACAGTACGCCTCCTCTGTTTAGCATGGGGGTTGAATTTTGCTGGGATTTTGGTTGAGATGTGGAAGCATGGTGCAAAGAGAGCTCGAATTGGGCTTTTCATAGTCTAGGGTGGTACCTAGGTTGTAGACTTTTGCGACATTCGGATCGGTACTAATCCGACCTAGACGTGATTTGTTTCAGGACTGCTTAGGTAGCGCACAGACTCATCAAGTTCTGAGATTTTCTGTGTTCATTTTTTTAATACGAGATTGCATGTAGATTGCAGTATCTTTCCTAGAGCAGTTGCTGCAACATTTGAGAGACCAGCATTATTAGCTCTGCAGTTTGCCATTAAAGGTCGTATGAAGCACTTGCAGGGGCGGATATTGCACGACGTTGTCCTTCGGGAGAAGCGTTTTTGTGCAGCGTAGCCCAATGCAATCGGAATAGCTCAAAACCTTAATGTCGGTTTTTATCTTTATTTTTAAAAGAAGTGATTTCCTTCCAAATAAGAACACTTGAGTCACGGCAAAACTAGAACTACATTTAAGCAGAAGCCTTGAGAGCTTGGGTTCGCTTCTTAGCCTCTTCCACGATTGAAAGCTTGATACCCTTGCCACAGGGTAGAGTGATCCAGGGCTTGGTGCCCTACCCAACAGTGAACCTATATCCCATTCAGGTGGCAAACTGCTGCCCGGTAGAATTTGTGATGTGAATGATGTCAAAACTTCCTTTGTGCTTCTCACGGTGTTGAATCACACCAATGCGCCCTCTGTTACCATGACGATGTTACCAATATCAAATTTGAAGAACTCGACAACCTTTCCAGTCTCAGGTTGATATTGACGGTGTCATTGGCCTTAATAAGAGAGTCGGGATATCTAATTGTCCGACCATCGAAAGTGGTAGTGTGTGGAACGCCCTTATCACCAAACTGAGCAGACCTCACCTTGCACAACTTGTACTTCGCCTCTTCCGTGCTAATGTTGTGCAGGGTGAAACGAGGTTTGTTGTCATACAACAAACGGAAGTTCTCGTTTGTCTTGGCAATGGATATCATATCCATAAACCCTTCTGGATAACACTTATTGGTGCGGACCTTGCGGTCGATGGAAATAAGGCGTTGCATGACAATAGCAACCACTTCATGGTAAGTCAATGCATACTTGAGCCTGTTTCTTAGCATCACTACAAGAGGGTAAACATTCCCTCTCCTTGAGTGATCCTGGAGATGGGTTGGGGGCTAATGCATCACCCACCTTGTCTAGCATCCAATGCCTAGGCTTGATATTTCAACATATTTTAGGGATACACATGATATTTTCTTTTTATAAAATAGTTTTAAAAAAACAATAACTCTTAATTTAAAATAAAATTCTAATTTTGTGAAAGACAAATTATTCAAATGCCTATTCTGAATTTTTGAACATAAAAAAATACTTATATATATTTATACATATATAAATTTATAGAATATATATGTCAAAAAATAAAATAGTGAATCTAATAATTTGTACTCATCAATTTATAGTCATATTACTTTTTTAAATGCTTGTATATTCTTGATAATGTTTTTAGTGGTATTAAGCTTGGTATATATTATAAGAATCATATTATTTTCATATTTAGCAATTAAGTTTTATAAAATATCTATAATAATGTAATATCTTTAATAATATCACATATTGTGAGGTTCATAATAGTATGAGTAATAATACTATTTTATTTAAAATAAATAAGATATTTGATGATATCTTTAAAATATTCATTATTTAATTTTCAACAACTTAGTTGGTTTTTTATTGAAGAATATGAAAGGATTAGTTTCCAAGAGGATCATTTATATTATCTAAATAAATAAGAGAATTCCATAACAAATACTAATGCTTTTGAATATATATATATATATATATATATATATATATATAAATTTCAAATAATTCATTAAATAATTTTGTTTTTCTAATAGAACTTTTTTAATCATAGAAATTTATAGTACATAATATATGTGTTCTTTTAGTATTATTTAAAATAAAAATCAAGTTATAATTTAAAGACATAATTTAAGATTTTTTAAAATAAATAAAATAAAATAATCATTTACCAATGTCTAAATTTATATCATGTTTAATTGTAATAAAAATATAATTAAGGTTTTTTAAAGTAAAATAAATTTTAATATTACAATATTACAGATTCTTACATATTAGTGTTAGGGACATAATCCTTAGAACCTTCTAGAGACAAGTTTCTAGAACCTTCTAGAGATAAGTTTCTAGAACCTTCTAGAAGCAAGTCTCTGGAACCTTCTAGAAGCTTCCTAGTTGGTAGAAGTTGCTTGAGAAGCTTCCTAAATAGAAGTATATATTGGAATCGAGGCTGAAGAATTCTTCAGTCTCGACAACACATCTCTTGGAGCTCTAGCTCACCTCTCTAGTGTTGTTCTCATCTGATTAATCTAGTTCTTGTAAGTTCTTCCTGAACTTCTTCTTAGATCTCGAGTCTGTATTTCTGTGTCCATGACAATTTGTCGAGACTGCACCCACCTCAGATATCAGAGCTAGTTTCTTCTTTGTTAGAGTGTAGATTACCTCTCTGCTTGAAAGTGTACTAGCATTTTAGAGGTTGCAGATTACCCTCTTCTAAACTGATACTTCTTTTGTTACAATATTGGAGCCTTATTCTTCTTGGAGAGAGTGGATTACCCCTTTTCTTGAAGCTCTTAAGGCATTTTAGAGGTTGCGGAGTACCCTCTTCTAAACCAATATTGTCTTCTTGTAAAGTCATTTCTGCCCTTCTCTTAGAATGGCTGGAGGCCAAGACATTAGTATGACAGAAAGTTCAGAGTCCAAGTTGGATGCTATCATGAATGCCCTCGCTACATTATTGCAAAGAACTACAGAGATTGAAGGAGTCGTGGCAAGGCTTCATAATGATGGAACATCTGGAATGGCACAATCTAGGTTGTACCAGCCTCAAACTTTTGCACTTGGAGAAGCAACTTTGCCTCAAGTTCGACAAGCACCACTGGTTCTACAACATAAAGAGCCCCGAGTTAGCCTTCTAGACAAGTTTGATGGTACGCGTTCCAAGTTTCAAGGATTTGTCAACCAAATCACATTGATAACAGTTTTACAGCTCGAATGCTATCCAATGGAAGAGTCACGTGTTGGGCTTGTTGGAACCTTACTTACAGGACAAGCTCTATCATAGTTTGCTCCTTTGTTTGAGAAACGATCGTCCATACTAAACAACTTTGAAATCTTTTTGGAGGCGTTTGCGGAAGCATTTGGTGAACACGACAAGGTTCGATGGGCTACAACAAAGATCCGGTCACTATGATAAGGGATGCGCTCTATATCAGTCTATGCATCGGACTTTAGGCAATTATCATGCGACATCAATTGGGATGAAGAAGCGTTGATGAGTCAATTCTATTGGGATTTAAGGGACGATGTGAAGGATTTGTTGTTAATTCTTTCTGATCCACAAACGCTCAACGAAGCTATTAGCCAAGCTGTGAAGTGTAATAACCACCTATTCTAACATTGCCAAGACCAACATTCAAGACAACATACGATTCACCATGCCCCAACTATGTCGGCAAGCAGCGTGAATTCACATTCAGAGGTAGAAGACATGCAAATTGATGCGGTACGTGTCAAATCCCTTACTCTAGAAGAAAAAAAGCGACGTATGGAGGAAGGTCTATACTTGTATTACGGTGAAGAAGACCACAAAGTTGGAAATTGCCCCAAGAAGCAAAATCGACGTATTGTCAAGACTAAGGGTGCGTTTATTCAGGAAAACGAGGATGCCAAGCCACAATAAGAACTGTGCGGCTGGACAGTGAAATATCGCAACAACAACTAGGTTCCTTTCTTTCCGCTCAACCTGCCCTTTGTTTTACAATCCCTTTGCTTATTGGCCCTCAGAAATTGAGAACCTTAGCATTATTAGATTCAGGAGCATCTGCTTATTTCTTAGACAAAGAATTTACGAAGCATCATAAGATCCCTTTAGTACAAAAATCCAAATCTGTTCATGTTGAGGTCATAGATGGGCGACCTTTATTGTCTGGTAGTGTCACCCATGAATCAGAACCTATAGAAGTGACGTTTAAGAGCCATAGTAATCATATTATTTTTAATATTATTAGAACCCCATCAAATCCTGTTATTCTTGGTCTTTTCTGGTTGGAAAAGCATAATCCATCCATAGATTAGAAGTTGCGGAAGATGACCTTTCCCACAAAATCATCCAAGAGCAAGCCTAGTAGAAAACCCCGAATAGAGAAATCCTTATTTATTGGAGCAAGAGCGTTTATAAGATCGTCTAAGGAAGGCACACCGTTTGTCATTTATGTGGCTCCAACTATCGGGGAGAAGATCTCGACAGCAAGTATACCGGAGCAATATAAAGATTTTAAAGACGTATTTCAAAAGAAAAATGTCGACATGCTACCGAAACACAGACCATATGAATACGCCATAGACTTATAGGAAGGAGTACAACCGCCTTTTGGCCCAATCTACAATCTATCGCAGATGGAATTGGCGGAGTTACGGAAGTACATCGACGAGAATCTAGCCAAGAACTTCATCTGTCATTCAAAATCATCAGCTGGAGCACCCATCTTATTTGTGAAGAAGAAAGATGGGTCATTGCGGATGTGCGTGGACTATCGAGGCCTCAACAAGATAATAAAGAAGAATCATTATCCATTACCTTTGATTTCTGGTCTCTTAGAATAACTTGGACGTGCAAGGATTTTTTACAAAAAATTGATCTAAGGAGAGCTTACAACCTCGTACGAATCAAGGAAGGAGATGAGTGGAAGACAGCGTTCCGTACAAGGTATGGCCATTTTGAATATAATGTCATGTCCTTTGGTCTTACCAATGCTCTAGCGGTCTTTCAACATATGATGAATGACATTTTTTGAGAGTACCTTGACGATTTTGTTGTCATCTATTTGGATGATATTATGATATTTTCCAAAAATGAGGAAAAGCATGAAAAGCACGTTCGTTTGGTCTTGGAGAAACTATGCGAGCGAGGACTATATGCCAAGTTAGAGAAGTGTTTATTTCACCACATAGAGATGGAGTTTTTGGGGTTCGTTGCGACTACATAAGGCTTGAAGATGGACCCCAAGAAGGTAGAAGCAATCGTGTCCTGGAAGGTTCCGAAGACGGTGAGAGACGTACAATGCTTTCTTGGCTTTGCCAACTTCTATAAGATCTTCATCAAGAATTACTCTCAAGTTGCTGCTCCTCTCACTCGATTGACATGCAAGGATAAGCTGGAATGGGGACCTCTAGCAAAGAAGGCGTTTCAAGACTTGAAGACCGCATTTATTATGGTTCCAATCTTGGTACATCCAGACTTTACAAAGGCCTTTTATTTAGAAACTGATGCTTCGGATTTGCTTTGGGAGCTGTACTTTCACAAATGGAAGAAGACAAGAAGCTCCATCTGGTTGCATTCTATTCTCGAAAGTTCTCTACTGCTGAAATCAATTATGAGATCTATGATAAGGAACTTCTTGCTATAGTGGATTCTTTCCAAGAATGGAGTCATTTTCTTAAAGGAGTTGTACACCCAGTGATCGTATACACAGATCACAAGAATTTGGAGTATTTCATGTTGGCTCGAATTCTAAATCGACGTCAAGCTCGATAGAGTATGTTGCTATCTAGCTTCGATTTTGTTATCACTTATCGACCTGGAAAGCAACAAGGACTATCTGATGCCTTATCGAGGAGATCGTATCTTGTACCAAAGGTTGGAGAAGCAGCGTTTGATCAACAATGTATGATGTTGTTGAAGCCAGAGCAATTTCGGCCTTGCGCTACTATTGTGTCAATTGATGCTGACTTCTTGAATCAGATACGTGTCACAACCAATAAAGATTCAGTAGCCATTGATATCAAGCAATGTGCCAATGACGACAAATTCAAGGTGGAAGGAGATCTTTTATACTTTGAGGAGCGGTTGTATATCTCAAAAGGACCAGCACGACTCCGAGTTCTTCAATCTTGCCACGATTTTCTAGCTGCGACATATTTTGGATTCAACAAGACCTTGGAGCTTATTTCTCGAGATTTTTGGTGGCCCCAAATGTGGAAGGATGTGAAAGATTTTGTCCTCTCTTGCGACATCTGTTCAAGATCCAAGAATCCTCGGCATCACCCTTATGGATTCCTACAGCCATTACCGATTCCACGTCGACCATGGTCTTCAGTTTCCATGGACTTCATCACGGACCTTCTATCATCAAACTCATTTGATAACATCTTTATCGTAGTAGATCGGCTTACAAAGATCGTGCACTTTGTTCCTTGCAAGAAGACATCATCCAGAGAAGTCACAGCAAGGCTCTTTCTCGATAATGTCTATCGATATTATGGACTACCAGATGATATCGTATCAGATCGAGGAACCTAGTTCGTATCAAAGTTTTGGAGATCTCTCTTTGAGATACTAAAGGTGGATATCAAGCTTTCTTCGACTTTTCATCCTCAAATTGACGGCCAAATGGAACGGGTGAACTAAGTCTTGGAACAATACTTACGATGCAGCATCAACTATCAGCAAGACGATTGGACCACATATCTGCCGCTAGCCGAGTTTGCATATAACAACACCCTCCATGCGTCGACTCAATACACACCATTCTTTTCCAACTATGGGTATCATCCGAAGCTTGATTTATTGAGTCCGTCAACAAATAACAATCCTGCAGCTAAAGGATTTGCAAAACAACTATCAGAGCTTCAAAATACGTTGAAGCTTCAATTACAATCCGCTCAAGAATCCTATAAGGCATCTGCAGATAGATTTCGGAATCAAGCACTTACTTTCAAAATTGGAGATAAAGCGTGGCTTCTTCGACAAAATATCAAGACCAAGCGACTATGTGATAAGTTGGACTATCAAAAATTGGGACCATTTATCATCCAGAAGCAAATCAATCCAGTGGCGTACCATCCGGAATTACCGGCTTTTATGAAGGTACATCCAGTCTTTCATGTTTCTCTGTTAGAGCCTTATCGAGAGTCGTCTTTTCTTGGAAGAGTACAATGTCCGCCATCTAGTATTGAGATCGAGAACCAGGAGGAATACGAGGTTGAAAAGGTACTGGATTCACGGCAAAGGTGGGACAAGTTGGAGTATCTTGTTCATTGGTGCGGCTACGATATTAATGAGCGAACGTAAGAGCCAGCTGAAAATCTCGCCAATACGCCACAAAAGGTACAGGAGTTTCATCAACAACATCCTCATAAACCTAAGCTGGTTCGACGATAGCTTCCTTTTGAAGCTTGCTCACCCAAGAATATAAGAAAGGGGGAGAGCACCATCAAAATTCGTAGTTGACGTAGTTATTTTTTCCAAGATAAAATAGAATTTTTTCAGTAGCCATAGTTTGGTCTTTTGATATGGATAGCCAAGAGATAGATACTATGTCAGTCAGATTACCTCAACCGACTAGCTCACGAAGGCGACCCCGAGATGAAAAACCACCTACACTATGACAACGACGGAGGATACCGAGTAACCAATCATTGGTGATTGTATTTGAATCCGAGCTTACTTACAATAGCCAGCCAGAAGGCATATTTGCAAGATAATTTCTCAATGAGGACACGGAAGTTCATACTTAGTCAGAAGTTGAAGGAGTGGGCCACTACCGTTGGCTTCAAGGGCCGATGAACCACTTGCCTCGCGAACAACAGTTGGAGTTCATAGCAGACATTATGCGACAGATCTTCACTTTCTTGCGTTGGAACTGATCAAACAACATTGCTTCTCAGAGACCTCGAAGCTTAAGGAGGAGGTGATGTTAGGAACATAATCCTTAGAACCTTCTAGAGACAAGTTTCTAGAACCTTCTAGAAGTAAGTTTCTAGAACCTTCTAGAAGCAAGTTTCTAGAACCTTCTAGAAGCAAGTCTCTAGAACCTTCTAGAAGCTTCTTAGTTGGTAGAAGATATTAGAGATATAGTCCTTAGAACCTTCTAGAGATAAGTTTCTAGAATCTTCTAGAAGCAAGTCTCTAGAACCTTCTAGAAGCTTCCTAGTTGGTAGAAGTTGCTGGAGAAGCTTCCTAAATAGAAGTATATATTGGAATCGAGGCTGAAGAGTTCTTCAGTCTCGACAACACATCTCTTGGAGCTCTAGCTCACCTCTCTGGTGTTGTTCTCATCTGATTAATCTAGTTCTTGTAAGTTCTTCCTGAACTTCTTGTTAGATCTTGAGTCTGTATTTCTGTATCAGTGACAATTAGTCATCTTCAATTAGTAGCTAATAGATTTAGTAAATATTTTTTGATATTTCATCCTAGCAAAAGACTTTTTTTTAGCTACCTTTTAGACTATTTCTTATGATTTTAACTTTTTAATAGTTTTTGGAATAATTATTCTAAATCAAAAATAATCTTAATTAGATAAGACTTTAAAAGTATACAAGTAAGATAGATATATTGCTTTAGATTTTAATAAATTGTATTTTGAATTCTTTTATAAATTCTAAATAAGTATTTTTTAAATTTAAAAATAATTATAATATCAATTTAATAATATGCATTAAATTAATTTTATTTATTTAAATTAAAATTTTGGCTTTTCAAATAATTGTTTTATAATATATCTATCTTTAAGTTAACATCACTTAAATATAACCAGTATAAAAATATATGTAGAGTTTTCCTAGTAATAATATATATTTCTTAAATCCAAATATTTAATAATGTAATATAAATTTTCTTTATCAACGGTATGGATCATATTGCTTTATTTCTACAAGTTTAATAAAATTTTATCAAAAATAAATTTATCTTTTATACTTTAGAAAAAAATGCTTATCTATTTATTTTTTAATATATTCTTCATTCTTTATTAATTTATATTGAATAAAACTAGCAAAAAATACATTGCATCCTTTTTCTTTTTTTAAATACTCTATTTAGACATATGAATAATAAGTAGAATAATTTGTGATATTTTAATATAATATTTGTTTTAAAATATTTAAAATAAACATACTTAAATTTGATATTTATAATCTTTAAGGTTTTTAAACATAGTTGTTGTATCTATTTTAATGATTATCTATATGAAACATAAAATCCATCTAAAATAGGAATATTATATATTATATAAGTCTCTTAAAATGCTTTTAAGTTAGAAGCTTATAATCTACCATGATATGCACTTTTGTCTTATATTTTTTTATTTAATACTCTACTCTATTGCAAGCACCAAAAATATCCACTAAAATAGATAATAGTTAATATTAAGGGAGTATTAAATAGACTCATATATTTACCAAATAGATCCACCTTTGATGAAACATATGGTAATTATGATGAATGTAGTTGGTTTTTATTGGTTATAGATCAAATAATGAGGAATTGAATCAAGATATCCTTATTCTTTTTATAATAGTTAAGATAGGTGGATTGATTTAGTAAAAACTTGGGTCTATTTAACATTCTCTTGATATTATAATAAAAGCATTATATTCTTTTTTTTTCTTTGTATGATTGAAACATAACCAAATATTATGTAAAAAATTATATTATATAAATAAACAAATATTAGTACATAGAAATTAGATTTAAAATTCATGTTACTTTAAGTAGCCAAGTTAATAAAGATATATAAATTCTTATTATTTTATTCCCTTATTTGAATAAATTATCTTATACAAATTATTTGATTTAAATTCTCAATAGTTAAAATATAAGAATGAAATAAATTAAACTTCCATTTGGCCAATCCATCAATAATTATTTTTTTTCCTAAGAAATAATAATTTTAGATAATTAAAAAATATAATAATACATTCAAGAAGATTACCTATGTTCTTAGAATTATTAAGACCATATAATTCAAAGCTAAGAATGTTAAATTTTATAAATTTTAAATTAAAAAAAGATTTTATAGTAATACTAATAATTTCTTTAAATTACAGAGTTATTTTTAATTGCATGAAATTAATATCTTTTCAGTTTAAAGAAGACTTGTATTATAAAATTTATCTTTTTGAGTAAATAAAATATCATATTTAATCATAGTAGTACATTTAAAAGCAAAAGATTTCAAAAGAGCAAATAAATATAAAAACATTAATGTCAAAGAGATAAAATTATTCATGCTTACTTTAATAGCTATAATATAATTTTTATAAGAAACATTAATATTTAACAAAACTTGTATTTCTATCTTATTATTTTATACCATAATGTGTTTAACAATTTGCAAGCAATAAGTCATTGCTATTAGATTGTAAACTCTTTTAGTAACTTTGACCATCAAGATATTTTTTATTTATTTTTTAGCTATTTTTTATGATTTTAAACTTAAAAATTATAAATTGAAGCATTTTTTCTTTTAAAAATTTCTTTTAAATTTATTGCAATGAAAAATCTATAAAGATATTAAATCATTCAAAATTTTATAGTTTTGATAAGTTTAGAGATATTGATATAAATATCTATTATATAAAATACATCAAGAGAGAGTGATATAAATCAATGAAATAAACCATGGAAATAAATTGACCTTTTTATTGGTTGGATTTTTCAATCATCATTATTTTCATCAAAAAAATTGCTTCATTATTTTCATCAATACTTAACATAATTTAACTTCTCAATTTGCAGGGCCTTGATAGAACCAAAGTGACAGCTCATATTAAAGATGAAAATGTTAGTAAGGTCCAATCTCTTTTTGTTAAGAACTTAAATTTTGCAACTACAAAGATTTATTTGAGGAAGCATTTTAATCAAAAAATTGCTCATGAATTTGTCTAAAGTATCATAGTATGATTTTGTTTAATAAAGTTTTATTCAAATTCTTCTATATCATCAAATGTGATTTTACTTTATAAAAGAATAATTTAATTATTCTATCCAATAAGCTTGGACAATGATTGGTGAGCTCTATTTGGTTTTTCAATTGTTTTATAAGAGTTCTTCTATGATAACTTGATGATTAGTAGCCAACAACAATGTAGCCAATTAAATAGGTCTAATATGGATAAGAATAATTAAGTCAACATAAATATTTGAACACAAAAAAGAAGAGGATTGTGGCAAGTCGAATGACAAGAAAGAGGATTCAATTATTGTAACTATTATTGAGAAGGGTTCAAAGTGCAAAGCTTATGTTGAAAAAAAATTCTAATCTTCTACAACTTCATGATCAAGGTAGACATAATCAGATAAAGAAGATGTTAACAAGGATGTTTTGCATCACAACCATTTTCTCTAAATTACAACATGCCTCAAACAATCAAAGTTGGTACTATAGATGTAGCTTCTATTATAATTGTCAATAATAGAAAAGAAAGATTTAAGCTTTTGGTTGTAAAATTATTCTTTTCTAATTCAAAAATATATTTTTGTATTCCTTTAATATCACATTTTGTAGCTTTATCATCCCGTCTCACGGACATATGCATGTAAGCCATCAATTACATATATAAATAGGTAGAAGTAGGTAAAAGTAGATAAAAGTAAGTTAATTCTATAATATTTACTACGAAAGCTTCCTAAAAGCTTCATAGATGCTGCTTTGACTTTATAGGTGTCTTTAATTGATTCTTTGGATTAAAAATGTAGTTAAAAAGTTGGCCATGTGCTACACATGTTGTTAGCTTGAAGACCAAGCTAACTATGTGGCCCACATGTAAAAAAAACTTACTTTGTAAGTCAAGGCATGTGTCTTACAAAGTCAACATATATTAGAGGTCCTATAGAACGTTGCCACATAGCCCCTAGTTAGATAGTATACATAGAGACAAGAGTGAAGCCTTCTTCACTCTTGTCAACTCTTTTTTTGCTTCAAGTCTAGTTTCAAGGGTCTCTAGTTTTCTTGGCTTTTGGCAATAGCTATTCCGGTTTCTTTCTTAATATACATATCAAGTTATTTCTATTTTGTCATCTTTCTCTGAAAAAAGTCTCACTTATTTACTTGTGTTTATCATGTTTTTATCCTTGTACTTATAATAACAGAGCTTTGTCTAATCTTGATTAAGAATGGATTACTCTTTTCTCTTGATAAGACATAAGCATATTAAAAGTTGTAGATTACCCTCTTCTAAACTGATATTGTCCTTAGTATTTTCTTTATTCTCAAGTCTTCTCTTGTATTTGTCTTGAGCGATATTAGACATCTTCTCTTTTTTAAGTGTTATCATGGTAGAACTTCTTGAAATGAAGAGTGCAATGGCACAAATGCAAGAGCAATTCAGGGAGTTAGTGCTTGTAATACATCACCTCAATTTACCACTACAATGAGCAACAAGATTGGCAGGAAGTGAAGATATAGAAATGATTGGAGCTGCTTCAACATGTGTACCAAATCATGCCCTTTCTCCAATAGTGGAACATCCTTTCAGTATTAGAGAACTAAGAATTACTTTACTCGATAAGTTTGATGGTACCAGATCAAAGTTTTGAGGATTCATCAATCAAGTACAACTTGTGATTGAACTTCAACCTCAAAGCTATTCAACTCCAAGATCGTAAGTTAGATTTATTGGTACGCTTTTTTCAGGTTCAGCATTATCATGGATTTCAGCTTTTCTTGAACAACGAGATCCAATATAGGATAATCTAGAGGCTTTTTTGGAGGAGTTTTGAACCATGTATAGAAAACATGATGTAATTCGTGTTGCAACCAATAAGATCTGTATTTTGCGACAAGGCAATCCATCAGTAACATTGTATGCTTCACAATTTTGAAAACTTATAACTCCTTCAAGTGAGATGATATTGTACTTATAAGCCAATTTCTCTACAAATTACAATATAAGGTAAAAAAATTAATGCTCAACTTACTTGATCCTCAACCATTGAGTCAAGCAATTGACTTTGCTGTAAAGTGTCACAATCACTTTTTTGAATTTCGATCTCAGGACTGTATAAGAAGACCTCAACATTACTATGAATCAATGGCAATATCAACATCTCTTCAATACATACATTTGAAAGTAGAGGATATGCAAATTGATGTGATAAATTTCAAATCTCTTAATAAGCAAGAAAAGACTCATTTTCATCAAGAAGGATTGTGCTTATATTGAGGAAAACCTAAGCACACTACTCAACATTGTCCAAAAAAATGACGCAACCATACAATGAGGAGTACGGCGATCAAAGAAGATAGCGTGCTAAAAAACGAATTAATCCAGCTATACTAGAGACTATGCGGTTGAAACCTTGTACAATGCCTAGAGAAGGTCCTATTCTCTCTTCAGAACCCTCTCCATGTTTTACCATAAATATTATTCTAAGACCTAAATATCTTAAAGCCTCTCCCTTGCTAGATTCAGGAGCCTTAGCATGTTTCTTAGATGAAAAATTTGCTAAAAGACATAATATATTTTTAGTAAAGAAAACTGAACATGTTCATGTAGAAGTCATAGATGGTCATCCGTTGTCTTCAGGAGATGTTACTCATGAAACCCTTCCTATAGAAATAACAACTAATGGTCATAAATGTTTTATACTATTTCATATCATTAGATTTCCTTCTAATCCAATTATTTTAGGTCTATCATGGCCAAAAAAATATAATCCTAAAATAGATTAGACTTCTCGTAGTCGTAAATCTTTTGAAAGTATAACTAAGAGTGTAGTTAACCAAGTAGAAAATAAAAAGTCTAGTATAATTAAACCTATAATTGTAGGTACAAGAGCTTTCTTCCATGCTGCAAAAGAAGAATCACCTTGTGTCATTTATGCCACATGTATTTCTATTGGTGGAAAGACTTCAAGTCACATTTCAAGCCAATATCAAGATTTTAAAGATGTATTTGAGAAGAAGAATGCAGATACTCTTCCGGAATATTGTTCCTATGACTACTCAATTAACTTTCAAGAAAGAGCACAATTGCCATTTAGACCAATCTACAATTTATTTTGAAATGAATTGGTTGAACTCAAGAAGTATATTAAAGAAAATTTGGCCAAGAACTTCATATGCCATTCCAAATCTCTAGCAAGAGCTCCAATTTTATTTCTGAAGAAAAAAGATGGATTATTGTAGATAAATGTCGATTATTGAAGACTCAACAAAATCACTATCAATAACAAGTACCCGCTACCTTTGATATTGGAACTCCTTGATCAGTTGAATTAAACTAAGATCTAGACAAAAATAGATCTATAAGGAGCATTCAATCTAGTATGCATCAAAGAATGAGATGAATGGAAGACTGTGTTTCCAACAAGGTATGGACATTTTGAATACAACGTCATGCCTTTTGGACTTACAAATGCACCAGCAGCATTCCAACATCTAATGAATGATGTCTTTTGAGAGTTTTTAGATGATTTTGTTGTCTGTTACCTAGATGACATCTTAATCTATTCTAAGAATATAGAAAAATATGAACTTCATGTTCGTCATGTATTAAAAAATCTAAGAGATGCGGGACTCTATGCTAACATAGAAAAGTGTGTATTTTTTACTACTCAAGTCGATTTTTTAGGATACATCATTTCAAATGATGGACTTATGATAGATCCTAAGAAAATTCAAACTATTATGGATTGGAAGATCCCAAAAACGATAAGAGATGTCCAATACTTTTTGGGATTTATCAATTACTATCGGATTTTCATCAAAGACTTCTCTCAAGTTGTATCTCCACTTACACGTTTGACTTGCAAAGACAAACTTCAATGGAATCAAGAAGCAGATGTAGCATTTGAAGCTTTGAAGACAACCTTTGTTTTTGCACCAATCTTGTATCGCGTCAATTTTTCTAAGCCCTTTTTTATGGAAACAGATGCATCAAACTTTGCTTTGAGTGCCATATTGTCACAAATGGGAACATATGATAAACTTCATCCAATAGCTTTTCATTCTAGAAAATTTTCAGCAACCGAGATCAATTACAAGATCCACGATAAAGAACTTCTTGCAATCATGGATTCGTTTCAAGAATGGCACCATTATCTAGAAGGTGCTTCTAGTCCAATCACAATGTATACAGATCACAAGAACCTTGAATATTTTATATCAATGCATGTTTTGAATCATCACCAAGCCCATTGGAGTATGTCTTTGTCAAGTTTCGAATTCAAGATCACTTATCGACCAAAAAAACAACAAGGTTTATCAATTGCACTCTCTAAACGATCTTACCTTGTACTGAAGAAAGGAGATGCTGCTTTCGATCAACAACTGACAATTCACTTGAAGCTAGAGCATCTTCATCTTTGAGCAATGAAATCAACACTAACTATTGATTCAACTTTCATTAAGCAAGTTCAGTTAAGAATGTCTTCTGATCCCCTTATTCGTGATATTAAGGAAAATCCTTCAAAGTCTCATGATACTTCCAAGTTTGAATTTAAGAAGAATCTACTATATTTTGAGGGACGCCTATATGTTTCAGAAGGTGAAGCTCGATTACGTGTTCTTCAAGCTTGTCATGACTTTCCAGCAACATGACATTTTGGATACAATAAAACTTTGGAACTAATATCCAAAGACTTTTGGTGGCCACAAATATGGAAAGCAGTCAAAGATTTTGTACAATCTTATGATGTTTGCTTAAGATCAAAAACTCCTCGTCATCGACCTTACAGACTTCTTCAACTATTACCCATTCCAGAACGACCATGGTCTTCTATTTCTATGGATTTCATCATAGATCTTTCAATCTCAGGTTCTTATGACTATATATTCGTGATAATAGATCGTTTTACAAAGATGGCACATTTTGTACTATGTAAATAATCTATCACATGTGAAGAAACAGCTAAGCTCTTTCTTGATAATATCTATTGTTATCATGGATTATCCAAGGATATTATATCAGATAGGGAAATACAATTTGTATCAAGATTTTGGCGGACTCTTTTCAAGATTCTAAAAGTGGATATAAAACTCTCTTCGGCATTCCATCCTCAAATTGATGGACAAACGGAGCGTGTTAATCAAGTTTTGGAGCAATATTTAAGATATACCATTAACTATCAAGAAGATGATTGGATAACTCTTTTGCCATTGGCAGAGTTTGCTTATAATAACACAGTACATTCTTCTAAAAAATAAACATCTTTCTTTACCAATTATGGTTATTATCCACGACTTGATACTTTTGACTTTTAAAAAGTTGATAATCATGATGCAAAAGATTTGGCAATACATTTATCAGAGCTACATCCAACGATGAAGGCGTAGTTAAAAGAAGCTCAAGAACAACAAAAGGTCAATGTGGATGTCTATCAAAAGGAACAACCATCATTCCACATGGATAATAAGGTATGATTACTTTGTCCCAATATCAAGACCACTCGTCTTTGTGACAAGTTGGACTATAGAAGGCTTGGACCATTTTTTATTTCTACACAAATCAATCCAATTGCATATCATTTACATCTACTGGAGTCAATGAAAATCCATCAAGTATTCCACATGTCTCTTCTTAAACCATACAAGATAGTGGACATACCAAAAAGAAGGCAATTTCCACCTCATCCTATAGAAGTGGACAATAATGAAGAGTTTGAAGTGGAAGAAGTCTTAGATTCAAGGCGGCGCCAAAATAAATTAGAATATCTTGTCCATTAGCGCGGATATGATATTAGAAAATGCACATGGGAGCCAGTAAAAAATCTTGCAAATGCAACAAAGGTGGTGGAAGCTTTTCATCGACGACATCCATCAAAATCAAGATGAAAACCTTCTTTATAAAAGAAACAAGATCTAGGTAAGATAACATTCTACTTTCAATCCTTGTTTGTAGCTTCTTTGTAGTTGTGACTCTCAAGAGATGGAGAACCAATAACCAGCAGATTCGACTCAAAAGCCTTTGTTTGCTGATCTGCCGGACGAGACATTACGATTGTTACAACCTTCAAGATGATGCAATTGACATGAAGATCTTCAAGAACGACATGTTCTTCCTCAAATTGATGGCGAGATACAATGCATTTGGTATCACGACTTTGGAAGGGACTCCCGATGTTTGGTGATTTTAGTAGAGGTAGAAACAACTTCTAATGGTGTTCTAAATGTTTTATTTGAAGGAAGTTATGAAGGCCTCAACAATGATCAAATAACTGGTTAGCCTTCCCGCCTTAGTATGTGACACTACCTATAGTTGAGAGGCCCTATCAATCATCTTCGAAGAGAACAAAGATCAAAATATGTGGCTGGTAAAATTTGTTACATTATAAATTTCTTCAACATATGATGACCGCTCCTCATGGAACTCGTCTCTAAAAGGGAGGGTAATGTCATAGACATATGCATGTAAGCCAGTAATTACATATATAAATAAGTAGAAATAAATAAAAGTAGGTAAAAGTAAGTTAATTCTATAATATTTGCTATGGAAGCTTCCTAGAAGCCTCATAGATGCTGCTTTGACTTTATAGGTGTCTTTAATTGACTCTTTGGATTAGAAACGTGGTCAACAAGTTGGCCATGTGCCACATATGTTGTTAGCTTGAAGACCAAGCTAACTATGTGGCCCACACATATAAAAACTTGCCTTGTAAGTCAAGGCATGTATCTTACAAAGTCAACACATATTAGAGGTCCTATAGAACGTCGCCACGTAGTCCCTAGTTAGATAGTATATATAGAGACAAGAGTGAAGCCTTCTTCACTCTTGTCAACTCTTTTTTTGCTTCCAGTCTAGTTTCAAGGATCTCTAGTTTTCTTGGCTTTTGATAATAGCCATTTCAGTTTCTTTCTTAATATACATATCAAGTTATTTCTATTTTGTCATCTTTCTATAAGAGAAGCTTCACTTGTTTATTTGTCTTTATCATGTTCTTGTCCTTGACATCCTCTTAGTAGAATATACATGTGATTAATATAATTAAATTTATTCTAAATTTCTAAAATTTAATATGTTTGGGGCATCTTTTGATCATTAGACTAGGATTACATATGTTCTTTTAATTTGGATGCACTATATTATTGTTGGGGTTATACAAAGCAGTATTACACTTCAAGTATTATTATACTATTCTTATTTGGAAAGATGACAATATAGAGACATGGTACTAATTCAACCATATGTTTGCTTACCTTGTAATGCATGATTTGTTGCTTGTTTTCTATGCTGATGACATAAGTTCAACTAGTATAATATAATCTATGTAGACTTTAGTTTTTAAAATATATAAATAAAAAATAAAACATATAAATTTAATATAATAGCAATTTGATATTGAAATAAATCATAAATTTAGATTATTATTATTATTATTATTATTATTATTATTTTTTAGATGTAATAAAGTCACATGTTATGATTATGTCTTATATTTTTGTCTGTTTAAATTAATTAGATTATAGATGACTTTTATGTCATTTATTTTAATTTCTTCTATTTTAGAAAAGAAAGTATTGGTGGTACCATCTTATGATGGAATAAGCCTTATTTGGCAAGCATTGAGAATATCTTATGGATAATCTTGAGAAGGTTTAAGTTTATAAGAATTAATAAAAAAGTGATTGAAGTGATGTATTTATATTCAATATTTGGAAATAAAATTACTTTTGAAAAATTGAATAAAAATACTTGTTCTAATAGTGGTAAATTAAAATAGAATTGGACAAAAAATTCTATATAATGTTTTTGAAAATAATTCAATAATTCAGATCAATAAAGAATATAAATTAATTAACTTAAAAATTATAAGATAAAATTTAATTTAGCCTTGTATAGAAATGTTGTATAAAGTTTTGAATGAAAATTTTGCACCAAGGTATAAATGAAAATGTGGGAATTTTACATAAAAAAGTTCTTAATAGATTAATTATATGTAAAGCAACAAATCCATACAATCTATATGAAAGAAACTATCAATTTGTTGGATTACTTAAATATCTTTCACACAACCCTTTGTAATTGTACATATATTAATGCTAAATTAAAGAATAAAGATAAAATCTTATTTCTATTAACTTCTTTGCTTCTATTTTACAAACATGTGGTCATTATAATGTTTTTTTTTAAAGATAAAAAAGCTAGAGATAGTTACAATTTATTTTTTTTCAAACAAGAAATAAAAACAATAAATAAATATATAGATAATAAAACACCAAATAGCACGGTAATGAATTTTGAAGCATTATTTTTAAGAGTCATAATAAATTTAAGCAAAACCAACCAAAGCTTTGAAAATGCGTAAGATTGCAAACAAATTTTGTTGATTAAGATATAGATTTTATTAATTCTATTACTGTAAACACCAAATGTAATGAGACTTGGAATGCTTGGAGCTTTAGCTGTGAATTTTTTTATCATATATGTAATCAAAAAGATTGGCTTTATTCCTTATAATCATGTAATAAGATAAATTATTTTGAAAAAAGAAAGTGCCATTCAAAAAAATGGAAATTAACATTTTTTGGGTAAAACTGAGAGAAGTATTAGATCCAATCAAGAAGGAAAATCAATGATTATGACTAACTTGTGTCTACTGGCAAGGAATCGCTTCTGGAACTTTTGAAGCATTAATTCTAAACAAAAGTATATCTTTAAAAAGCAATTTTTTTGGATTGAAATAACAATTTTCTATTCTATGCATAAGTTGAATTTCAATTTTAAAAAAATTTAGGTAAAAACTTACTCATGTCACTCAAATTTATGATGATCATATATTGCTTATCTTATAAAAATATTATTATATTCAATTTTTTTGTGTGCATGTGTGTGTATATATATATATATATATACACACACACTCACAGATCAACACGAACAGTACTAAATAATAATACAAAAAAAATAATTGCCACTAAAAAGTTTCCTAAAACCAAACTAATGTGTAAGAGTTTTCTCAAAACATTCATAGATTTCATAATTTGGAAAATATATTACATGCAAGGCAACCCATTCCACGTCGGGTGGGGCAATGGACGTGGCGTTGTCCCCCGGGATGGTGGCAATGATGTTTGGGGGGGAGTGAGTGAGATGATGCCACGAGGCATGCCTTACTCAAAATACCCCCCTCTCTCTCTCTTCTTGTCTTCCCCTCCCCTCCCTTCGAACTATCATCCAACGAACTCTCACTATCTCTCAGCCATCCACCCACCATCCATCCATCCCCGCACGTCCACGCGCAGGCCCCACCCCCACCACGGATGATTCCTCAACTGTGTCCACCCGTCCGTCCGTCCGTCCGTCTGCCCGCCCTGCTTCCCGCCACGCTGGAGTCGTGACGCCGACGATCTCCGCCTGCCTCCCTGCCCTTCCCTCCGGGGGTTCCGTTACGCTACCCGCCCCCGCCCCCTATACCCTGCTACTCCCCTCACTTCCCCGCCCCTCCGAAAACATCCGCCGGGTATCTCGTGACCGGGGCTTGCGGGGGAGATCTGCGAGGCGGGAGCGAGGGAGGGAGGCCAGGGCAGGGGCAGCGGAGCGGGAGCTTGGGCGCGGCTGGACGGGGAGAAGCGGCGGGGCTGGACGGGAAACCAACCCAGGCAGACAGGCAGGGAAGGGAAGGGAAGGGAAGCGAAGCGAAGCGAGCGGGGTCGCGAGGGAGGGCAGGCGTGACGTCGAGGCGTGAACGCCGAACTTGGCCTTCGCGCTGTTGGTGGATGCTGTGGGTCGCTCCTCTGAAGCACACCATGCAGGGGATGGACGACGCGGCTTGGGAGCGGGCCGTGGAGCAGGCGTGCCATGGCCAGGCTGCGTTTCAGGTGGAGTCTCTGACGCTGGATGGCGTGGTGAAGTGCGCGCAGGGCAAGCTGCCGAAGTCCAAGGTGTTGGCTTCGTTGTCGCAGCTGAAGCGGCTGTCGATCGCGAACGTGGGGCTGTCGTCTTTGGCGGATTTTCCGTCGCTTGCGCACCTGGAACAGCTGGTACTGAGCGACAATCGAATCGCGTCGGGGTTGGAGCACTTGGTGGGCGCGGGGCTGAAGTCGCTGCGAGAGTTGGATTTGTCGAACAACAAAATTCAGGCCGTGGAGGACCTGAAGCCGCTGGCGGAGCTGAAGTTGGAGTCGCTGGACCTGTACGAGTGCCCGGTGACGCGCAGCGCGGGGTACAGGGCGAAGGTGTTCGGCATGATGAAGTCGTTGCGGTTCCTGGACAAGAGCGACGCGAACGGGAACGAGCGGCCGGAGTCGGACGAGGAGGAGGAGTCGGAGTCGGAGGAGGAGGACGTGGACGACATGAATGGCGATGGCGATGGCGATGGCGTGGAGGGCGAGGAGGAGGAGGATGAGGAGGAGGAGGGCGTGGAGGGGGAATCGAAGGGCGCGGCCGTGCACGAGGAGGACGACGACGAGGGGGAGGAGGATGAGGAGGGCGAGGACAACGAGGAGTTGGAGGACGAGGAGGAGGACGAGGGCGGGAGCTACCAAGAAGAGATGGCGATGGCGTCGAACCGCGGCGCAGCGGGGCCGGGGCAGGTGGGCAACGAGCACGGCAGCGAGGAGGAGGACGAAGAGGACGACAATGTGGAGGTGCAAGACATCGAGGAGGAGAGCGAGGAGGAGGTGGGAGAGGAGGACGACGAGGATGCGGTGGTGGACGAGGAGGACGAGGACGACGAAGAGGGTATGTGGCTTACTCGTTGGGTCGGTAGCGAGGGTGGTTTGTGGCGCGCCGTGCGTGAACCTTGCACGCGAACGCAAACGCGAACGGAGAGAGATGCGTAGAGGCGCGGGGGCTTTGATGAGTTATGTGGTGACGGCCGGGGAGGCTGTGGTGGGAGGGGTGAGGGTGCAGCCGGGGACGTGGTGGTGTGGGCGTGAGAAGGGTGGTGCGGTTTAGCGTGGGTATGCACCGGGGGGAGTGGTGGTGGTTTATGAGGTTGAGATGCATGACGAGAATGGGTGAAGAGTAGACGAGCAGGTGTGTGGGTGGGGTGGGGGGCTATGGGGGCCGGTGGATGTGGGGTAACGTGGGCGGGGAAGGTACTGTTTGTGGGCTGATACAGGGCGAGGTGGTATGTGGTGTGCAGAGCCAGCGAGCGGTGCAGTAGTGAGCACGGAGGGCGAGCTGGACGTGCAAGAAAACGACGAGGACGAGGAGGACGAGAACGGGGAGTTCGGGGAGGACGACGAGGAGGAGGAGGACGCGGTGGACAACGAGGAGGAGGTGGAAGAGGAGGTACTGAGTGGCTCTTGAAGTGTGGAAACGAGGAGAGGGGGTGTGAGGGTTGGAGGGTGGGTTGCTTGGAGCGTTTTACCCTGGAGTTTGGAGCATTCAGGGTTTGTATGCTGTCAGGACTGCTAGATGCTGGTCCGGTAGGTGTGAGGGAGGGCATACGTGGTTGAGTGTGCGCATGTGAGACAGGAGTGTCCTGGTCTGGGAGGGGTGGTTTAGTACATGCCTTGACGCGCTATCGCAATGGTTTGTTTTAATTTAGCTTTGATTTTGTTCGTGTGTTTATGCGTTGGTCATATACTGGATACTGGTGGACTGCGTAGCATTGTTCGCGGTCTCAGCAGTGGTGGCTGAGCCGATGTGTGATTTGTTGGTTTTTGTGGCGGCTCTGGGGTCCCTGACGACGCGTGTGGTGCGGTTTGTGTGTGCAGGAGGAGGATGAGGACGAGGAGGAGTATGGTACGAAGTACCTGGTGCAACCTATCGGGCAGGCGGACGACGATGAGGGAGCCAGCGACTTCGAGCCTGGTGAGGACGAAGAGGTGGAGGAGGAGGATTTCGAGGACGAAGAAGACGACGTGGTGGAGACGGCACAGGAGCTGGAGGCAGCGAAGCGGAAGAGAGCGAGAGAGGAAGGCGGGGAGAGCGAGCAACGGGCTGCGAAGCGCTGAAGTAGGGTCGTGTGGTAGAGAGGGTTTGAATTGGCTTGTCCCGCCGCCGGGCGAATATGCAATGTAATAGAGGGAGCGTTAGGCGGGAGGAGCTCCGAAGACTTATTAGGGGACGCGCCAGGTAACGAGAGGTTTGAGGCTGGTGGAATGGAGCATAGGTTTTATCGTGCCCAGGGAAGGACGGGTCCGGACAGTAGGGGAGCAGAAGAGGCGGAAGGGAGGTGCCATAACTAATTCTTTGTAACAAATGTACAAGTAGCATGGTAGGGACACGGGCGTCGGGGTGACAGTTTGTGAAAGAGGTGGCGAGCCGCGGAATGGGGTAGTGGGAGGGGGTAGGCGGGTTGCGGTCGGTCGGAGCAGGGCGGCAGACGCGGTAGCCCCCGGCGAGTAGGTAGAAATTTGAGATAGGTGATACGAAATTGAGCCGATTCTGAGATGTGAGCTTTTTGGGAGTTTGGTGCCTCGATGTATGTTTATTGATGGGGCGGATGTGTGGACCTCGTGTCTGGCTGGGTTTTGCAGCTTGTGTTGTGGATATGTGGAGGGTGTGTAGGTGATCATGGTAAGCATTTGATGGAGAAGAGATCGTTGAATAAAGTGGTTTTGGACGCATGGTTTTGGTCTCGTGTTGGTGGGTTGGTGGTTTGGTCGTGGGAAACCAGGGGCGCAGCGTTGGGTTGATGGTTTGTGTCGCAGGGCGGGTGCTTTGGAATTTATTGATTGTCCAGGGAATGGCGGTGGAACAGACGGGGTGGGGATGGGGTCGGTGCAAGAGATGAGCGGGATCGTGTAGGGATGGGATTTGTGTTGTTGGGGGTTGGGATGGAACGGGATCGGTATGAGGTTTTTGAGTGGAACATGGCGAGGCTGAAGGAGAGAAGAGTTGGGGGATTTGTGTCGTTTGAGAGCGTCGACATGCGAGGAGGCACGGGGGGTGCCATGTGGGGGACAATGCGGGTGGTGGATTTAGTCGCTTGCCGGCGTGGGGTTGTTGGCGGTGTATGAATGGCGGAGTGTGCGGCGTTGGGTGGAGTAGTGGTTTTGGGGTGATGGTGGTGAAGTTGTGGGAGTTGGAAGCGCGAGAACACAGGTTAAGTTGTGGGTTGTGGTTCTTGTGTTTCATTTCTGGACGAGGATTTTGTGTTATTGCTGTTTTGGGGGTTTATATCCGGATGTATGCGGAGTATGGTGATGGGTATGTCCGAGATTTGTGAAATCGTATTGGATCACTGGGCGCGTACTTGTGAATTGTCGTGAATCGAGGTGCGTGTGTTGTGGCTGGAGGTAGTAGTCAGGGGGTCCTTTTGGCAGTGTGGGGATGAATGGGTCGGGGAGGATGATTGAGTATGCGGAGGAGGTTGTGTGCGCAGAGTGTACGCAACTGAGGGAATGTGTGCGTGTTATGTGGGAGCAGCGGGTGAGTGCGGTGGAGGGCGATGTGGGTACAGAATGTGACATTGAGATTTGCGGCTTGGGACGTGGCATGGAGGAGGGGCATGTGTGGAGTGTTGATTGTCGGTATGAGAGCGGGTGCATTTGCGGATGAGAGTGGCAATGAGCATTTTCTAATCACATGTGACTGCAGAGGCTAACGAAGGTAATGGTGTTTGCAGGAATTTACGATAAGCTGTCTGTGAAAGGCAGAATTGGATATGCCTTGGAATCGCATTGAAGACTGCTTATTGTTGAAGCAAAAAAGTACACAACTACAATTCACTGTTCTGAATGAACTAATCAATTCTACGAACTTTTATAATTACTGTGAATTAAAAGAGATCCTCTTTAAAACTTGAATAGCAGAGTCTTTGGTGGTTTTGTTTTTGTTTTGTTTTGTTTTTTTTTGTTTTTTGTTTTTTTTTTTTTTTGCTTCGTTTTTGGTTGGGGTCATTCAAACTTTAGAATGGCAGTTTGATTGAGCCAACCACAGTAACATAGTTATGAGACTTTAGAGTTGACTTTGAAATTGGATTATGTAGCTGAGAAACTGAGTTTCTCGGTTGGCAATGTAATAACTTGTTTTAACATTCGTCATTGTGTACTTAGGATTTGGTTGAGTGCTTGGTGATACTTTTATGGATTGGCCTGCAAATACTGGTGTTCATCCTCTAAATTCTCTACCCGTTAGTAATGATTCTTGTAGTACTTTACCAAATGTGTTGTTAAATTGCTAAATTTGTTAGATAGTCTTGAGTTTGTTCTTATCTTAGGGATTTGAAATATGTGCCAGTTTAAATGATATGTTTATTTTATTAATATACAATAATTGACCAACTTGATCTTTATCTTAGACATTGTTTGTTGTCTTCTCAATTTAAATTGCCATGTGTATGAGTATAATTGACTTGCCACCTATTTCTTTTCAGAACTGTAAGGTTTTTGTAATTATTGAGGTTTATTTACAGTTTGAAGAAAATTTGTTGAAGAGTAAAGTTTATAAAAACACTTGTTATAGAAGAATTTTGGTTTGTCTTAATCCAAGTGCAAAATTTATTTCAAATTGCTATCAAGATATGATGTTTATGCATATATAGATATAAATATATGTATATAAATATATGTATATATATATATATATAAATATATGTATATATATATATATATAAATATATGTATATATATATATATATATATATATATATGTTATCTAATTGCAAAGTAAGATACTAATAAATTATTTTATGCATATCCATATATTAGATGTATTTATTTTAAGAATTTTTATTATATATTATATACTAATTTGTCTATATTAATTTGAGTGTATGTGTGTATATATATTGCTCTTCTTAATTAAAAATTTTAACTCATGTATTTATATAATAATATTTTTTAGTATTATTTAATTTAACATCTCTAATTTTAGTTTAAAAGTCACTTTTAAAGAAGTACAAAAAATGATGTTTTATTACTTATATGATTAAGTATTTTTTCTACAATATTAAAATATTTATTACTTAATAATGTAGGTTCTTTTAGATAATGCTTGTTATTTTTGTTGTCATTAATATTTATGTCATTTGATACATATAAATTTTATAGGTTTTATATATATAATAAGTATATTGTGATATTGTTATATAATTGCATCTATTAGTGTGGTTTTGTCATTGACAAAACCCATACTGGTAATTATATAGATATGAGGAGCTAGGTAGAAGTAAGTAAAAGTACATAAATTTGATAATATATTATTGAAAAGTTTCTTATAAGCTTTCTAGTGTAGATTTGATTTTCTAAGTGTTTTAGGTAATTGATAGGTTAAAAACTGGATTAATAAGTTTGCCACTTATTACATATATTAGGTGTTCGTGGTACAAGTTGGCTATGTGGTGCATATGTGAGAAACTTGCCTTGCAAGTTAGACACATGTCTTGCAAATTGAGCATATGTAGGACGTCCAATAAACATTGCAATATAGTTTCTAGTTATATAGAATACATAGAAGCAAGAATGAGGGCTTCCTCACTTTTGTCAATTCTTTTCTTGGTTCTAGTCTAGTTTCAAAAGTCTCTAGTTTTCTAGTCTTAGGTAATAGTCATTCTTATTTCTTCTTGAATATATAAATTTATTTATTAATTTATTATTTTTCTTCGATATAAATTTTACTTGTTTATTAACATGAATTGAATTTTTGTATTTAATAGCATCTTTGGAATAATTTAAGCAATAGATTTATATAATTTATACTCTCATAGTTTTTAAATTAAAAATTGTCAAGGACAAGAACATGATAAAGACAAATAAACAAGTGAAGCTTCTCTTATAGAAAGATGACAAAATAGAAATAACTTGATATGTATATTAAGAAAGAAACTGAAATGGCTATTATCAAAAGCCAAGAAAACTAGAGATCCTTGAAACTAGACTGGAAGCAAAAAAAGAGTTGACAAGAGTGAAGAAGGCTTCACTCTTGTCTCTATATATACTATCTAACTAGGGACTACGTGGCGACGTTCTATAGGACCTCTAATATGTGTTGACTTTGTAAGATACATGCCTTGACTTACAAGGCAAGTTTTTATATGTGTGGGCCACATAGTTAGCTTGGTCTTCAAGCTAACAACATATGTGGCACATGGCCAACTTGTTGACCACGTTTCTAATCCAAAGAGTCAATTAAAGACACCTATAAAGTCAAAGCAGCATCTATGAGGCTTCTAGGAAGCTTCCATAGCAAATATTATAGAATTAACTTACTTTTACCTACTTTTATTTATTTCTACTTATTTATATATGTAATTACTGGCTTACATGCATATGTCTATGACATTACCCTCCCTTTTAGAGACGAGTTCCATGAGGAGCGGTCATCATATGTTGAAGAAATTTATAATGTAACAAATTTTACCAGCCACATATTTTGATCTTTGTTCTCTTCGAAGATGATTGATAGGGCCTCTCAACTATAGGTAGTGTCACATACTAAGGCGGGAAGGCTAACCAGTTATTTGATCATTGTTGAGGCCTTCATAACTTCCTTCAAATAAAACATTTAGAACACCATTAGAAGTTGTTTCTACCTCTACTAAAATCACCAAACATCGGGAGTCCCTTCCAAAGTCGTGATACCAAATGCATTGTATCTCGCCATCAATTTGAGGAAGAACATGTCGTTCTTGAAGATCTTCATGTCAATTGCATCATCTTGAAGGTTGTAACAATCGTAATGTCTCGTCCGGCAGATCAGCAAACAAAGGCTTTTGAGTCGAATCTGCTGGTTATTGGTTCTCCATCTCTTGAGAGTCACAACTACAAAGAAGCTACAAACAAGGATTGAAAGTAGAATGTTATCTTACCTAGATCTTGTTTCTTTTATAAAGAAGGTTTTCATCTTGATTTTGATGGATGTCGTCGATGAAAAGCTTCCACCACCTTTGTTGCATTTGCAAGATTTTTTACTGGCTCCCATGTGCATTTTCTAATATCATATCCGCGCTAATGGACAAGATATTCTAATTTATTTTGGCGCCGCCTTGAATCTAAGACTTCTTCCACTTCAAACTCTTCATTATTGTCCACTTCTATAGGATGAGGTGGAAATTGCCTTCTTTTTGGTATGTCCACTATCTTGTATGGTTTAAGAAGAGACATGTGGAATACTTGATGGATTTTCATTGACTCCAGTAGATGTAAATGATATGCAATTGGATTGATTTGTGTAGAAATAAAAAATGGTCCAAGCCTTCTATAGTCCAACTTGTCACAAAGACGAGTGGTCTTGATATTGGGACAAAGTAATCATACCTTATTATCCATGTGGAATGATGGTTGTTCCTTTTGATAGACATCCACATTGACCTTTTGTTGTTCTTGAGCTTCTTTTAACTACGCCTTCATCGTTGGATGTAGCTCTGATAAATGTATTGCCAAATCTTTTGCATCATGATTATCAACTTTTTAAAAGTCAAAAGTATCAAGTCGTGGATAATAACCATAATTGGTAAAGAAAGATGTTTATTTTTTAGAAGAATGTACTGTGTTATTATAAGCAAACTCTGCCAATGGCAAAAGAGTTATCCAATCATCTTCTTGATAGTTAATGGTATATCTTAAATATTGCTCCAAAACTTGATTAACACGCTCCGTTTGTCCATCAATTTGAGGATGGAATGCCGAAGAGAGTTTTATATCCACTTTTAGAATCTTGAAAAGAGTCCGCCAAAATCTTGATACAAATTGTATTTCCCTATCTGATATAATATCCTTGGATAATCCATGATAACAATAGATATTATCAAGAAAGAGCTTAGCTGTTTCTTCACATGTGATAGATTATTTACATAGTACAAAATGTGCCATCTTTGTAAAACGATCTATTATCACGAATATATAGTCATAAGAACCTGAGATTGAAAGATCTATGATGAAATCCATAGAAATAGAAGACCATGGTCGTTCTGGAATGGGTAATAGTTGAAGAAGTCTGTAAGGTCGATGACGAGGAGTTTTTGATCTTAAGCAAACATCATAAGATTGTACAAAATCTTTGACTGCTTTCCATATTTGTGGCCACCAAAAGTCTTTGGATATTAGTTCCAAAGTTTTATTGTATCCAAAATGTCATGTTGCTGGAAAGTCATGACAAGCTTGAAGAACACGTAATCGAGCTTCACCTTCTGAAACATATAGGCGTCCCTCAAAATATAGTAGATTCTTCTTAAATTCAAACTTGGAAGTATCATGAGACTTTGAAGGATTTTCCTTAATATCACGAATAAGGGGATCAGAAGACATTCTTAACTGAACTTGCTTAATGAAAGTTGAATCAATAGTTAGTGTTGATTTCATTGCTCAAAGATGAAGATGCTCTAGCTTCAAGTGAATTGTCAGTTGTTGATCGAAAGCAGCATCTCCTTTCTTCAGTACAAGGTAAGATCGTTTAGAGAGTGCAATTGATAAACCTTGTTGTTTTTTTGGTCGATAAGTGATCTTGAATTCGAAACTTGACAAAGACATACTCCAATGGGCTTGGTGATGATTCAAAACATGCATTGATATAAAATATTCAAGGTTCTTGTGATCTGTATACATTGTGATTGGACTAGAAGCACCTTCTAGATAATGGTGCCATTCTTGAAACGAATCCATGATTGCAAGAAGTTCTTTATCGTGGATCTTGTAATTGATCTCGGTTGCTGAAAATTTTCTAGAATGAAAAGCTATTGGATGAAGTTTATCATATGTTCCCATTTGTGACAATATGGCACTCAAAGCAAAGTTTGATGCATCTGTTTCCATAAAAAAGGGCTTAGAAAAATTGACGCGATACAAGATTGGTGCAAAAACAAAGGTTGTCTTCAAAGCTTCAAATGCTACATCTGCTTCTTGATTCCATTGAAGTTTGTCTTTGCAAGTCAAACGTGTAAGTGGAGATACAACTTGAGAGAAGTCTTTGATGAAAATCCGATAGTAATTGATAAATCCCAAAAAGTATTGGACATCTCTTATCGTTTTTGGGATCTTCCAATCCATAATAGTTTGAATTTTCTTAGGATCTATCATAAGTCCATCATTTGAAATGATGTATCCTAAAAAATCGACTTGAGTAGTAAAAAATACACACTTTTCTATGTTAGCATAGAGTCCCGCATCTCTTAGATTTTTTAATACATGACGAACATGAAGTTCATATTTTTCTATATTCTTAGAATAGATTAAGATGTCATCTAGGTAACAGACAACAAAATCATCTAAAAACTCTCAAAAGACATCATTCATTAGATGTTGGAATGCTGCTGGTGCATTTGTAAGTCCAAAAGGCATGACGTTGTATTCAAAATGTCCATACCTTGTTGGAAACACAGTCTTCCATTCATCTCATTCTTTGATGCATACTAGATTGAATGCTCCTTATAGATCTATTTTTGTCTAGATCTTAGTTTAATTCAACTGATCAAGGAGTTCCAATATCAAAGGTAGCGGGTACTTGTTATTGATAGTGATTTTGTTGAGTCTTCAATAATCGACATTTATCTACAATAATCCATCTTTTTTCTTCAGAAATAAAATTGGAGCTCTTGCTAGAGATTTGGAATGGCATATGAAGTTCTTGGCCAAATTTTCTTTAATATACTTCTTGAGTTCAACCAATTCATTTCAAAATAAATTGTAGATTGGTCTAAATGGCAATTGTGCTCTTTCTTGAAAGTTAATTGAGTAGTCATAGGAACAATATTCCGGAAGAGTATCTGCATTCTTCTTCTCAAATACATCTTTAAAATCTTGATATTGGCTTGAAATGTGACTTGAAGTCTTTCCACCAATAGAAATACATGTGGCATTAATTATTGAAGAAAAAAAGTCTAAAAGCTACAAACACTTAGCATCAGCAAAGATTGTAGTCTAAGAGAAGTGTGGAGAAAGATAATTCTTACTTCCAACACTCTTTACTTAAAGGTCGTGGTTTGCTCACCAACAAAGCAACTTCTACCTATTTGATATTACATCCGTTTCTACCTCATCTTATTAAAGCCTCGCTAGTACCACAATAACTTACTTTACTTCTTTGCTACCTTTTTTCTATTAGCAACTTACTATGCTTAAACTTTATGTAGTTGTAACTAAGCAAATACTTGTTGTTCTTCAATACTTCCACTTTGCTAATATTCAAAAGGCTTTTATTTCTAATCTCTGAATCAAGTAATGATGTCCATCCTTAACTAATGCCATTGTAAGTACATCAGTAAGCATGTCATTTGTAGCACAATACTTCATATCTATTATTCCATCTTCAATCTTCTCTCGTATGAAATGATGTTGAACATCAATGTGTTTAGTTCTTGAGTGGTGTTTTGGATTCTTGGCAAATGCTAGACATCCTTGATTGTCTCACATAATGAGAGTTGCTTCTAATTGCACTAGACCAATGTCTTTTAAGAGTATCGTTATCCAACAATAGATCGATTTGTTAGAAGAGGTGCCAATCTCCATATACCATTATGCATAAGAGATTGGTACTATTCTTCCATAGCCTTCTCTTATTTCATTGCATCTTCTCACTTCATAGCATCACACAAAGACAATGGATCAGCAAGAAGAATAACATTTGCATTTTCTTCACTTACTTGAGGGAAGATGTGATCCTTCCACCATTCGCCACATTGCTTTCTTTCTCTCAATGGATATCTCCTTTCATTGATTGAAGAACATTCACCTTGTTCTAGTCTTTGTTCTTTTCCAACTTTTAAACCTTGTTATTTCTCACTCAATGGTTGGTATTCTTCATCATTATTATCATCCCAATCTTCAACATCTTCATTTCTTTCATTGCTGGTCGTAGCAATTGTAAGAACCTTCATCTTTTCAACCTTCTTTGGCTTTTCGTCTTCATCATCTTTATTGTCTTCATTTTCTTGTTTCTTTGCTGAAGTCAAAGATGTATCCACAAATACACCATTACTCTCACTTGGACACATCTCCAAGTGCTCACAAGCACTCTTGTACTCCAAAAATTCAACATCACCACTTTTGATGATCTTCTTGGTTGTCAAGCACATTAACATATATGCCTTAGTACCTTCACAATAACCAAGAAACACACACTTTGTACCTTTTGCATCAAGTTTGGACCTCATACAATCTGGTGTTTTTACATATGCAATACAACCAAAGGTCTTCATATGGAAAATGCAAGGTTGTGTCCCACTCCAAGCTTCTTGTAGTGTCATTGATGCAAGTGCACTTGTTGGACACCTATTTCTTGTATACACTGCATTCACCACAATTTCCACCCAAAACTCATAGCCAAAGTTTTGAGCAGAAGCATGCTCCTTACTATCTCTATAATGGTTCGATTTGCCCTTTCAACAATACCATTTTGTTGTCGAGTGTATGGAGTTGTAGTTTGTCTAGCGATTGCTTCATTCTTCAAATAAACATCAAATTACTTAGACATGTACTCACCTCCATTGTTCGTATGCAACACCTTGATCTTGCATTTATTTTGGTTCTTTACAAGTGCTTTAAACTCCTTAAACCTCTAAAAGCATTCACTCTTGGCTTTAAGAATGTAAATCCAAATCTTTCTTGAATAATCATCAATGAAAGTAAGAAAATTCCTTGATCCTCCAATACTTGTGTTCTTCATAGGTCCACATACATCACAATCGACACTCTCCAGCAACTTAGTAGCACGTGTTGCTACACTCTTTGGAAATGAGGCCCTTTGTTGTTTGCCTTGTATGCATCCTTCACATGCAAGTTGTTTTGCATTATGGCTTGTATTGCCAAGATTTAAGCCACTTACAATGTTCTTGAGCTCTCTCATGCTCTTCACATTCAAATGGCCAAGGTGACGATGCCATATATTCAACTTGTCTTGGTTTGATATAAACTCAGCAAATGCGGCTACCTCCACTCCATTCACCCTCTTACAAATGATGTAGAATAAATTTCTTTCTTTCAAGCCTTTGAAGACCTTGTCTCCACTCAATGTTCTTACAAAACATCCATTCTTATCAAATTAAACTTTAAAACCTTCCATTACAAGTTTATTCACTGAAAGTAGGTTTTGTTTCATCTTAGGCACATGAAAGACGTTTTTTGAGTCTGATCCCATTGATTTGTCCATTCACAACCACCTCCACCATAATAGAGCCAATTCCAATGGCTTTATATATACCACTATCTGCCAATACCACGTTTGATGCTGGAATAGCCTTATATGTGTCAAATGAATACTTATAAGGTATCATATGCTTGGAACAACTTGAATCCACAATCCATCTTGATATGGGAGTCCTAGAGGTCCTATTTATTGTCGTGAATGCATAATCTTGTCCTCCAAACTCATCTTGCATACTATTTATATTCTCTTTCTTCATCTTTTTACCTTTGTAGCAATTTCGAGCAAAATGGCGTACTTTGCCACAAATGAAGCAAGATTTGATATTATCTCGTAGATTTGAATAGTTGTCCTTGCCTTGACGTGAATAGAGTGCTGAATCTTCACTTTGAGGCTTCTTTTCTTTCTTCTTGGTTACTTCATGGGTAAGTCTTGTCGTCACATAATCCATTGTAAGCTCTTTTAGCTTGATGGACTCCAATGCCACAATAAGGTAGTTGTAGGATTCGGGAAGGCTTATTAGCAAGGTCATGACAATATCACTTTCTTCTAAAGGCTTGTCAACAATTGCTAGTTGGTTTGCAAGAGCCTTTACCTTATTGATATAAGTCATGAGGTCTTCACCTTCTTCCATCTTGCAAGTAAAGAACTTCCTCCTTATATAGATGATGTTGGATAAGTTTTTGCTCTCATAGATATTGCAAAGAGTCCTCCATGCTTCCGGTGGTCCTTTGTAAGATATAATGTGGGAGAAGTTGGCTTCATCCACATTAGTTGCAATCAATCCAAAAGCCTTTTTTTCACGACATTTGAACTCCTTCTTCTCTTTTATATCAGCATCTTTGCTTGGAGCCTCTTCACTTTCATCTACAATATTCCAAAGATCCAAAGATGCCAACAAAAGCTCCATTTTTATCTTCCAATGGTAGAAATTGTCACCTCTAAACTTCTCAATAACTCTCAATCCTTCATCCCTACTTGAAGCCATGTCTAAAAAAGAGTTGTAACAAAATAGATTGTAAGAAGAAGTCCTAATGCTCTCAAAAATGAGCAAGAAGGTTTTATTGCCTTCGAATCGAAGAATCCTTGTTTGTGAACAAACTAGTGTTTTTACTCTCAAAAACACTTGCAACTTCATTTTTAAGACTTGTCACAAATCTGATGACTTATCTAAGTGTCTCAAATCTGATTTGCCACTCTAATATCTCTCTTATGCTCACAAATCATCTCTATACACTATAAGAGGCCTTTTAAGCACAATCAGTAATTTTAGGACATGAAATCGTAAAGTTAGATTATGAAGGATCTATCTCAGCAAAAGCACAATGCAAACTTTGTCTATAGGTGAAAAACAAGAAATTAATACCAAAATGCTTTTAACGACAAGTAAGAGCAAACTATGATTTAGATTTCGATCTGAATCTGAAAGATAGGTTCTTCCAAAGCCTAACATCAGCAACAACAACTTGATCTACTCCACACTTACAAAACCACTTCAAAGAACTTCAAAAACTACTCAAGTAAATATGAGTGGGCCCATAACCTATTGAAAAAAAGAAGTCTAAAAGCTACAAACACTTAGCATCAGCAAGGATTGTAGTCTATGAGAAGTGTGGAGAAAGATAATTCTTACTTCCAATACTCTTTACTTAAAGGTGGTGGTTTGCTCACTAACAAGGTAACTTCCATCTATTTGATATTCCATCCATTTCTACGTCATCTTATTAAAGCCTCGGTAGTACCACAATAACTAACTTTACCTCTTTGCTACCTTTTTATTATTAACAATATATTATGCTTAAACTTTATATGGTTGTAACTAAGCAAGTACTCGCTGTTCTTCAACATAAATGACACAAGGTGATCCTTCTTTTGCAGCATGCAAGAAAGCTCTTGTACCTATAAATATAAGTTTAATTATACTAGACTTATGACTTTCTACTTGATTAACTACACTCTTAGTTATACTTTCAAAAAATTCAAGACTACGAGAAGTCCAATCTATTTTAGGGTTATATTTTTTTTGGCCATGATAAACCTAAAATGATTGGATTAGAAGGAGATCTATTGATATTAAATATTATAAAACTACTATGACCATTAGTTGTTTTTTCTATAGGAAGGATTTTATGAGTAACATCTCCTGAAGACAACAAACGACCATCTATGATTTCTACATGAACATGTTCAGTTTTTTTTATTAAAAATATACTATGTCTTTTAGCAAATTTTTTATCTAAGAAATATGCTGAGGCTCCTGAATCTAGCAAGGGAGAGGCTTTGAGATATTTAGGTCTTAGAATAACATTTATCGTAAAATATGGAGAGGGTTCTGAGGAGAGAATAGGACCTTCTCTAGGCTTTGTACAAGGTTCCAACCACACGGTCCTTATTGTAGCTGGGCAAATTTATTTTTCGGCATGCTATCTCTTTTGATTGCCATACTCCTCATTTTATAGTTGCATCATTTCTTTGGGCAATGTTGAGCAGTATGCTTAGATTTTCCACAATATAAGCACCAACCTTCTTGACGACGACAAATCTTTTCTTGTTCAGTAAGAGGTTTGAAACATACTGCATCAATTTGCATATCCTCTATTGCCAAATGTATGTGTTGAAGAGATGTTGGTGTTGCTATTGAATTGTAGTTATGTTGAGGTCCACTTTTATGATTCTCAAATCGAAATTCAAAAAGACGATTGTCACACTTTACAACAAAGTCAATTGCTTGACTCAATGTTTGAGGATCAAGTAAGTTGAGCATTAATTTTTTTATCTTATATTGTAATCCGTAGAGAAATTGGCTTATAAGTACAACATCATCTCACTTGATATGAGTTGCAAGTTGTCAAAATTGTGAAGCATACAATGTTACTGATCGATTGTCTTCTCACAAAATACAGATCTTATTGGTTGTAACACGAATTACATCATGTTCTCCATACATGGATCGAAACTCCCTCAGAAAAGCCTCTAGATTAACTATTATTGGATCTCGTCATTCAAGAAAAGATGAAAACTCTGATAGTGCTGAACCTGAAAGAAGCATACCAATGAATCTAACTTGCAATCTTAGAGGTTGTTAGCTTTGAAATTGAAGTTCAATCATAAGTTGTACTTGATTGATAAATCCTCAAAACTTTGATCTGGTGCCATCAAAATTCTCAAGTAAGGCAATTCTTGGTTCTCTAACACTGGAAGGGTGTTCCACCATAGGAGAAAGAACATGATTTGGTGCAGATGTTGAAGCAGCTCCAATCATTTCTATATCTTCACTTCCTGCCAATCTTGTTGCTCCTTATGGTGGTAAATTGAGGTGATGCATTGTAAGCACTAACTCCCTGAATTGCTCTTGCATTTGTGCCATTGCACTCTTCATTTCAAGAAGTTCTACCATGATAAGACTTAAAAAGGAGAAGATGTCTAATATCGCTCAAGACAAATACAAGAGAAGATTTGAGAATAAAGAAAATACTAAGGACAATATCAGTTTAGAAGAGGGTAATCTACAACTTTTAATATGCTTATGTCTTATCAAGAAAAAGGGGTAATCCACTCTTAATCAAGATTAGACAAAGCTCTGATATTATAAGTGTACTCTTGTCAGTATGTCAAGGACAAGAAAACGATAAAGACAAATAAACAAATGAGACTTCTCTTATAGAAAAATAACAAAATAGCAATAACTTGATATGTATATTAAGAAAGAAATTGGAATGGCTATTGCCAAAAGTCAAGAAAACTAGAGACCCTTGAAACTAGACTAGAAGCAAGAAAAGAATTGATAAGAGTGAAGAAGGCTTCACTCTTGTTTCTATATGTACTATCTAATTAGGGGCTATATGGCAACGTTGTATAGGACCTCCAATATGTGTTGACTTTGTAGGATACATGCCTTGACTTATAAGGCAAGTTTTTCTATGTGTGGGCCACATAGTTAGTTTGGACTTCAAGCTAACAACATGTGTGGCACATGGCCAACTTGTTGACCACGTTTCTAATTCCAAAAACTCAATTAAAGACACCTATAAAGTCAAAGCAGCATCTATGAAGCTTCTAAGAAGCTTTCATTCTAAATACTATAGAATCAACTTACTTTTACTTACTTTTATTTACTTCTACCTATTTATACATATAATTATTGGCTTACATGCATATGTCCGTGACAAAAATCATATAAATTTAAGATTGATATGATAATAATAATAATAATTATTTTTTGAACTTTATACATCATTTAAATAATATTAAATAGTTTTTTAATTTAATATTTTAATTTAAAGTTAAGATCATGTATATGATTTTTGTTTAAATTTTTTGATGATAGATTTTTTAAAAGAAAAAGAATGCTATTACAATTTTTTATTTTGATAATTTTAATATTTTTTATTAAATATAGATGATAAATAAATTTATAAATATTAAATTCTAAATAATATCCATAATTAATAGAATATTATTGAATAAAAATTATATTGAATGACTATGGCTAATTTTAATTAATGAAAAGAACTTTGATAATTATTCATATAAAATTGATAGTATTTTCAAAGTTTTTCTTTGTACTCAATACAAAGATTTTAGAATAGTTATTCCTGTATCCAAAAAAATAAACAAAAAAAAATAAAATAAAAAAAGATTTTTCATTAGTTTCTTATAAAAAGCTATCTAGATTTGTTTGTCTTGTTTAATAGAATTTTTTAACATTATAGTATATTTCTAAGCAATATATAATCTATATACATATTAGTTTTAAAGGTAAATTTCTTATTTTTTGTTCTTTTTTAAAGTTTTTAATATATACTAAAAATAAAATTATCTTAGTTGTTGTTTATATGATAAGAATAATGATAAAAATATAAAATTTTGAAATTGAAAGATTTATGAAATTATTGATTTTTAAAGTAAAACAACATCTTTCTTTGTATAACATTTTTTTATTTTATTTCATTATAATAGAATCAAATATCTTAATATAATTTTTCATTACTTCAAGAATATAAATATGTTATTCAAAAGAATCAAATTTTAAAATGTCCTTTTGATTAAATAATTTATATTTAAGATAAATTTTTATTAATAATTTGTAATAATCTAGGATTTATCACAAAATAGATTTATTGCTTGTAAGTAAAAAAATTTATGAGTATCTTGAAGATAGAATTAATCAATATTCAAATTTCTTTGCAATTTGATTAGTCTTCTTTGTATAAAAACTTAAAGATTGTTTTTGGATGTGTGGAAATTTTTACATATTAAAGAATTTATTATATTTTTTACTAATTAATAAATTTGAGATTTTTAATCAATCCAGTAAAACAAAAATATACACTAACATAAATTTCTAAAAAAATATGTAATAATTTCACCATTAAAAAACTTTCAAATAATAAAAGTTATATTAAACCAAAAACATTATAAACTATAATAGAATAGATAATTTATTAAATTTCTGAATACATGTAGTGTTTTTTGATTTATTTTCACATCTATTTGATTTTATAAAAAAAATATTATAATTTAGGATTTCACATATAAATATAAGTTGTTAAAACAAACTAAATTAGCCACAATTATAAAATAATATTTTAAGGATTAAAAAATAAAAGGTATTAAATAAGAGTTAAAATTAAGATGTGTTATATTTTTTATTATAAAAATTATTATTAACAGTTATAGAAATTTGATATTACAATTTAAATTTTAATTTATATTTAAAATTTGGTCTATATATATATTTATTTTTATTTTTAAATATTAAGTACCAAGAAATCTTAAATGAAGATAAAAATATAAAATAACACCAACAAGAGAGAAGTTGCCTTAAACTTGCTTTTGTATATGTTAGTTTAAAAGTAATTTTGTAAATATTTCTTTAAAGTAATAAAACTATTAATTTAATGGTAATGTGCTATAAATAAGAATTAAAATCAATTAATTGAATAAAAAATATTATTTTTTTAATAGAATAATATGTGGGTAAAATTTACCTTTCAGTCCAAATATAAAATGGCCTCAGTTAAGAATTTCTTATAATTAGTGGTGTGAAGAGAGAAAAACAAATAACAAAAATAAAGTATAAAAAAAATTTAAAAAGTGAAAAAAAATATAACCAAGCAATTACACACTTTAAAACTTACTCTTTATTTATTCTCTAGATTTTTATTTAATTAAAAATTTAATCAAAAAATTTAAAATTATGTTTTTTAATAAGTTGTTTTATGATCTATTTAGTAACATAAAAAATATGTAAATCTAATTTACTATAAATAAGTTATAATGATTGAAAGATATAGATTAAATAATTAAAAATCAACTAAATAAATTTTACCACAATGATAGAATATTGAAAGATTAAGATTTTGAGCCTCATTAATGTAATAAAACTTATTTTTAATAAAATCTTAAAAATTACTTTATAAATTCTTTAAAAAATCTACATAAATTCTAAATATGATTTTAAAATTTACATAATATTTTTATAATATATAAATTTTTTTATATTCTTATTTTTATTGAAATTTCATAATAATAAAATAAATTTAAATCAATTATGAATCTTATATCTTATATAAATAAGTAAAAAGACATAGAATTCTTTTTCATATTTCTTTGAACTTCTCACTAATATTAAGAGGTTTACTTATAAGTGATATATGTAGATAGAAGGCCGTTGTAAACATTGATTTTGAAAACTAAGCATTAAAATTTAATAGTAATAAAGTATTAAATCAACTAAAATAAATGCTTGCAAGATTTATTAAGACACCATTTTAATGATTTTTTCTGTACGAAGACTATTTCAACTTAAAAATACTAATAAATTCTAAAAAATACTTAAATAATCTAATAAATTCTCTAATATTAAAACTGTTATGTCTAAATAATATAAAATTATATTATTAACCAGTCCACCAATCAAAATATTGACAAAAAAAAAAAAAAAAAAAAAAAAAAAAAAAATTAAAGGAATTTTTTAGTTTTCTTAATAATAGTTAATAATACTTAAAAAAATATGGTTTGAGTATTTATTTTATATTTAAGGATAAGTCTAAAGAATAAAAAAAATATTATTAATATTATACCATCATCTTTTAAAATGTATATACAAATCAAAGTCTTTGATATGATTTGACTTTTTAAAAATTCTAAAAATAAGCTTGGTGGTTTATATATATACATATATATAATCGCTTTTATAAAAGTCACAAATTTTCATATTATTCTTCTGAAATATTTTATTACATAAATATAATTACAAAAAAATTAAAAAAATTAAAAAAATCATAGATTTATAATAAAATCTATTAAAATTGATGACTATTGCGGTTTAAGAATAAATGATATTTTAAATATTCTATGTAATTGATATTTTAGAATCTTTGATTAAGATCAAAAATTTTATGATTGTGTAAGTACTTTAAAAAAATCATATTTTAAGTTACCTAAAGTCTTCAAAAACATAATTCAAAGTTATATCATATTCAAATTATTCTAATGCTAAAAACTCATATTGAATTCAAAGACATATAATTGTACTTGCTTGTTTAAAAGATCTGAACATCCTTTAAAATAGATTATATCTTTAGTGAATGCAATTATATAAATCTAAATTCGAAATAAAAATTGTAACAAAACTTATTTTTTTATAATGTATCTTTAATCTATTCTTTCTTTATAAATCATTGATATGAGTAAAATCAAATTTATAAAATATATTCTTAGTATTCATTTAAAAGTAATTTCTTAAGTCTAAAAATCATAGAATATCTTATATAATTCTAGGATTTTTTGTAGTTTTAATAGACATTATCTTTTTTGTGTTTTTTGACAAAAATATTTTTACACTCTCATTTAAGTTTTAGAATTTTAGAATTTATTTTATCTTATTAAATAAGCTATTAAAATAATTTTAAAAAAATTATATACATATATATATAATATTTTTTTTAAAATAAATTAGAAAGAATCTAATAATTTAAATAAATATTTTACACATCAAATAAAATAAATAAAATATATAATTATGTTTATAAGACTAAAAATTATTATATTATATTTAAATTTTGTCTAAATATTTTAAATTATAATCTTTTTTAAATATCATTCATTAATATATACTTATATATACACACACACATATATATATATATATATATATATATATATATATCTTCCTAGCTGAACTTAATTTAATCTAAAGCTCAAAAAAATTAAAATAAAAATAATAATAATTAACTTTTAGAATCCACAATTACTTACATACATTTGCAAAGATCTAAATTTTTTAGTGACAATGAATATTGACACTTTTTTTTAAAGAAATCTGAATAAAAAATAAAATGTTTTTTAAATTTTACTTTAAAATAGTTATTCAAGACAACTAATATTTTCTCTAATATATCATGGATTCGTCTAAATAGTAAATTACCTTTCTTTTGGAGGTCAATAGTGCTACAGTAAAGATAATTTTTCATTAGAATTCTGATTTTTTACGAATAAGTATTAAAATTTCCTCTCTTACTTTGCAATGATGTTAAAAACTTTATTAGGAGAAATATTAGGTTTTGGATAAATATATTTTTTTTATTGCAACTTACATATATTTTATTATTTTAACAAATAATTTTTTAAAATATTTATAATAATAAATAAATAAATAAAAATAAATATTATTATAAGGTATTTAAGTTATGTAAATATAGCACTTTTAAAATTAATATATATATATATATATATATATATATATCTATTAAAAATTATAAATTATTTTATACTAAGATAGTTTTTTAATCTTTAACAACTACATCTACCAATGGGACTTAATAGATGACATTCTAATATAGTAAACTAAATATCTAAAATATCTCTAAGTATATGGATATTTTATTTTATTTTTTATATTAAAGGAATCTTGTGATATTTAATATCTTTTAGCGAATAAAAAATTATAAATTTTTAAATTATGTATTATAAAAGCATAAATTATGTAGATTTTAGATTCTAAGCAAACTTATTTTATGTAATAAGAAGTGAATTTGAATAACAACATATAACTTTTATAAGATTATGTAGTACAAGAATCAAATTCTATTATTCATATACATTCTAATAAAGTATATATATATATATATATATATATATATATATATATTTTATGTTTTATAATTGCATAGCTTTGTAAATGCTAGTTTAGCATTCTTTTTGCCACTTGAATATTCTAATTCCATCACATATCTAATTTTCTTTTGAGCACATCAATCTTAATTTGCTATGAGATATCAATTGAGTTTAATACAATAAGTACCAAATTCTAATCCAACTTCTTGATTATGTTGCCAATACTTCTTAAATTTAATTTGGAATGTTAGCAACAACATGACTCCAATAGAATAACTAATTATCTTTAACTAAGGAATTTAGTTTTCTCTAATTGTTGCCAGTTGTAAACTCTTTAGTGACAATTCACTTCTTTTTTGATATGACCTTGTATATGTATTTAAAGCATTCAAAGGTACTTAATTTAGGAAAAGATGTTTAATTCCCCAAAACATGCAATGTTTCTAAGTTGATAACATCTCCTTGATTAGAGTATGTTTCCTAGTAGGATTCTATTACCTTTATTTGTTCTTAAATTATAACTACTAATTAATTTGTAACAACCTAGTTAACAATCTATATTTATCTAATGACCTATTAGTAAGCTATTTAAGAACTAACAATCTAATTTAGGAATATTTAAAAAAAATAAAAAATAAAAAAATAGATCTATTGGCCTAAATACATAATATTTATACTTAGAAAATATTGAACTATATATATAGATATTTTCAAAATCTAATAAAAAACTTCTTATTCATATCATTTATTATTATTATTATTATTATTATTATTCTTGTTTTTTAGTATAAGAATTAAAATTATGTAATATTAATCTTTAGATCCTTTATTTTTTATTATAAATTTTGAATAGCATAGCTGTTGCTACAAGAGTTTAAAACCATTTAAATTCAATCGTATTGCATTTTTTTTTAAATCAAAGAATTAAGAATCGTTTTTAATAAAAAGATAAAATAACTAACTTAGTACTTAAAGACCAAGTAAATTTATAGCAATTATTTCATGTCAAATTTTATTTTGTAATAAAACCAATTAAAAATTATTACATCATTGTTAATTAGTTTAGTTAATTTAGAATGAGACTTAAATTTGTAAGATCCAAGCAATAGAAAAAACTTATATCAATAGGATCTAGATTGTAAAGAAAACTTCGACAAGGAAGTTTTGGATAGTAGAAAAAAAAAAAATGAATGGCATGTGGATAGTAGTCCAAGGTGAATCAAAAATATCTAATTTACTTAAGAACCAAATGCCTTCAATTGAATTAAGATTTAGACTATTAAATATTAGTTAGAAGAAAACTATTTAATTCACTTAAGAATTGGATACTTTAATTAGATCACATTAGTATAGAAAAATAAACTAATTTTTTAGGCCAAAATAGCTAGTAGCTATAATTAAATAGAAATAGTATAATTTTACAATAAACTTAGATTAAAGAGATTTTGTTGATTTGGTATTATTGTTATCCCATTTAAACTATTTGATGCAAACTTGATTTTAATGTTGTTTTTTTCTTTTTTCACTTCTTATACCAATCAATGCAATACTATTACAAACTATCTTATAACTATAGATGATGCAAAATTCTTCTTAATCAAAGTTTTATTTCAAATTATTTTATTTAATAAAAGATAATTGAATTGAATTGTGCTGATAACTATTTTGGATTCACAATAATATTATTCGTACACTTATTAAATTTTATTATTAAGTTTTAATTGAATCATTTTAGGATTTCACTTACTCCAAATTGCCAAACTTTGGATTAACAAAAGTTTATATTACTAGAATCCAAACATGAGGCTCTATGACAAAATGTCCAAACCTTAGGCTAAGAAACGTAAGATTTTTTGTATCCCATTCTCTATCAATCTTGTATCTTCTGAACTTAATGATTCATTTAGATAAAGTATCTTTTTAACTAACAAAATTTCTAAGATTAACAATCATTCTACTTAATATAAATTTCTGATTATTAAAACTATTAAAATATTTATATGTATAAAAAATAATTAATTTGTTGTAAAAAAAATTGTATTGATTATTATATACAAATCAATTTTTTTCAAAAAATATATCTAAGTTTTTTATATTATTTTTTTTTCTAAAAATAAAAAAATAAAAATGATATATTAAATATAATTTAATTAAATATAATTCAAGATACTTAGGTTGAATAACTTTGAAATTAAAGATTAGTATTTATTTGTACTTAATTAATAAATTTAAAATTCTTTAATAGATTTCTATAAAAAAATATTTAATAATTTTTTTTTTGATGCTCTAATAAGAAGATTTTTTATTCTATCACAATTTAGAGTAATATTCAAAAAATAAAAAAATTATTAAATATTTCTTAACATAATAATAATTATATTATAAATCTTATACAATAGATATTTCTAATCTAAGTAATATAGTGAAAATTTTCATAAAAGAATATATTGTATTGATGTATATGTATGTATATATATATATATATTCACTTATTTAAGATTTTAAAATAAATATAGCAACTCAAAACAAAACTTAAATTGCATTACAATGATTCTATTTAATTTTAGTTTTTAATTTGATATTACTCTTTATTTTAATAAATTATTATTTTTATTGTTACTAATATATAAACTCCATTTTTTTTCATTTTTTACATCTTCATAAATTATTTATTTCTTTTAACTATTAAGAAAAAATATTTTTAAAATTCAACATGAATATCTATGATTAATAGTTAAAAAAATAATTTAATAAAGAAATAATTAATAGAAAAAAAAATAATAAAATAATAATAAAAATATGTTTTAAATTCAACACGAATATCTATGATTTTATTATTTATATTTTATTTTAAAAAATCTTTCATATTTTAATTTTAAAAAATTAAATGATAAATTTTTATTATTATTTTACATCAAGGATGTTATTATTTTTATTTGTAATATATTTTCTTGAATATTTTTATAATTTCTTTTAAAGCAATAGTAATAAATGAGATTATAATCTTTTAGCTTTTGATACTCTTCATTATAAGTTCAAAACAAAGTTTAGCTTCGTCAATATAAAAAAACATAACAACATGATAAATGATTAAGAACTATCAAAATTTATATATAGCTTACATTTAATTTTTATATATTATAAATTATAAATTATTTATTAAATAAAAAACTTTACTTGGTTTTATATTCTAGTAATTAAAGTTCGTAGTGTTAACAAAATAAAAAATTTAAACACTTTTTTTATAACAACATGTTAATTGATTGTTGATATATATATATATATATATATATATATATATATATGGATGTGTGTATATATATTCTTGAGGGATGATAGAAATTAAGGTTATTAAAATTTTGGAAAGATTTCATATTTAGAATTTACAAGGCCTTTAGATTTTTATTTTAATTATTAATTTTTAATATTAATTAAAAATTATTATTATGTTTTCAACATAATGAGGTTTTAAAAAATATTTTGATAAATTATTATAGAAAAATTCCACAATTTTATTAGTGCTATCTAATATAGTGGAAAATTTTAGTTTTATTAATATACTTAAAACTACATTTTAAACTTGATCTATAGTATAAAATAAGCTACTTTATTTATTTTTTATTTATTTACTTAGTTGTGATGAATTTATGCGAGTTTTTGTAAGTTGGCAATAGAGAAATGTATCATTTTTATGTGCATATTATTTTAAGGTAAGAATATATAAATTGCATCATTACAAAAATAAGTATTACTTTGTTAATTTTTTTAAAAAAATATTAATATCATTTTTGCATGGCCATAAAATAACTTCATCCAAAATCTATTTTAATTTAAGTTCGTGTTTTATATTCAATTTATTTTATTTTTAATTGTAATAAGATAAAAAATATTGGATATTTTTATTTAATTAAAGAACCAAAAATTTCTTGTTCTTCATTTTCTATTTAAAATCAAATGTTATTTATTTCTGTTTTGAATGATCTACTTAATTCATATTGATTTTTAAAAAGAAAGATAATATTTACAATCTATATATTGATTTAAAAACATAAATATTTGATGCAATAAATTCCTTTGTGAGTTATTTGTGGATATATATATATATATATATATATAATCTTGCAAGCCCATAAGTGTATTGTAAATATCCTATAACTTAATCCAAGATTAAAATCAATTATCTAATCTTAGAGCCCATACTTTTTGTTACTAAAAAGACAACACCAAAAACCATAAAACTTCAACATCATATTATTGTTGGAAAAGACTACATTGAAGAAGGCTCTAAACCAAAGGCTTAAGGCAAATTTCACATCAATATTAGAAAAAGACACAACCTAGAAGAGGGTTCAAGAACTAACTACCCCAATCTAAAGGTCTTAATTTTATTGGAAAAAAAGAACAAAACAAAACAAAAACAAAACAAAAAAAAAACAAAAAAACAAAAAAAAAACAAAACAAAACAAAACAAAACAAAAAAAAATAAAACAAAAACAAACAAGAACAAACAATCTTGACCAGGGTGTCTAAAATCATAGACTCCGAGCCAAAAAAAATCACATTATGATGGGAGGGAGAAACATCCAAACGGAAGAACCGAAGAACCCTAAATCAAAGGTGATGGTTTTGATAGAAGACAAATGAATGGTAGAGGTAAGGGAGGGAGGGAGTGGGGCAGAGCATTGAATGCCAGCGCACACAATCGCTTTTTGGAGTTCTACCAGCGATTGGGGAGCCAAGTGCCCCGCTCTCTCGCTCTCTCTCGAGACAGCAGCTTCTTCGTCTTCTTCTTCTTCTTCGATGATGGATGTTGATGATGCATCCATCTTTCTCTCGCTCTCTCGCTCCCTTGTCGCCAAGCCAAGCCATCCTTGCGTTGCGCTGCGTCGGGGTTTCAATTCGATCTCTCGCTTCCAATCGATTGCCGTTGTGGATTTTGCCTCGCACTGCTCAGAGTTCCTTTCTGGGTTTTTGAGTGGGTAAATTTTTAGGTCGCACGTTTGGGAGAAGGGCAGCACAGAACGCAACCATGTCGGCTCGTAAGAGAACCTTGTTGAAGGTCATCATCCTCGGCGATAGCGGGTACTGTTTCCCGTGTTTCCGATTCTGTTTTTGTGTGGAGTTTCGATTTTTATTTTTATTTTTTGTTTTTTGTTTGAGTTTTGAAGTGGGTTATGAGTTTGTGAAGCGGCGTGTGCGGGATGTGTGCGTGGAATCGTTTTTCCGGAGATGAGGAGGTTGCTTTGAGGTGTCATTTGCGGATCAGCTTATGATAAGCGTATTGTTGGTCTGGATTTTTGGAACTGTGAGGGTGCTGTTATTGTGGATGGTTTGGATCTTGTTGAAGTATGATTCTTGCAGAGAACCTTGTCGAGAATGTTTTTGTTTTTTTCTGGCTGTGAATTTGTTGGTGTTCCAATTTTTCCTGCCAGCTTTGCAGAGATATTGCTCCTTTCGTCTATCTTGGCGAGTTTCTTTTTCCGTGTTTGATGAATATGCTAAACGAGCGCCATATTATTGAGGTGGCTAGTTCAGAGTTTTTCGTCGGAGGGGTCTATGTATGTTCGTGCACAAGCTTTTGAGCAAGTAGTTGAATACAAATTGTTCGAGTGCTGTGGGGTTAATTAGTCGCCTTGAGTTCTCAAGGCTGCACAGATCAGTTGAAAAGTCCTTATTGAATGTACGTTCGAGTGTGTCAGGTCTTATTGTCTTCAATTCCTTTGAATAACGTGCTCTCTTCCAGTTTAATTGAATCTCTCAGCTTCTTTTCTTTTTTAAAAAAAATCGTTGCAGGGTTGGGAAGACATCGCTGATGAATCAATATGTTAACAAGAAGTTTAGCAACCAGTATAAGGCCACGATTGGAGCAGACTTTTTGACAAAAGAGGTGCAAGTCGAAGACAGACTTGTGACAATGCAGGTCCGTAACTCCCGCATACGATGACTGTCTTAAGTACGTTGGTTTTCAAAGTTGATGTAGTGTGAATGGCTTCCATTCTCTGTGCTGGTTGGATGAATTGGATTTATTATGTGGATTTGAAGGATTTCAGAATCTTTCTTTTCTTTGCTTTTTCTTTTTCTGATGTGAAAAAAGATGAGGAGGAGGGTCTTTGGTCCAGCTTTTATACTTGTGACTCATTCCGCCTGTTCTTCCTCAGTTCTAATATTCGCACGGCTTGTTTTGCTGACAGATTTGGGACACAGCCGGACAAGAGCGGTTTCAGAGCCTTGGCGTTGCCTTTTATCGGGGTGCAGACTGTTGTGTTCTTGTTTACGATGTCAATGTTATGAAGTCCTTTGATAATCTGGACAACTGGCGGGATGAGTTCCTGATTCAGGCAACTTTTACTCTCCGTCTGACAGTTCCAAGAACTTTTATATCTCCTTTTATTACATTCATTTCTTATCATTGACGCATTTGAATATTCCACTCATACAATTGTTCTGCCAAATCCTATTAAACTACGCTCTCCCACCCCGACTAGAATTTTGTGTTCAGTACTTGTTTTGGCTGTTTCAGGCAAGTCCATCGGATCAAGAAAACTTCCCTTTTGTTGTTCTTGGCAACAAGGTGGACGTAGATGGTGGCAACAGTCGAGTGGTTAGCTTACTTGATCTTAACCTTTGGTTCAAGCTACGAATGGATGCGGCAAGCATCAATTTACTCATGTTCTAGGTTATTAGCATTTCAGACATGATTTCATTTGCTGATGGCGAGTATCGTTTTAAATGTGATAAATTATACTATTTGTTGAAAGGAACCTTCATTTTTCTTCAATTTTATGGACTGTGTAGGTTTCTGAGAAGAAGGCTAAAGCATGGTGTGCAGCGAAAGGAGGCATTCCTTATTTTGAGACATCTGCCAAGGAAGACTTCAATGTAGATGCGGCATTTCAGGTTATTGCTAAGAATGCATTGAAGAACGAGACAGAGGAAGAAATGTAAGTTACCATTCCATTACTGTAGTCTTTATTTTGCAGATTACCTTCTCTACCTAGGCGAAAATAAAGTCAGGGTATGGTTTTAATGAAGTGCAATTTCTGGCATGTGGTTGCAGTTACCTGCCCGACACAATCGACATGAACGCCAGCAGGCCACAAAAAGCTTCCGGTTGTGAGTGTTAAAAGAACATTCGAGAATCTTCCAATGGTGCCAGAGTTGTCCAGCTAAACAGTGGGGTGATTGATTTTCAGGCATTCATGTAAAAAGCCAAAACCTGTCTCAAGTGACGTTGTATGGTCCCCGAAATCTCAGATCGTGTTTTACACCAATGCCATGGTAGTGTTTTTAGTGGTGGGCTAATCGTGCAGATAGTTGACCCATTGTGTAGATTGTTGTGATTTGCTTGGGATAATGGTTTCAAGCTATAGTGGAATAAGGAAAAACAGATTCTGGGTTGGTTCTAATTATTCCTTGTTGGAAATGCTTACTAATTTTTTGAACATATCAGTAATGTAAAACCAACACTTGTAAAAAGAAAATGTTTTGTATCATGTTGAATAATGTCGGGAATAACACTCTTTCAACCTTATCAAAACCATTGTAGAGAATCTTGCAAATTGTATTAGTGGATTGTTTGAATGATACGAAGTTTTGTCTTCTTCCTGTTCGACCACTCTGAAGTGCCTGTCATTATCAACCATACAAGTGGAAAGAGAATCTTACATACATTCACAATGTTGAAGACAATTTTGTGCAGCATGCTGAATAATACGAAAATGGAGGCTTATATTTGTATCATCAATAGCACACAACGACAGAACATATAAGTGATGGGATAAGTCGGCTCGTTAAGTCAAGCGATCCGCGACCGCATGTTGTTCACCAACATCCACATTGTACGGCCAGGCAAGACAACATTTCCATTCAAAGTGAATATCTGCTGTAGTGACTCTATCACACATGCCTGTCTTGGGTCTACCCATTAACTGAAGGCATTTCAACAAATGCATACATCCAAACAAATATCCAATTTTTCTGGACCACACATCTCCGTTCTAGACACCAGCATCAGAAACGATTCGAAAGATACCTCCCAACAGTACAAAAACACCACGAAAAATTCTATAATAATAAAAATTCCTAATGCACTCGACGAGAATAAACTTAAGAAAGAAGTTCAGTCACCATTTTGAATAAACAATGCGAAACCTTACCGGTTCAGGAGAGCTGTAAAGCTCTAGAACCACAACCACCACTCCCAGCCTTGGCTCATGCCCGTGGCTGACTGACTCGTCCTTCGTCCTCCACTTGAAGTTCGTTCTAATGTACTTAATCTACAACACTATTTATGTGTCCTATCTTCGCAGAACACAAGTGGCTCCTGAACGTATAACTAGTCATCCTAAACTGCTTTTAAGACAGGGCAGATTCTTATACAACCTTGCGTAACCTAAATGATGAAACTCAATGAGGATCGTAGCTAGTTGACCTAAGCCATGGCCATACGCTCCACTCTCATCACGTCAGAGTTAACTTGTGAAGCTGGGTACCGCTGATGATTATTAGCGGTAAAGCCAGAATTGCGGAGCGAGGGAACTCTGGGCTGCCATAGCTTCCAAAGCCTGTCATGGCTTGCAGTTACGAGGAAGTCTGCCGTGGGCGACCATGCCACGTCGAACACATGATCCGAGTGTGAGCTGCATTGATGAAATCCACCACTTAGACAGGATTATGATATGCACTGGTCATAAGTGAGCTAATGAAAATCATTACCTATGAAATGATAGAGTCCCATCCACATACTGTGTCACCCAGGAAAATAGAACAACAAACACAATTAATAACCTCCAACAGCCTCAACATTTTAACCTATATAGACATCAGAATACACACCATATGATGAGGTTAATCCTAAACGCTCTAAATCAGAGAAACACATACCTGAGTATCTGAGCACAATCCCAAGTAGTGGTGTCAAAAAGTCGGACCGTGGTATCTCCCGACGTTGTAGCCAGCAGCTTGCCATACGGTGAAAACACAACACGTTTCACTTCACCTGAATGTGCCTTCAGCACAACTATTGGATGGCCCATGCGCAAGTCCCAAACTCGACAAGTTTTGTCATCGCTCCCTGTCGCTAAATACGTTCCTGAGTCATCAATATCTACACCTATAACATCTTCTAAGTGACCGCGAAGAGTTTGGACGTCTTCACCAGACCGGGGGTCCCAGAGTTTAGCGGTGAAGTCAAAAGACGCTGTAGCCACTAAATGACCTCCACCGGGCTGGAAGCAAACACCATAAACCCCATGCCGATGACCCTAAAAAAATAAGACAACAACCGAATGATACAACATGGTCAGCATAGAATAGGAAACAGCTTGAGTGATGTACGACACCAATTATTCAGCACCTGGACTTCAGGGTGCAAAGCACGATAGTTTACATCTGCTTTTTCACATCGCTTGTGTAATTTGGCAGCAGATACAGCGGGAAAAAACCATCAAAAAAGTATCATTACATACGACGAGAAAAAGAATAAATTGCCACCTGAGTCCTACCCAGAACCAAAAAGCGGAACAGTAGTCAGCAGAGACACTTTAGACTTTGATAAAACAACGATAAGTAGTCTGTGCAGTACGTACTCAAGTTTCAATGTAACCACAATTCTTACATTCAGAGTAGTGATTGGGATCCCTTTTTCAGCATCCCAAATCATGCTCGTAGCATCGTCTGACGCTGTTGCCAGAAGATGCGTACCTGGCTTGAAAGACAATCCATTAACCTGGATTACAACATCCAACAACAACTATTTATACATTCGTTGTATCTTAGAAAGAATCGTACACATTTTTAAGCTTAACACAAATGACTGACGCAACTTTTAAAAATTTGAAATTTGGTACATAGATGAGATTCAGGTGAGATGAAAACCTCATCAGTGTGGCCTTCGAGTACACGGAGGCATTCTCCAGTATCTGTGTTCCACAGGCGACAAGTCTGATCAGAGCTAACAGTCCCAACAAGATCTCGCTTAGCTGGAGAGAACTTCACAGCATAAAGACCCAGCATATGACCGGAAAGTACGGCGACTTCGTCTTCGAGGTGTACATCGTATACACGACATAAGTGGTCCCAAGAAGCAGTGGCCACAAGGTTCCCTGATGGATTAACTGCAATTCCATGCACAGGACCCATATGCTTAGTGAATGTGTGGGCAAGTTCCCATTTAGAAGCACTGAGTCGCTCCTCAACTTTTGCTGGAGCTCTCGACCAGCCTCTGACCGGAGGGTATCCTGTATCATTATAGCCAATCTGTGATATGTTCAGACTGGTAAGATAACTACCCATGGCATTCATCTCACTTTCTCTGTCTAACCCCTGAAGGCGACTGTCTGAATAGTAGCTGCTATCCTGAGCGTCGTAGTCAAGGTCCCAACGAAAATTAGATGCACCTCCTCGTGGTCGAAATCCCATACTCATCGCTTGTTTCATTGCTTCATTCTCGTCAGTCAAGGCTTGAACTCTTGTTGATAGTTCTTGCTTAATTTTCTCAAGCGCTGCCACTTGGACCCTAAGCCTTGCTCGCTCTACCATAACCTGTTGCCATCTCTCAGCAACTTTACTCAACACAAACTTTACCTGCATAAGTAGTAAGGAGATTGTATAAGACAATACGATTCAAAATAAAATTCATCCTTGATCTGTTGCTTACAACCATACACGCTGTGCTTCAGTGTAGAAAAACAAGCTATAATTACTTAAGAAAATAGGTAATGCACGAGCCTTGAGAAACACTACGGTTCGATGACGAATTCTTGAAACAGGATACTATCGCACCACTCCTGAGGAAGCCCAATAGGCCAAACCAGACATACTCATGTCTAAGAGAATTGTGGACTAAATCCAACATACCGGGAATTCAAATCCTCGAGCATTTCAGTTCTAGTAGAGACGCTTGTACTCCCATGTTTCCAAGCCATGCTAAGCACTATGAGAGGTTCAAATGCCTGTAATGGATACTCAAAAAGCCACCAACCTGCACATCTTCGTTGTCGCAATTTCTCCGCTGCAAGCAGTCAGCTACACGACTTCGATCTGCACTTGCCCCAGCTCCCTCTGCACTGCTCCTACCTGTGGAGCTTGGTTCCCCTCCCGCAATCTGAATTGCTCCACTTTCTCCTGATCCACTGGTCCCAACCCCACTAGATTTTGCCCCGTTCGGACTATCGCGCACCTGCCCATCCTCACATCCTGAAGTCCCTACAATTTCCCCTCGGTTTTCGCAGATTTCATCGTCGAATCCAAGAGAAGGCGATTGCAATCCGGCATCATGGTCGAATAGTGCAATCAACCTAGAAAATCCTGCTACCGGGTTCCGACAGACTGGACAATTCGTTTCCGTACGAAACCAGATAGTTGCACAATCGTGACAGAACACATGGCCGCAGGATGTAATTCTAGCTTGCTTGCCTTGTCCAGAGGCGCTTTCGAAGCATATTTTACAAGTGAGACTCATGATGTGTCTATCCTCTCCGCTCAGAACACCGTGCAACACCCCTCAAGCATCGCAGATTCAGAGTCTCTCACCCACTTCACTGATGGGTATTTGGAAAACCATGTTCGTGACTAAAACTTGCACTCAACTAACAGCCTCATCAATGCCAGTTTACGCTTCAGCCGCAAATCTTACAATCTAACCTTACACACTACAACGACACCTTCAGTCCCCGGATAGTCCGTCCTGTAACAATCTACCCTAGGGAACCAAATCAACGCTGCAAAGCCATGAAAACAAGTCGGTGCCGATTACTTCGACAGTACGACATCAAGAGACGCCTCTAATACAATGCAAACGTTCACTTCACCGTTAAATTAAATCCAACCCTAAACTCCCAACACCGATCAACCACAGTCCACACCCTCCCAGCACAAACCACGTCAAATTCCTTCAACTACAAACTCGGAATTATTACCAATTCCCACAACTTCACGCAAATTAACGTAAAATCTTAACTCCCAATCCAGCACTCAACCTTTAAAACTTAGCTTCCTCATAGAACTTAGACTCGCCTAATACCAATTTTCGATAACATCCGCTGAACCCGAAGCTCTCAAGTCTTAAACTTCGAACCGCCTCAAATATTCCTCACTCCGAATCCACCAACTCCACCGCTCTAATGTACCACCATGGCCAGACCAACATTCCAACGTCAATCATCAGCCCCATCCCATGTTTGCCTACCCAGTACTCGAGTCTCAGGCCTTCCACCCTGTCCTACTCCCAAACCCGACGAATGCGGGATGATGTCACTGAGTTTCTGGCTATGTTAGGCATATTCACAGTTTGGCAAGCCCGATTAGAAATCTGGTGAAACAATCCAGGAACGCAATGTCTGTCGACCTCGTGTTCCAACCCTAGCAAACCCTAAAATCTGCCTTCGACGAAGCAGACCTCCACGGAAAGAGGACGGACCGACCGCCCAGATTCGGTATCACGTGTCAACCTTTCATTTGCAGACCTGGAAAAGAATATCATAAGCTCGATTAAAGAGCCATGCGCGGTGCTGACGTGACCCCTTGAAAATTGTTCCACCTCCCTCCTGTGAATTCCTGTGTGACGTTGTGGAAGCATATTTTGCACATCTACATGACACGGAAGAAGAAACCTCACCCATGTTTGAGAAAACACCGCAAGAATAGGATTGGCATGTGGTTGAGAATCTGTCTCGTTGAACTTTATGAGATTGTCCCGAAAAATCACATGACCAGGAAATTAATACGATAGATGGAAACGAGGTGATAGGTGGTGCAACATGCTACCAATAACGGTAAAATAGTTTCTTGTTGTCGATCAATGTGGAAGTGATTCTCAAAGATGGCAGCACAGAACGCTGTTAAACGAAACAATTATCCTAAACCCTAAAACCTGGTTTAGGGTACACAAGCATTCAACGAACATGAACCCAGTTTTCGAATGACGCTGGCTGCAACTGTTGGCCACTTTGAAGGTTCCTGAGTGATCCTTAGGAATCCCAAGGTTGAGCTAGAGGGAATCACTGAACCGATCCACCAAGGTAGGCCCAGCGCAGAACACACGTGGATTTGCATTGATCATGTTTTTGTCCTTTACGATTGGCAGCAAAAGCTTTAAAAAGTGAGTAGAATTGAAATCGAGATCGACCGAACCAGCAACATCAATGTCGTTTTCCGATGTGGTCTTCGCATTCAGCAACCTGTATGCAGTGATTTGCGGAGCTAGAAACCATTTCATAAAGGTGTACGCATTCAACAAGTCCATCCACTTCAGCAACGGGGATGTGCCTACCTGCAGATATAGGTGGCACGTATCATTTGATACATGCATTTAAGAGTTTCATGAGAAGCTCATCAACCCCTGTTGAATGATGTTTTGTATATAGATTAATAGTATTCATGTAAATGAGCCCTTTTGAAATCGATACTAAAAATAATTGACAGAGATGTTTACAAATTTAGATACACACAGCTGGGCTAATATCTTTGATTGAGAGCGTCTAATCAAAAGAGACAGGGAATGCCATGAACGTTCAAGCGATTAAAATATGCAATTTGTTAATTTTGTGAAGGGAAGTAACTACCATAAAAAATCATTATTTCGAGCTTACATTATTTAAACGTAAAAGTTGTTCTGTTCACATCATCAAAAATAAAATACTCTATAACAGAAACTGACAATCCTCATGACTGATTGTACTACTATCATCAATGCACATCCAAATCCGCTTAATTTAATCCATTGATTATGCATCTGAAAATTCTATATCTCGCAGTACACAAGCATAAATCGAGTCTACATTTTCAAATCGTAGCAATCCATGATTTAAGGCCCTTGTTTTTTGCAATCTTAAACCCAGTACCCAATGTACAAGCCTTGTACAAGTCCTGTTTCAATAGATTCCATTCCGAGCAGTCATTCTCTCCATCAATTCAAAGAAGATTCCACACGTAGCTTAAAAGGACGCATCCTAATGGATTATAAGTTGCTAGCTAAGACTCTAAATTCTTTCGACTAATTCCACCTTTCACCCTCGTTTTCATGAGCGATTAGTAAACGACGCAACTGTGGGATTTTTCTAAATTGATCTACAAACTTCCACCCTATCAATTCCATTAGACAAAGCACACAGTGTATCAATCCTAAACATACTCAGCATACATATCCATAGTACACTTGTCCACTTCGCAACAACACCCACAACAAGAAAGATCCAGGCATCCACGCTGCACCAAGTACGTATATTGCTATCATGCGGGTCACGCTCAAATTCAAATCTCTAGAAGCTTGCCAATTCCATCTGCAACTCCGTAAGGTCGCAATATGGACGGATAATAAAACCTAAAACTAGAGAGATGAAGGAATAGGCAAAATTCGACGCAACACAATATGGCTTTTCCACGTAATCACGAGCTTTACTGGTAAGGGGGCTGAATTGGGCAAAGACGAAATGGTGATAGCAGCCATGGTTCGATAGAACAAACCCAACGACAAAATACACTCATCCTGCACAGTTATCAGTTCCTACAAGAATAGGATTTTCTAACAACCCACATCATATTTGCAGAAACCTTAGAGCTTGAAAAGTATATCTCATGCCAGATGCCAGGAATCCAAGCAAAAGAAGTCACAATTTCTGTTTCCCGGAAGCCTCAGCTTATCATTAATAATGAGTACTGTTGCATTCCAGAACAAGTCTCGGAGTCAATTCCTGCTGCACAGATAGATTCCTACCTTAGAAGGAGCAGCTTTATTCCCCAACTCTGAGAATATTGAGTGCAAAATCCAGATGACTCTAAAAAAAAAGACACATCACCTGCTTCACCTCCATCTAGTTGGAAGAGGGAGCGCCAGTCTCCCGCACCACTGCATGACGCCACACAAATCACAATGCAAGGTTTAGGAACTCACACTCGAAGAACGGCAACAATCATCTTAACGAGGCTCACAAGTAACAGGCCATGCACCTGCTTTCTGTGGAGCGCCTTCTGCGTAGGGCTGGAACTTGTAGTATGCATGTTCACGTTGGAGCGCCTTGGACTTGAACGGTTCCTTCAAGCAGTTGCGAACCATAGCTGCGCATGTATTGGCGTAAGAAAGGTAAGTCATGCCTGCTGTTCTCCAGTAAGGAGCAGCAGCCTGCGCTACTGACGTCGCCGCCGCGCCCGACATCTTAACAGGAATCACACAAAACCCAAAATGCGAAAAAGCTGAAAATGTTGGGTTCACGATGCAGCGGTCGAATCGACCGATCGCACCTCGCTCCTTCACGGGAAAATCTTACAATCCTACAGACCTCGGAAATTCTTCTGCCGTTTCTAGGGTTTTCAGGTTTCTAGCCCTCCCTTCGGTTCGGGCCAGGGACACCAGACTGGGTTTGGATGAACCATTTGGATGTTATGTTCGCTCCCGATTTCATCCTACCTTATTAACGGATGAAAGGTCTATTCTGGCTTGGTCCAATCCACGTACATAATCTACACATAATCTGAAGAATTTTTCCTTGGTGAAATACCAATGTTAATATCCAACGAGTTTTTATATTATTTAAATCTTAAATTTTAAATTATTTTTGGGTCTGAAAATATAAATTATTTGTGGGTCTGAAAGTATAATTTATTTGAAATATTCTAAGCAAAATATAATTTGTAGATTCATATATTGGGATAAGCACAAAAAACGGCTGAAAATAAATTCTGAGATGAAAAAAAAATATATATATTATTGACTATTTTTTAACTCGTTTGGTGGAAGATGTAACCAAATTTAATGGTGCAAATGACTCAAGTAGGAGAGTAGAGGGAGCAGTTTGTGTAAACATAAACCTAACTAATAGGTTCTCTATTTCTAGAGGTATGAGGCAAAGATGCTCCCTTACCTCTTCTTAATTATAACAGAAATCTTCAACATTCAAGAGGAAATTTTAAAAAGAATAACTTATAGAATTTCCTTCCTTAGCAATGCAATATGTAAATGATTCTACCTTCATCTTAAAAGGTGATGAAGGCTCTATATTTCAAGTTGTGAAAATCTTCCACTAATTTAGTTATGCATGTAGATATCAATTGGTCCAAATCAGTGGCATACTAACAATACAAATTCATTGCCGAATTTCATTGGATTAAAAAATTAAAATAGACATGGGCATAAAAGAATAAATATATTAAAAATTTATGACATCTCATTTAGACTAACTATGACCATCAATAATATTGATCAATTTTTATATGACAAAATAAAGAAAAAACTTATTTTTTAGTATATTATAAAAATTAATATGGTTAAAAGAGTTATTATAGTATACAACATCATCATATCCTTTATCCACTTCTTGACCTCAATTTTGAATGGTTCTTTAAAAAAAAAAAAAAAAAAAAAAATTGATATCCTACCAAAAATATTTTATAAGAGAATATTTAAGAATTTACTTATATAAAGGTGGTTTAGAAAGTTTGTTGCAAATCTTAAAAGTGAATAGCCTAAGTATTATAGACCTAAAAAAAGCTTTAAATACTATTTTATTTAAATGAATATTTATAGCCTTTTATATAGGTGATTCAATTTTTAAACATTCTTAAGATGTAAGTTAATATATCATCTTCAAGATTTTTTTATTTGAGTTCACTATAAAATAGATGTTTCTTCTTTCAATAAAGTTCAGTTTTATCTTGAGGATGATCTTGCAAAGGTTACAAGAGTCGGAATAGTTGATTTGATAATATTGATATGAAAAGTTCCAACTTTAGCTCTACTTTGAGATTTATGATCTGAAGTCTTTTTAAATACTCTTCAAATTGACATATTGGATCATAAACTAGATACACTAAATTCTAAGGTTACTGTGAATAATATCTATTTATTTTGTTATATATAACATCTTAGTAGTAGCTTTATAAAAAAATCATCCTAAAATAGGTTTAGTTTTTTGAGAATAGCATAGATGAAACTCTTGTATCTTTTGCGGCACATTAATTAGATTTTTTATTAGTTCCCATATACACTAATTAACATTGTAGTTGTATCAATGAATAAAATACTCTAACTGTCACGGCCATAATCATGTAAGCTAATAATTACATATAGAAATAGGTAGAAGTAAGTAAAAGTAGATAAAAGTAAGTTAATTCTATAATATTTAATATGAAAGCTTCCTAGAAACTTCCTAGACGCTGCTTTGACTTCATAGGTGTCTTTAATTGACTTTTTGGATTAGAAACGTGGTCAACAAGTTGGCCATGTGCCACACATGTTGTTAGCTTGAAGATCAAGCTAACTATGTGGCCCACACGTAGAAAAACTTGCCTTGTAAGTCAAGGCATGTGTCTTACAAAGTCAACACACATTGGAGGTCCTATAGAACATCGCCACGTAGCCCCTAGTTAGATAGTATATATAGAGACAAGAGTGAAGGCTTCTTCACTCTTGTCAACTCCTTTCTTGCTCCTAGTCCAGGTTCAAGAGTCTTTAGTTTCTTGTCTTGTCGCAATAGCCATTCCAGTTTCCTTTTAATATACATACTTGTTTATATTTTGACTTATTATATCGAGATAGCCTTTTTGTGTATATTTTCCCTCATCGACTCTTTGTCCTTGACAGATTGACAAGAGTACACTTACAATATCAGAGCTTTGTTTTTCTTGAGTAAGAGTGGATTACCCCTTTTTCTTGACAAGACATAAGTGTATTAGAAGTTTGTCGATTACCCACTTCTAAACTGATATTGTTCTTAGTATCTTCTTTGTTATCAAGTCTTTCTTTTCTTTTGTCTTGAGCAGTATCAAACAAATTTTTCTTCTTAGTGTCATTATGACAGAGCTTCTTGAAATGAAGAGTGCAATGGCACAAATGCAAGAGCAAATGAGGGAGTTAATGCTTGCGATGCATCAACTCAATTCACCAACACAGGAAAGAATAAGAATAGCAGAAAGTGGAGATATAGAGATGATCGGAGCTGCTTCAACATCTACAACAAATCATGTTCCTTCCCCAATTGTACAACACCCTGTAAACACTAGAGAACCAAGAATTGCCTTACCCGAGAAATTTGATGGTACGAGATCAAAGTTTCGAGGGTTCATCAATCAAGTACAATTGGTAATTGAACTTCAACCGCAAAGCTATCCAACTCCAGGATCACAAGTCAGGTTTATTAGCACTCTACTTTCTGGTTCTGCATTATCGTGGTTTTCGTCTTTTCTTGAACAACGAAATCCAATATTGGACAATTTGGAAGCTTTTTTGGCAAAGTTTCGATCTATGTATGGTGACAACGATGCAACTCGTGTTGCAACAAATAAGATCCGAATTCTGCGACAAGGAAATCGCTCTGTAACAGTATATGCTTCACAATTTCGACAACTTGCAATTGACATCAAGTGGGATGATGCTGCACTCATCAGTCAATTTCTTTAAGGATTGCAATATGAAGTAAAGAAATTGATGCTCAACTTACCTGATCCTCAAACTTTGAGTCAAGCAATCGATTTTGAGATAAAATGTGATAATCGACTTTTCGAATTTCGATCCGAAAATCATTCACGGGAACCTCAACGTTATTACTCAATGGCAACATCAACATCTTTGCCAAACGTACATTCAGAAGTAGAAGACATGCAAATTGACGTGGTGCATTTTACACCCCTAACTGAGCAAGAAAAGATTCATCATCGTCAAGAAGGATTATATTTATATTGCGGAGAACCTAAGCACACTGCTCAACATTGTCCAAAGAAACGACGCAACTATAAAATGAGGGGTACGGCGGTCAAAGAAGACAACATGTCAGAAAACGGATTCGTCCAGCTACAATAGGAACCATGCAGCTGGAACCTTGTACAATTCCTAATGAAGGTCCTATCCTCTCCTCAGAACCCTCTTCTTGTTTTATAATAGACTTATATTTAGGACCTAAGAATTACAAAGCCTCTGCTTTATTAGATTCGGGAGCCTCAGTATGTTTTTTAGATGAACAATTTGTTAAAAGTCGTAAAATATCTTTTATACAGAAACCTAAACCAGTACATGTAGAAGTCATAGATGGTCGTCCCTTGTCTTCTGGAGATGTCACTCATGAAACTCATCTTATAAAAGTAACAATAGATGGTCATGATAGCTACATAGCTTTTAACATAATTAAATCCCCGTCCAATCCAGTTATTTTAGGTTTATCCTGGCTAGAAAAATATAACCCTCGAATAGATTGGAATTCGTGTAAACTTGACTTTTCCCAGAGCGTTATTAATAGTTCTACTAACCAAGTAAAAAATTATAAGTCTAGTATAGTAAAATCTGTACTGATAGGTGCAAAAGCATTTATGCACGCAGCAAAAGAAGGATCAACTTTTGCTATTTATGCTGCACCTATTTCTGAAAATGTAAAGACTTCAAGTGGCATTCCAAGTCAATATCAGGAGTATCAAGATATTTTTGAGAACAAGAATGCAGATATTCTTCCTGAGCATCGCCCATATGATTGTTCAATCAATCTCAAGGAAAGAACTCAGCCACCATTTGGACCAATTTACAGTTTATCGCAAGATGAGTTAGCTGAACTCAAGACATATATTGACGAGAATTTAGCGAAGAATTTCATACGCCATTCAAAATCTCAAGCAGGAGCTCCAATTCTATTCGTAAAAAAAAAGATGGATCTTTACGAATGTGTGTTGATTATCGAGGACTCAACAAGATCACAATCAAGAACAGGTATCCATTACCTTTGATATCAGGACTCCTTGACCAGTTGAATCAAGCTAAGATCTATATAAAAATAGATCTAAGAGGAGCATATAATCTAGTATGGATCAAAGAAGGAGATGAATGGAAGACTGCGTATCGAATCAGGTATGGACATTTCGAATATAATGTCATGCCCTTTGGACTCACGAATGCACCAACTACTTTTCAACATCTCATGAATGATATATTTCGTGAATTCTTAGATAATTTTGTCGTTTGCTATCTAGACGATATCTTGATCTATTCTAAGAACGTCGAAGAACATGAAATACATGTTTGTCAAGTATTACAAAAATTTAGAGATGCAGGATTGTACGCTAAGATGGAAAAGTGTGTATTTCACACTACTGAAGTTGACTTTTTAGGATACATCATTTCAAATGATGGTCTCATGATGGATTCTAAGAAAGTCCAAACAATCATGGATTGGAAGATTCCAAGGATAGTAAGAGATGTCCAATGTTTCTTGGGATTTACCAATTACTATCGGATCTTCATCAAAGATTTCTCACGAGTTGCAGCTCCACTTACACACTTGACTAGTAAAGAGAAATTCCAATGGAATCAAGAATCGGAAGCAGCATTTGAAGCCTTGAAGACATCGTTTGTCTCTGCACTAGTCTTATATCGTCTTGACTTTTCCAAGGCATTTTTTATGGAAACAGATGCATCAGATTTTGCCTTGGGTGCAGTTTTATCACAAATGGGATCAGATGACAAACTTCATCCAATAGCTTTTCATTCAAGAAAATTCTCAGCAGTCGAGATCAATTATGAGATCCACGATAAAGAACTTCTTGCGGTCGTGGATTCCTTTCAAGAATGGCGTCATTATCTAGAAGGCGCTTCTAGTCCAGTCACTGTGTATACAGATCACAAGAACCTCGAGTATTTCATGTCAGCACGCGTATTGAATCATTGTCAAGCTCGTTGGAGTATGTCTTTGTCAAGATTTGAGTTCATTATCACTTATCGGCCAGGAAAACAACAAGGTTTGTCCGATGCCCTATCTAGACGTTCTTATTTTGTACCAAAAGAAGGAGATGCAGCTTTTGAACAACAAAGAACGGTCCTCTTGAAACTGGAGCAATTTCATCTCCAAGCAATGAAATTAACATTGACTGTTGATTCAACTTTTCTCAAGCAAATCCAGTCCAGTATGTCCTCAGACCCTCTTGTTCATGATATCGAGAATAATTCTTTCAAGTCTCATGATCCTTCTAAGTTCGAGTTCAAGAATAATCTATTATATTTTGAAGGACGCCTATATGTTCCAGAAGGAGAAGCACGTTTACGTGTTCTTCAAGCACGTCATGACTTTCCAGTAGCAGGGCACTTTGGATATAATAAGACTTTGGAACTCATATCAAGAGATTTTGGTGGCCACAAATGTGGAAGTCAGTCAAAGACTTTGTACAATCTTGTGATATTTGTTCAAGATCAAAAATTCCTCGTCATCGACCTTACGGACTTCTTCAGCCATTACCTATACCAGAACAACCATGGTCTTCTGTTTCTATGGATTTCATCACAGATCTTCCAAGCTCAAGATCTTATGATTCTATATTTGTGATAGTAGATCGTTTCACCAAGATGGCACATTTTGTGCCATGTACAAAATCTATCACAGGTGAAGAAACAGCTAAGCTTTTCATTGATAATATCTATCGCTATCATGGATTACCTAAAGATATCATATCAGATAGGGGAACTCAATTTGTGTCAAGATTCTGGAGGACCCTTTTCAAGATTTTAAAAGTGGACATAAAGCTATCTTCGGCTTTCCATCCTCAAACTGATGGACAAACAGAGCGCATAAACCAAGTCTTGGAGCAATATTTAAGGTATACTATCAACTACCAACAAGATGATTGGACAACCCTTCTGCCATTGGTAGAGTTTGCTTATAATAATACGGTACATTCTTCCACGCAACAAACACCTTTCTTTGCCAATTATGGCTATCATCCACGACTTGATATTTTTGATTTTTCAAAAGTTGATAATCCTGCAGCAGAAGATATGGTAAATCGGTTGTCAGAATTACATGCAATAATGAAGACGCAATTGAAGGAAGCTCAAGAACGACAAAAGATAAACGCAGATCTATATCGTAAGGAGCAACCACAACTCAACATGAGTGATAAGGTATGGCTACTTCGTCGCAATATCAAGACTACTCGACCTTGTGACAAGTTGGACTATCGTAGGCTTGGCCCCTTTTCTGTTTCTGAACAGATCAACCCAGTTGCATCTCGGTTACATCTACCGGAGTCAATGAAGATCCATCCTATATTCCACGTGTCTCTTCTTGAACCATATAAGACAGTGGATATACAAGGAAGAAGACAAATGCCACCGCCTCCTACAGAAGTAAATAATAATGAAGAATTTGAGGTGGAAGAGATATTAGACTCAAGGCGGCGCCGAAATAAGCTGGAATATCTTGTTCATTAGCGCGGATATGATATTAGTAAACGCACATGGGAGCCATCCAGGAATCTAACAAATGCATCAGCTAAAGTCAAAGTTTTTTATCAACGACATCCATCAAAACCAAGATGAAAATCTCTCTTATAAAAGAGACAAGATTAAGGCAAGATAACATTCAATTTCCTATCCTTGTTTGTAACTTCTTTGCATTTGTGACGCTAATTAGATGGAGAGCCAACAACCAGCGGATTCATCTCAAGAACCTTCGTTTGCTGACCTATCGGACGAGACATTACGATTGTCACAACCTTCAAGACGATGCAATCGAGATGAAGATCTTCAAGAACGACATGTTCTTTCTCGAATAGATGGTGAGATACAATGCGTTTGGTATCACGATTTGGGAAGGGACTCCCGATGTTTGGTGATTTTGCTAGAGGTAGGAACAACTCCTGATGGTGTTCCAAATATTCTATTCGAAGGAAGTTACGAAGGCCTCAACAATGATCAAATAACTGGGTGGTCTTCCCGCTCTGGTATGGGACACTACCGGTGGTTGAGAGGCCCTATCAATCATCTTCGAAGAGAACAGAGATCAGAGTATGTGGCGAATACAATTCATCGCATCATAGATTTCTTCAACATATGATGACCGCTCTTCATGGAACTCGTCTCTAGAAGGGGGGGTAATGTCACAGCCATAATCATGTAAGCTAATAATTACATATAGAAATAGGTAGAAGTAAGTAAAAGTAGATAAAAGTAAGTTAATTCTATAATATTTAATATGAAAGCTTCCTAGAAACTTCCTAGACGCTGCTTTGACTTCATAGGTGTCTTTAATTGACTTTTTGGATTAGAAACGTGGTCAACAAGTTGGCCATGTGCCACACATGTTGTTAGCTTGAAGATCAAGCTAACTATGTGGCCCACACGTAGAAAAACTTGCCTTGTAGGTCAAGGCATGTGTCCTACAAAGTCAACACATATTGGAGGTCCTATAGAATGTTGCCACGTAGCCCTTAGTTAGATAGTATATATAGAGACAAGAGTGAAGGCTTCTTCACTCTTGTCAATTCCTTTCTTGCTCCTAGTCCAGGTTCAAGAGTCTTTAGTTTCTTGTCTTGTGGCAATAGCCATTCCAGTTTCCTTTTAATATACCTACTTGTTTATATTTTGACTTATTATATCGAGATAGCCTTTTTGTGTATATTTTCCCTCATCGAGTCTTTGTCCTTGACACTAACTTACCTCTTCTTTGCCAAGAATTAACAACCTTTTCTATCTCATATTCTATTATATTATCTATTTCAATGCAAGGCAGTGATGGTTGTATTCTTTTTAGAATAGTTGATTTGGAATAAGCCTCTTAAAGAGAAATATGAAAGATTGCATATAGCTTCATAGATGTGAGTAGTTTTAACTAATATACTATTGGGTTGATTTTCTTTTGAATACAGAATGGCCCTAGTTTTTGATAGTCCAACTTATTACAGGGTAAATTAGTCTTAATATATTATCAAAGAAGCCATATTTTATTTCCAAATTAAAAAGAAAAAGATTCTTTTCTAAATTTTTCTAAGGATGCTTTATAAGAATTTTGAATTACTTCTTCAACCTTTAGAGCAGGATATGATCTTCTTGATAAAGCATCTTATAGTCCTTGTTGCTTCCGCAGTCGATATGTAATTACAAAATCAAAACAAAATAATGACATATTTCAACAAGTTTGGCGGTAATTTAAAACCAAAGTTGAAATGAAATACTCCAAGTTTTTGTAATTTGTATATACAATGAGATGATGTATAGCATCTTCTTGTAAGTAATGCCATTCTTCAAAAGAATCTACAATTATAAGAAGTTTTTTATTATAAATTTCATAATTGATCTCTGCAATTCAAAACTTTTTAGAATAGAATGCAATTTGATAGAGCTTTCTTTCTTTTCTCATTTGTGATAGTACAACTTTTAATGCAAAGTTGGAAGCATCAATCTCCAAATAGAAGGCCTTTGTTAAATCTAGATGTAATAAGATTGGAGCTATAATGAAAGTTACCTTTAAATCTTGAAAAATTCTTTGTACTTGAAATCTCCATTTTAATTTGTCTTTGGATGTCAATCAACTGAAATAAATAGCAATTTAGAAATAATTTTTAATAAATATCTAATAGAAATTAATAAATCCAAAGAAACATTATATATCTTGTATTTTTTTTGAAATTGCCTACTTTGTTATAACTTGAACTTTCTTCGAGTCCATCAACATGCCTTCATTGGATATAATATGTCCAAGAAATTCTACTTTTAGTTGATAGACTACACATTTTTCCAATTTCGCATATAATCTTGTATCCCAAAACTTTTGCAAGACTAATCTCATATGGTTTTTATGTTCTTCAAGAATTTGGAATAGATTAAGATATTATCAAAATAGCAAATAAAAAACTTATGTAAGAATTCTTAAAAAGCATCATTTATTAAATGCTAGAATATAGCTCAAGTATTTGTAAATCCAAAAGACATGACATTATATTCAAAATATCCGTACCTCATCTAAAATAAAGTCTTCTATTCATTTCTTTCTTTAATTTGCACCAAATTGTATGTTCTATAAAGATCTATTTTAATGTAGACCTTCACTTGACCGAATTGCTCCAAACATCCTCATATTAATGATAATAGGTAACAATTCTTCATTGTTATTTTGTTGAGGCTACAATAATCAATACACATTTGCAAACATTCATCTTTTTTCTTCAAAAAAAGTATTAGTGCACTTGTTGGAAATTTGAAATGTCAAATAAAGTTTCGTGCAGGATTTTTGTCAATATAATAATTTAATACTAAAAGCTTATTTTGTGATAGATTGTAGATTGGACCAAATGGTGATTCAGCCCCTTCTTGAAGTTTGATGGCACAATCATACAGTTGATGCTTTGGCAATATATCAACATTTTTTTTCAAAGACATTTAAATTTTTTTTTATGTTATTTTATTCTATTAATACATTTCTTTGTAAAATTCTATGAAAATTGACCTTGATAACATTGAAATAATCAGTTATTATGCTTCATACCTTAGCTAATAGCTCCATTGAGTGTTTGAAGATTAAGTAATAATAATAGGTCTTAATATCATTTCTTAGTCTTTATTAGAATTGGCTTATAAGAGCTTGTTTATCCCAATTGATGTCATAAGCCAATTGCCTAAAATCAAATACATAAATTGATGTAGAACATGACCTTTGATGTAATGAACAAATCTTTATTGTTATTCATTGAGCCTTGTCATGTTTTCTAAATGCCTCTGCAAATGCTTCTAAAAAAGCTTCAAAGTTGCTCAAGATTATAAATATCTTTTCAAATAAAGAAGCAAATCAAGATAAGGCTTATCTTATAAGCAAGATTTTAACTAAATCAACTTATAACTCTTCTATTGGATAGTGCTCAAGTTATAAAAAAAATTACCAATTGAATTTGGTCAACAAATCCTTGAAACTTGAAGTATATACTATCAAATTTAAGGCTTCTTATGTTGTTGAATATGTAAATTTTTTATTTGAGGTACAAATATCACCACCTCTTTAGATGTAGAAGCTTAGGCAAGTAATTACATCACAAGTTAAATTACTCCAAGTCTTTTATCACCATGAAATCTTACAAAAAATCCCTCTATTTTAGTAGTTCTATGAAATAAATCATTTAATGTCTTTATAATAATATCTAACTTGGACTCAGCCATAATAACATCTTTATCTTCAACCATCTTAAAAGAAAAATAGGAAGTTTTTAAACAATATTAATTAAGAGGATGATACTTCGTAACTTCTAAAGTACTTAAATGCTTTCAAGGAGGAAAATAATCTATTCTCTATTAAAAAAGATTAAACTTTAGTATTAATAGGAGGACATTTTTTACAAATTATTATAGATATACTATACAAAAGACCAAACAAGAAATTGAACAGAAGAGCTTTAATAAGAAAACAAATAAGAACTTAATTAAATGGGATGAATACAAGATTAAGAAAATAAAATGTAAGCCAGAGCTTCAAAAGATGTGTTGTCAAGATTGAGGATCCCCTCAACGTCAACTCCAATATATACTAGGTATTATGAAGCTTTTTGAGAAGTTTTCATATTGCTTGAAGATGAAGCAACCTTAAGAAGCTTCTTGAAAAGTTTCCATATTACTTTAAGATGAAGTAACTCTAAAAATCTTCTCAAATAACTTCTTTAATTTTCCTAGAACTTTTTAAAATCTATTAGAATATTCTAAAAGCCTTCTAAAACTTTTAAAAATATTTTTAAAAATATTCTAAGAATATTTTAAAATATTTTAGAACATAATAGAATATTCTAAAAATATTTTCAAAAACTTCTTGTTGTATGTTTATAACAACTTCTTCTAAAGCATTGGACAAATAAAGTCTTCATCATACTTAGGCTTTACTCTTTAATTGCAAATGGAGCAAAGGCTCTAAGTTTTGGATATACATATATATATATATATATATATATATATTTCAAGATTAAAATAAAATAATTTTCCACTTTTAAATCAATATTCTTAGATACTTCATTAAAGTAAAAAATAGATTTTTATAAAATAGCAAAGAATCTTTTTTAATTGATATACTTATTTTTATTTTTAAAATTTTAAAATTTTACAAAAGAAAAATGAAAACTATTGAAGATATTTGTAACTAAGAATTTAATTACTTCATGACTCTTGGCAAGATTAGCCAAAGTTTTGATTTTAAAGACAATGAAACAAAAATTTGGCATATTTGTTAAATTAATATATTGGTCTTTGGAGATTTATTATATACTTTAGGTATAATATTTACAATCTAATGATTAGATTAGATTATAAAGTTCAAACAAATTTTCTTATTAGACTATATCTTTTAGTTTAATAATACCAACTTCAATACACTTCTAACAATTAGTTTATTATATTAAGATACTAAAAAATTAAAATATTTGTCATTGAAAAGCAATCAAGTCTTTTACACCAATACAATAACCTTTCAACTTTTCAAAATACACAACCTCTTGTTATTCAAGCACAAAGCTTAGAAAATGTATAGTAATATATATTTAAAAGATTATATTGGTTATAAAAGTAAAAGTTGTGAATGAAAATGATAAAAATATCCAATTATTTTTTTGATATGATTGCATGAAAAAAATTTGACCCTTAATTATATTCATTGGGAGTTAAGAATCAATATTACAACTTATACCACCAAATTTGGTAGATAATTCCTTCAAAAAAGTTTTTTTAGAAATTTTAGAATCTAATTAGATTTAAATTGATAAATAATATAGAAAAAAACTACAATTTTATTTAAAATAAATTTTGATTTAAACCAATGACTTATAAAGAAGAAACTTTATTTTGATTCATTTATCATAGAAATCAAGTTATTTATGTTTAGAAAACATAATTATACAAAGATATCTCATCTTTTTGCCAACTTTGCAATTTATGACTATGAAAAATTATTCTATAGATTTTGGAATTGTTCTCAAGCTAAAAGAATCAAAAATTAGGTCACCTCAATAATGCATAAATTAGCCATTAATTCCAAAAGATATAACTATTGTCAAATATTAATATAGTAATAAGCCATTTTTAACAAAAGTTCCTATTTAAATTTAAAAGACTTAGAACAATTTGGTCTTTTTATAGAACCTATTTATGGATGATATTGAGGTAATATAATAATATTTTTTATCAACATTAAAGCATGATGCAATAAACAAGTAATTTTTTATATATGGTTGAATTTTCAAGACTATGATTAAATATTTTAGAAATTCATCCATGACAACTAAATAAAAAATCGGATAATAGTGAATCAATGTTATATAATTTGAAGATATTATACATAGATAAGAAACTTCTAGACTTTTGACATAAAAAATCCATAGTATAATTTCTATTATAATAAAATAATTATATATATATATATATATATATTAATTCAATAACTATCATTGATATATATATATATATATTTAAAATAATTAGGTAGAAATAAGTAGAAGTAAGTAAATTTAATAATACTTTATAGGAAAGCTTCTTAGAAGCTTAAATAGACACGGATCTGATTTTATACATGTCTATAGGTAATTGGTAGGTTAAAAATGTGACCAATTATTATAAACATCCAATAAGAAGATTTTAGAAATATTCTATGAATATTGTATTAGATTCTAGAAGGTTTTATAAGATTTTAAAAAGATTTCTATAATATTTTAGATAGTTCTTAGAATATTTTAGCGGATCGTAAAAAGTTTTAAGAGGATTAATGAAGTTGGTTGAGAAGCTTCCTAAAATTGCTTCATCTTCAAGCAATATGGGAACTTCTTGAGAAGCTTCTTAAAGTTGCTTCATCTTCAAGCAATACAAAAATTTCTTAAGAAGCTTCCTAATACCAAGTATATATTAGAGTTGAGGTTGAAGAGATCCTCAATGTCAACAATATATCTCTTAGAGCTTTAACTCACTTTTCTTGATGTTGATTTTGTACTCATCTAGTTGAATGAAGTTCTAGTTAGCTTTCTTGTTAAAATTCTTTTGTTCAACTTCTTGTTTGGTCTCTTGTATAATGTATCTGTGACACCAACAATATGTGCAACACATGGTCATGACCATGTGTTGCACATATTGACTACTTGTGGTAGAAGTTCATCATGTGATATTTATGTGAAATATGTCTTGTAAGTTAAATATATATTTGAAATGCTATAAAACATCATCATATAACTTTTAGTTAATAGTACATATATAGGCAATAGTGATGCCTTCTTCACTCTTGTCAACATCTTTCTTATTTTTAATATTGTTTCAAGAGTCTTTAATATTTTTATGTTTGACAATAACCATTATAGTTTTGATATTATACTATCTTTGAGTAAATATCTATTGTATTCGAGTGACACAAAGTATTAAAATTTTGATTGTTTGTGATTCATGTCCTTGACAACAACTAACATATAAATTGAATGGTTGATTTGTAGAGTTTGTACTTCACTCACCATCCAATCATTTGGATTCCTAATTTCTAAATGCCATGTACTTAGTTTCTATTAACCAATGCATTTGATATACTTTGATTATGTTAGATAAATAAATATATAAAATAAAAAAATTGAAAAGAAAACCAATGAGGTAAATTCTTTGGAACAAACAATGAGTTTGAGTTGAATTTTTGTTCTTTAATATGAGTTTTTTTACATATACTTATTTTTGAAGAAGTAATTAGTTGAGTAAACAATCCTACATGCATATGTGGAATTGTTTTTTTTGTTCCATAAAGGTATGCAAAGAAAGAAAAAGAAAGACTCAAATTCACAGTGGAGCTAATGCAGAACGAATCAGGGAGACTTGCCACGTCACTTCGCATTCCGGATACTGGTGTCATGGTTATTATCACATGTGTGATTCATGGCCGTGTATGACACGTCATTCCACCCTCGACTTCGAAATAGGTCCCACCCGTGATAAAACAATCTCACGGCAACCAGTGTCTTAACCTCATGACCGCGGATGCTTATCGCGACGTCTTCGCAGAGGAAGTCCATTCACTGTCATTTGGCTTTGTTTCCCGAGCTTGGGTTAGGGTTTCCAGATCCGTGCTCGGTGTGTCTCCGGCCTCTTGCTGCCCGTCAATGTTGCATCTTCCCCCTCTTTTTCTGGTGTCCTATGGGTGAGTTCATGTTTATTCTTTGAGGTCCCGTTTTATCTTGATTTTGGATAGTGTGTTCAGTGTGTTTGGGTACATAACGAGGTTGGTTGTATCGTTGAGCTCTAAGGTCATGGGCTTTAGAGAGTGAATTTATTGGGGTGACGTAGCGAGGGTTGGGGTTTAAATCATGAGAGGGGGTAGGATGGTAGATTGTGGTGCTGGTAGAGTGGAGGAGGAGTAGGAGGAGAGCTTTGCAGTATTTTTATTTGAGGTTTATGGGGGTGATTATTTTTAACGATTTAGAAATGGTTTGAGGTGTGAGTGTCTTTTGATAAGCCGCGAGAAGTGATACGTTGGGGAAATTTACATCTTTGTTACGAAATTGAGAACGCAACGGCGGTTTGGGGGATACGACTTGCGGTGGATATTGGCGCCATTCCTGAGAAATTTAGTCGTTTTTGTTATCTCATTGGTGTATTCAAGCTTGGGAGCGTCTAGGAGCAGCCTTTCCAGTTCGTGCAACCACTTGGGAATATGAGTACAAGAATTGACAGACCTGGATGTGTCGAGCTGCTTTTCTGCTCAGTCACGGAGGCATCTCCGTTGTAGTGTTAAGGGGAGGGATTTTTGTGGCCAGATTACGGAGGGAGGATGTATTATAGAGCTGGCGGACGGATTTAATTTCAGCGAGTAGTGATTAGGTATCGTGTTTCGCTCTTGGGACTATCACTTTGACGCCTTTGTAGATGCGATGTCTGTCCCTGAGTCTAATGGCAGTACTTGTCTGTTTAATTCATGAGATTCTGTTTTGGCCCAGTTGTGCAGATTAGCCTAACCCCCATGATCCTAGGGTGGCTCAAAACAGGTCGCCACCACTGTGGCATTGAGTTGATCCTATTCAATAATGGCAGGGGTAGGAGACGAGTATGACAGCAGGAGAAATTTTTATCCTGATCCTGGAAATGCATGGGATGGTCAACCTTACGATCCAGTGTCCCAGCAACAACCCAATTGGTATAGTTATTATCCGCCCCAACAGCTTGATGACAGGGGGCAGGCTGGTCAAGAAGGGATAGCAGTTCCTCCTTTACCCGCAATGCCACCTCCGCAGGCACCTCTACCACCGGGTTTGACCACAACACCAACCTGGTCAGTAAGCGATCAGGGGGTAGCAAATGGCGGCAACAACACCACATACACTGGCCACAGCAGTTACAGTCATCTTCCGCAGCAGGGTCAAGAGTATACCGGCTATGGAACAAGTGAAATACAGCAAGCTGTTAACTATGCCCACCCTCAGACGGCGAATGGCTCACAGCCATATGCACAAGGATATGCGGGGTACAATTACATGCCCGATCAGAATGCATACAACCATCAGGGATACAATAATAATTGTTTTCAGAAACATGGAACGGAATCATATACCCAGAATGTAGGTGCTCCTTACGCTCCCCCCAACCAGTATCAGCTCACGGATGCAACTTTGTATGCAAGCACCTCCAACTACTATGATCTCAACGGCTATCAAAGTGCTGGCTCTCGGGGTGAGGGTGGACAAGGTCAGGCCTCCTGGAGTGATCCCAAACAGGGGCAATACAGTTATACAAGTTACGCAGTGCAAAATGTGGATACCAACGCCGCCTATGGTACTGCCAAACTTAATCCGGAAGACAATGTGCAATTTGCACCAGACTATTCGCAGCAGTGGGCTGATTACTACGCGAGTTTGAATGCCGTTCCACAAACTGACACTGAAAGTACAGTCGCTCTTCAAGCAGCTTCGAGCGCTCCTGCAGCCCCGACGCCTGCTCCATCGTATGCTAGTGTTGTTGCTGCTCCAGCTGCTCAGCAACCTCCACCTCCCGGTACAGCAGCACATCATTATTCTTGGCAAGCCGCTGCAGCGTCGTATGCTGTATCTCAATCCTCTCAGGATTCCACAATCGCTGAAGCTTCTGGTGCAGGAACTCCTTGGAATGCTAATGCTAACCTAACATCTCAAACCCATTGGAATCCTAGTTCTAACCAGACTTCTCAGAGCGACCATTTTAACCAAAGTCAATTTCCACCTTTAGATAAGCATCCAAGGACACCTGTAAATCAGCATCATCAACAGTCTCAGGTCACCCACAATCTTCAGCAGCAGCAGCAAAGTAAATCACCTAAGCTGCATATCGTGACCAATCCGCGTATTACAGCTACTATCGGTAGTTTAGGGTCGGGTAAAGAAACACATAAACCAGCTTATATAAGTGTTCCTGCTAAGAAATCCTCTTCTAGTGTTTCTACAGATGCTGTTGCTGATGCCACGCTACAGGCTGAAAGTTTTCCGTCGTCGTTGCGGACTTATGTGGAAAGAGCCCTGTCACGTTGCAAAGATGAGTCGCAGAAAGCAACTTGTCAGGAGATAATGAAGGACATGATTACAAGGGCTTCTAAGGATGGAACTTTGTTTACTAGAGATTGGGATACGGAGCCACTTTTTCAACTACCTGCTCCGTCATCTTCATCTGTTAAGAAGGAAACGGTACAACATAATAACTCAACTAAAAGCGAGTGGAGTCCTGCCAGGCGCTTGAAAACTCGTTGGGAACCTCCTGCTACGGTGAACTCGGATGATAAACCAGGACGAGTTCATGGTTTTCACAACTCTTTCAGGGAAGGTGGTCATGACTTGTCCAAAGAGGACAGCACGCAATCCCATTCCAAATGGGAGAAGCGTGAGGATTTATGGATTAAGAGTACCATTGCAGGCAATGAACACTTAAAGAATATGTCAAAAAGAGGCTTGAAAAGGCTTCGTAAAGGGATTCTGTCACAGGGAGGTGAGAATGGTTCCAGTGACAGTGAAGAGGAGCATGCACACGGAGTTCATCTTGGATCTTTGTCAACGGCTGATACTCCGGAAGAGAAGGAAAGACGGCAGAATCGGTTTAAACGTTTTGATCGAGGTAAGGATTCAGGCAGAGGAGGGAAGGGATCTGGACGAGGAGAGCGGGGACCAGCGGCGGGGAGTGCAAGTGCACGGAGAGCCACAGCTCTACAGTTAGCTCTAAATTCAGGGGATGGGCAAAATGGACGTGCTGTAGAGGATATTGACTGGGATTCTTTGACTATACGAGGGACATGCCAAGAGGTTGAGAAGCGGTATCTCCGACTCACTTCTGCGCCAGACCCCAACACAGTTAGGCCGGAGGATGTTTTGAAGAGAGCGTTAGAGATGGTTAAAAGTACAACCAAGAGTTATTTGTTCAGATGTGAGCAGTTCAAGTCGATACGGCAAGATCTAACTGTACAGCGGATTCGCAACGAATTTACTGTCCAGGTATATGAGACGCATGCTCGCATGGCATTGGAGGCTGGTGATTTACCTGAATACAACCAGTGTCAAACACAACTCAAGTCCCTTTACGGAGACGGCATCAAGGGTTGTAGCAATGAGTTTGCTGCTTACAGTTTGTTGTACATTTTGTTCAACCGCGGCAATAGCAGAGATCTTTTGTCTGCTATGGCGAAATTGACAGAAGAAGGAAGGAAAGACGAGGTAGTAAAGCATGCTCTGGAAGTACGTCATGCAGTGGCAATCGGCAACTACACGACTTTCTTTCGCTTGTATAGAACAGCTCCAGTTCTGAGCCCTTGCTTGATGGACAGTCACGCTGAGAAGATGCGATTTGAAGCTGTGAAATTTATGACACGCTCTTACCGTCCCACCATTCCTGTTGCTTCTGTGGCGCGGGTTCTAGGCTTTATTATCGAACCAAATTCAGAAGGAGAAAATGAAGAGCTCGAGGAATGCGAGGAGTGGTTGAGGGCCCATGGTGCTTATCTTCAATTCGATAGTACCATAAGTGAGCTAGTTATGGAAGCGAAGTTGAGTCAAACAAGCTTATTCATGCCTGAGCCTGAAGACGCGGTTCCCCATGGAGATGCAAATCTTGCGCTTAATGACTTCTTTTCTCGCTCTTAGAATTCATTGGTCCAAATGTTAAGCAATGTTTGACACATTTGCAAACTCATTAGGCAAATTGACCTCTCAAGTTTGTTTGTTTGTTTTTTTTTCAGAAAGCTATTGATCCTGTAACAAGTACATAACAGCTGTGGAGGCACAGTAGGGAGCATGCTTGAACAGCTTGGTTTAACTCCATACTATTGTGCAGAAAACTGCAGAGACCTTTCCCTACTAAAGTTTTTCATTGTGACCCGTCATATAGGGTCGCACGAGGATGAAGTTGTGTGGCCTCCAAACCCCTTTTTCTACATGTCACAGCTTTCTGCAATCTGGACGTTTTTGTAACAGACGAGGTCTGAACATCTAATCATTTTGTACAGGTATATATCATGGGTATGTAAAGTCAAACGACTGTCATACCATCTCAATTGAAGAAACATTACTTGTGATTCAAGGACAAGGCAACTTGAAGAAATATGGTAAGTGTTGGTGGCTTCTTGTGCAACAAGTATAGGAAAAAGTGATTTTAGGGCAAGTCGGACAATATTGTAAAATGTACGAAGAATATTGGATAGTACGATGATGCTTTTGTACGCACTTTTCCCATTAGTAGTTGCAAATTTGCACACAATATAATGTTGGTTGCTTTCATCTTACCATATATCTATATATATACAAAAATGTACATGTCAGTGAGACGATAATATTGGAAATTTAGTAGCGAGATCGGTCATGCTCATCCTTAAATATTTATGCACTGTTTACCGGTATACTCTAATTGTGATCGTTGTGAAGGATGAATAAATCTATAAACCTTGCTTGGAAGTTAGTTCACGGCAACAGCTGAGAATCTGATAGCTGACTGATCCTGAAGAGTGATTTCACTCCAATTTAATTGTTCCTGACCATCAAGAAGGTTTTGTTAAGGTTATGTCAATGGCAATTCGGTGGATGTAGAAATTGTCGTCGAATCTTCTCCTTGTGAGTGAATTATTCACTTGAAGAAGCATAAAAAATGTAGGATAAGGTACTTCGGTGACGATGCTGAAGTGTTGAAGGCCCGTATACCTCGTGATAGCAGCGACAACGTCTTCGGCGTAGTGCTGAATTAGTCGGGATCAGTATGAAGCCTCCTTCTCCTTCCAACTGAGTTGGCGAGCTTTGACGCCGATCGCTCAGCGTAATCGATATAATAATTCAATGAGGACTAACAAATCCTGGTTGAGAGGGACTAGATGTTTTGAGCTCAATCACCACATGTACGTTGCTGGATGAGACTCCCAATTTGTTAGTCAGATTTTCCGGGGAAAATAAATGCTGGTCAGCTGGAAATTGGAGACACCCTCAGATCGGTCTAAAGGGCTGCTTCCTAGGCGTCGTCTTACTCGGAGCATAATGTCCCGAATGACCGGAATTGCTTTCCAGAGATGGGCACCTGAGCAGCCGGCTGGTGCTCCGCAGGGGACTCGTCCTGCTGCTGGAGTTCTCGATCACACTGGATCGTCGGGTGGCTCTGAAATTAGGAGATTTCGCCCTTGTGAGCGCCGGTTTGCGAATCTCAGGTGACGAGGGTGCAGGCCCTTGATAAAATCGTGGGACGGGATTAGCTTTGTAATTCAAGCTCTTCCGCAGCTCCCTCAATTGCGCCTCTTTCTCCTCTTGCACTTTCTGCTCCTGCCGTTTCTTCTCCACTTCCTTGACTTTGAGCCGCTCCTCGACCTTGGCGTTGTAGTCCTTACGTCGCTCTGCTCTCTGGTCCGTCCTGAAATTGAACCCCATGCACTCTGTAACAGTGGGATTGTTCTTGGCGTGGTCTGGCTTCGCAGGTGCATGGTGTTCCTTACGAGTTTTTTTCGGAACCACTCTAACTGGAGTCGTGATTCCAAACGCTGTGTGCAAAGAGCCTTTGGACGCGGCCTGATTGGGAGTTAGAGGCGGTTTCACAGCTTTCAGAGCTGCAGCTCGTGTAGGAGTGAGAAACCGTGGTGGTGGCGTGGTAGGACCCTCTATGGATAAATTTGGCCTTTTGTCCTTCGGCATATCGCTGTATACTGTGTCCTTCCACGATGAGCTGCACACCACTGGTGACACTGACCGATCCGAAGCAGCACGTGCCAGACCTGAAGTGACGGTACGCCGTGGGCTGGACAATTTTTTAGGAGTTGCGATGTTCCCAACTGAGGGAGAAATAGTACGGTGGCTGGCACCGTTGGCCTGCTCTTGCATGTGGGAAGAAATGGGCGATCTTGAGCGGTCTGCCATTATCCGTTTCTCGGAGAAATTCCTGGGTGCAGGCTTACCTGAGAGCGCACGTGCGGCCTCCTCAAGCAACTTATTTCTAGAGAACCTTTCACCAAGCGGACTCACGCTAGTCTCATGTCCCGTTTTGGCCCGCTCAGGAGTCTTCGGCCCCTTTGACTGTGTCTGCGTCGCTCTCGAAATGAGACTTAACCTTCTAATCTGAGGAATTTCAAGCACCTTCGCCGCCTCAGAATGCAAATCAAATCCATCCTGCAACTCCTCATTCTCAGATTGTTTGATAGCTACTTTCAGACTTTCAAACCTCGTCGGCGAGGCGGCTCGCCCTCCTAGAATATTCACTAAGCTCTTGAAAGAGGGATTAGATTGCAACACCTTCCGCCTAGCCCCTTCAAGGATAGCACTGGCCGGCTTCGCCGCTTCAGTGACAACATGCTTGCTAACTTCAGGTTGGGCTGGTTCCTCCGAGAGCGGGGCACTTACGCGAGCTAGCAGCGAGTCGGTGCTACCTTCATGATGAGCCGGAGGCATCTTCTGTGGGGACACGTCGACGGACTTCCCAGACTCAGTACAGACCAATGCCATGCTGGGACTGGGGATTTCCCCGTCACCCCCATCGACTGGAAACTCAAACTCAGGAAAGTCGGAGTCCTCATCGTCGGACGGTACGGGATTCAGGGTGTGATCATTGTTGGTGACGACCTCGACCTCTTGTGCCATGACTTCTGAAGATCTTCTCGGTCCCCGAGAGAGCCCGAGGCGCCGGAAATGTTCACTGGCTGCAACGAAACCTAATCCCAGAAAAATCGAAACCTGCGCCGAGCACAACATTCAGTTTTTTGTATTGTACATCATCGTGCTACAAATGAAAATTTCAAACTAGAAGAAGTTCGATTCAAAGAGAGCATATCTACGGAGATTGTACTAATAGCACCCAGAGAATCACACATCCTCATCCCTAACCTTTGTTTCAATTCTCGTTCTAGTGGATAAGAAGCAGATATCATGAGACGATGGACTGGATATCTGGGATAATTCGGGAGAGAGAGAGGAAAGAAGGAAAAAAAAAAAAAAAAAAAAAAACGTAAACGTAAACGTAAACAAGCACACAAAAATAATAATAATAATAATAATAAAACACGATCACAACCACATAGATTTCGCAGAAGACAGACAACGATGAGTAGCAGAATGGCTAGATGGACATACTAGGGTTTCCCAGAAACCTGTCACACAAGCTCTCTAAACAGCCATGTCAAAAAGTCAGCACACCATGTAAAAAAAACGCGATAAATCTCACACCTAAGATGGAACGAATCGGTGGATTGAATGGAGGCCAGCGCCAACTCCACCGACTGGGATCAGCGATGCAACTCAACCTAAACCAACTCAACCCAAGCGGTCGATCAGGTCACACGTTGAGTGAATTCGCCACAACGAGAGTGCAGTGTGGAAACTCCAGGCAGGGGAGAGTCCCGGGGGGTGGTACATGAGCAGAGCAGCGCAGTGGTCGAAACCACCGAGCACTTCCTGGACTCATGGCCTGGCCAGTGCATCCGAGGGTGGCATCGGTCTAATTCCGGACCCCTCCGGCGCCATTGCCAAGTCCACCTCATCCACCCCCCCGCCCCCGCCCCCGCCCTCCCCTTTCACATTCCCATTCAATTTCAAATCTGAGCACGGCGCGCGCGGGAGCGCAACGCCCGGGCGGCTTGGGCGGGGGTGCCACCCCCCCCCTTTGGGGCTGAACCCGGGCTGGGCTAGGCTGTGTGCCCCTCTTGCTCCGTATAGTGAACCCCACCTTGTGTATTTCTAACGCACTGATGGGATTGAACCTGATGGGGTTGAAGACTCGGACACTATCAAATGTTTGGATCTTCTACAAAGTTCATTATGCATGGAATGAAAGGCCATGCATTCACACACTTGTAGATAGATACATATATATATATATATATATACCTTGAAGATTTCAGTTATTGGTATAATACAATTTACAAATAGAAGCATACTTCTCTGTGTGCGTGTGTATATATATATATATATATATATATATATAATGCAATTGGTGAATTTGAGTAGTTTAACGGAACATGTTCTTATCACAAAATTATACAACACTAGAAAATCAAATCTTCTAGTGCGAATGAATGGAGTTTTGATAATGTTTTTACCAAAATATTGTCACCCTGAATATTTACTTTTCAGATTTCCAAATCTCTCTTACACACTCTCTACATACGTACATATACATATACATATACATACATACACACACACACACACATACACATATATATATATATACATATATATATATATATATATACATACACACACATACAAATACATCATAGCCATTTTGCAAGCACTACACCTCTGAAACTAGAACTCCAAAAGGGGTGCCACCCAAAGTGGAACACACACATACTAAAACACAGATCACAACCCAGAGAACAGTCTCCAATAGACGAAATGCTTCAAAATTGACCCCCAACCAGTTGTCAATCACAACATTGTGCTGGAAAGATGGGTGTTGAAAAGATAGTATTTTGAAAAATGGGTCCGGTTCAGAAGCTGCAACAGTCCGAAAGCATCACCGGAAGAGTCGGGGGGGGGGGGGGGATAGCAGAATCCCAGAATCTGAGAATCCAGTGCAGGAATTCAAAACCCCGACGGACCTCAGTACCTGACATGCCTTCCTTCTTCCGCTATATGCATCCCCCTGCTCCGGATGCGCATCGAAAGCCAAAGCTACAGCTAAATTGTAAACTAGACCCATGAAACTAGAATAACAACACACACACCTACACACTCTCCTGCTCCAGTGCTTAGTATAGCAACAGTTGATGATTCTGGAGAGACAAACTCGGCACCCATTGGGGGGAGTTTTGTGCTTCTAAACCCAGCTCATATCTGGACTCCCTCCTTTCCTTTTTGCTATTCTGTATTGCTTGCTTTTCTTTCCACTGCACCCACTGAGACACTGCCACATCAAGCTTTTGTCTTGCATACAGAGCATGTCATCAAGGATCTTTGTGATATGAAAAAGCAATGGATCCATTGGCCACATGCTGAACAAAAGAAGATCTTTGTGTTCTTGGAAAAAAGAAGTCTTCTTTGGTTATGTTGATTTTTATGGCTAGAACAATGTTGCTTCTTTACCAAAAGCCAACAACCAACGGATCTTTGTATCAAAACATGGAATACATGTATTCAATATCTCTCTATGTAATATTTGACTCCAACCAACAATTCACTACTTTTCCACTTTGATTGGATTGATTTTGCACATGATTCTATCATGTATAAGAGTATTTTTTTTTTATAAGCATTTTAAAACTATTTTAGCAAAGAAAAATATTTGCATGTTGATTCACCTTACAACTAATCCAATACATTTTTTTATTTTTTATTTTTCATATTGGTCACTAACTACTCTTTGAAAGAGAATATAAAGTTTAATTAATATATAGAAATTATAAGAGTAAGGAATTAACATAGCATTGGTATTGCAAAAGACAAGTGGTGTTTTTTTCAAGAAGTAAGGAGATTATTGAAGGATGCTAAAGACATATCAAAGATAAAAGAATGGTTTATGGCTTGCTTAATATTGCACATGTTAATAGATTTAAGAGATTTTTGGATTGAGATGTTCTAAGAGACACCTAATATGGAGAAGGAAGCTCAAGGAGCACAACTTTCCTCTTGTCATACTTCTTTTAGACATGAACTTAAGCCTAAAATGTTGTCTATAAACTATGCAAAATGCTTGTTCTTATTATGTAACTAATACAGAAGAAGTATATAATATTTAAATATGTATTCTTTAATTAATTTTAATAAATTAATTTTTCTTTGCTCTTTTCTTTTGTTTCTTCTTTTTCCAGGTGTAACATGTAATTATTTCTATAGTACAAAAATTAGATGCAACATTAGATTTTTGTACTATAAAATAGAAAAAAATAATAAAAATCTAATATCTCTAATTTTACTAGCATGTGAAATAAGCTATTAGATACATGAGGTGAAATATTTATGCATACAAGGCTATGTTATGGACATCTACCAAGAAGATTCTAAGAATATTTGTATAATATTCTATTAGATTTTAGAAGGTTTTAAAATATTTTAAAAAGATTCTTATAATATTTTATTTTTTAAAAATATTCTTAGAATATTCTAAAAAGTTCTAAAAAACTATAGGAAGATTAAAGAAGTTTTTTGAGAAGCTTCTTAAGGTTGCTTCATCTTCAAGTAATATGGAAATTTCTCAAGAAGCTTCTTAATACCTAATATATATTAGAATTGAGGTTGAGAAATTTCCTAGTCTCAACAATACATCTCTTAGAGCTCTAATTCACCTCTCTTAGTATTGAACTTGTATTTATTAGATTTAATCAAGTTCTTATTAGCTTTCTTGTTGAAACTCTTTTGTTCAACTTCTTGTTTGGTCTCTTGTATATTATATCTGTGACAAGCTAAACACTCAGATATGATACTATTACTTTGAACTATAATATAAAAAAAAAGAATACACAAACTTACAATAGCATAATAACAACATCTCCTTTTTCAACCCTCATTTCTCAATCCAATCTTCTTTACCTTTCTTAATATGATTATAAGAATCTATCTTTGGTTGCATTAAACTCATTAATTCTATAATTCCATCCATCTACGAAATTGATTTTTCAGCACTAAAAAAAAAAATTAAAAATCTCAAAATAACATTAATAACAATATTTTCAAATCTACTAGCAATGCATCATCATCATGACCACCATTCTAGAAGATTTTTTACTTTTATTTTTTATGATGACAATTTAATGTTGTCGTATTATGTGTATTCTTGCTTGAAAATGCACTAGACACCTAACTATAGAAGGTAAGTAAAAATGCAATAATAATCCTACCAAGTCTAATAGATTCTTAAATAAACTTTAAGTACTCCTTAATAATCCTAATCAAACTTTAATCAATCTAAAATAAATTTAAAAGAAGTTACAAAAGAAACAAAAAGAAGTTATAAAATAATCTCAAAAAAAATAACAAAGAAATATTAAAAAAATATAAAAATAAATCTTTAATGAAATAAAAATAATTTAAAAGAAATAATAGAAATAGAAACTTTTGAAGAAATAAAATATAATTCTAAATAAATACTAAAAATAAAATCTAAATAAAACTCAAATAAATCTTAATCAAAATTTAATTTAATCCTAATTAAAATTCTAATTTTATTTTAATTTAAATTCTAATGAATCTTAACCAAATTTTAGGTCAATGCTAATTATAATCTTAATTAAAATCCAAATTAAAATCCAAATAAATCTTAATCAAATCCTAAATCAAATCCTAATTAAAATCCTAATTAAAACTCTAATAAATCTTAATCGAATCTTAGGTCAAATCCTAATGAAACCTTAATAAAAATTCTAAATCTTAGATCAATCTTAGTAAAATTCTAATCAAATCTTAAACAAATACTAATCAAATTCTAGTCAAATTCTAATTAAATTCTAATCAAATCTTAATAAAATCCTAATCAAATTCAGACAAAATCCTAAATCTTAACCAAATCATAAAAAACCTTAAATTCTAATTAAGTCCTAAAAAAATCCTAATCAAATCTTAGATCCTAAATCAATCCTAATCAATCTTTAATCAAATCCTAAATCTCAAACAAACTCTTAATAAATTTTATAGCAAATTAAAAATTCAATTTTCTAATGATTAAATCATTGATTTTGGTACGAAATTTTCATACCTTGTAACAACTAAGTTACAAACAAGTACAAAAAATTTGAAGAAGATTATATATACTAAATAGATAATGATTCCAAAACTCCACTTAGGAGTTGGCTAGCCTCCATCTCCAATCTTAATGTTGATATTCCTAAGCCACAATCTCTTAATTTCACTGTTCAATTCATTTCAATTTTTTATAATTATTAAAAATTAATCTAACTATCTTTAAAATAATTGTATTTCAATAAAATTAGCAAATTGATAGATATCTTAAAAATCCTCATTAATTCTCTGAATTCTAATTTTTAAGACTATAATCCACAAAACCCTCATATGCTTCAATCTTATCACTTGATTGACTTCAAATTTCTAAAACATACTCATAACAAGTACAAAAACAAACTACTACATTTCGACCCATAAATATGCCATAAAAATCACAAAATCTTAAAATTTGTAAACTTATTTTTATTTCTTAAAATCTAAATCTATTGAGTACATCACTTTCTTTGAAAATCCCTCAAAATTTCAATATTAATCCAAATAAAATGAAATTAATATTCAAAAATCTCTCTTTAGGTGTGCTTTCTAATTCTATTCTTTAATTTATAAAAGAACCTCAAAGTTACTATTGGTACAGTGTTTTGTGCCACATGGTCTAATTTTGATCCATGTTGACAACCAATCCTCTCTAGGTATGAAGTTTTGATAATTTGAGGTAATTTTTACTTTAATTTATTTTTAATTCTCTCTTAAACATGCCTATATTATTTTTTATTTTATTTTATTTACTTTGATTTGACTCATTTATGCCTCTAGAAAATAAATAGAAGTTCCTTCTACAAAAGACAACATTAAAAGTAAATTTTTTACTACCTTTCTATTATTTATCCTTATTTTTTTACTACATCTTAATATTGGGCTCTACTAGAATAACATCCATATTTTTATTTTTAACTATATAGTCGTGTTATTTCAAAATAACATTTCTTATATTCATGCACATCAAGATCATCCCTATCTTACAACTAATGGCATTTGAGCATTTCTAATTGAGGTTCATGCTCATCTAACTTACTCTTGATCCTTTCAATAGCAACTACTCAAATCTATTTCATATTTTTACTATTCTTATATCACCATTATCTTTTCTTGGCTATTATTATCACCTCTTCTTATATCTATCTCTTGTTCATCTAAGAGTGATGTAGAATCCTAGACATAGAGACTTTGCTTTAAATCCATATATGGTATAATATAATATAATTTTTTTTTAGAAAAAATTCTATATATAAATATTTAATGAATTATATCTACTTATCAATTATGCATAGAAAATAAAACTAAAACCCTAAAGCACCACCATCTGAGCTTTAGAAATAGTTTTATAACCACTATATATCAAAAAAAGTCTTCAAATCTTATCAAAATCTTCTAGACATTATATAGACATTGGTTGAATCTAAGAACACAAAATCAAATCCACTATAATATCAACTTGGTAGTCATTTGCAAGCACTTTTTTAATAACTTTAAGAAATTAAGAAGAAGCACAAACTACTCTACCAAATTTGTTACGTATATGATTGAAGTGGATAGTAAAAATACATTATTGGGCTTTGAAGCCATGATCAAAGACCACTCATTTGGATTCAATGCAATCACTCCAATATGAGAATAATTTAGAAATACTATCATGTCTCTATAATTGCCTATTATCTCAATAAATATCTAATGCATCTATACAACACTAATTATTTTAAGCACTTTGAAATAGTGTCTAAAGGTTTAAAAAACAAAGTTAATACAAAACAAGAGACATTATTAATCAAAGAAAGTCAAACTTGATTAAAAAGTATACATAAAAAATAATTATTGAAAACAATCATGTATTATGATTCTTATTTTTTTAAAAAAATATACATAAATACTATCAAGGATTAAATAAGAATTCTTTGAAACTTGAAAGGTGGTCCTTTATCTTTAGAATATGAAAGAAAAGTGAGGAGGTTGTTTGGATGTGGCACAATAATTGAAATTTAATATTATATGCGAAATATCCTTTTGCTTCCTACTTACACCGCACATCTCTCTCTCTCTCTCTCTCTCTCTCTCTCTTTCTCATCCTTTTCTTCTTTCTCTCTTCTCCCCTGTCCTTCTCCCTCAATCTCTTCTATTAATTTACTAGATTTCAAATAATTATTAAATTGCTACAAAAATTGACATTGGATGAAATTAACTCTAAAATATCCAACTTTGTTTTTCATTCTCTAGGATTTTATTTGCAAGGTAGTGCTCTAGTAGAAGAACATGTTCTTTATGCATTGGTACTTCATTTCTTTTATATGAATGATCAATCAATGAAGCCAATTAGAACTTGCCTTCTTTGTCTTGTTGTATCTTGAGTATCAATAGAGTACATCAACTTTTTTCTTTCTTTAATTATTATAGAAGATTACAACCTTATAATTTGATTGTAGAAATCAAATTAAGGTGACTTATTAGTATTACAATTGTGAAAAAATATTTGATTAGGAATAGATTTTTGTATAATTGTAGATGATTGAAATATAAACTACAAGGGAGTAGAAAATAAATGGTAGAAGGGAGGATTGTGATTGATGAAGTGTTTGCAATGAAATTAATGGTGATGAAATAATTGTGGATATGGATTTTTAAATATTATGTGGTAGGAGGAAAGAGAAAGAGGGTGGGTGTACCGAGAATATGAAGATGAAGGTTTGGTAATTGATTTAAAGAAGGAAGTGATTTTAGTATTGAAAGGAATTAGAGTTTGGAGGTGGAGGAGAAGTAAGTGTGGTTACAATAATTAGCATGCAGAGAGTGATTGAGTTAGAACAAGAATGGAATTTCATGCATAATAAGTTTATAAAGCTAAAGAATCTGTTGGAGGGTGTACCTAAAAAATATTTCAACTTCAAAGAATACATATTATTTTATATGTATCCAATGTCAATTGTGATTTTCTTTATGGTTTAGGTTTTGAGAATTAAGACCATATAAAGATCAAGTTAGATGATAGGATATGAATGTTTTGCTTTCATAATTCTCTGTGAATATTTTGTTTTAATAGCCTTATTATTTTGAGTATTTTTTTTTTATATATTAAGTTTTGACTATTACTCTTATAGTCTTTTTTTAGAATGTATAGGATTTTATAAATCAAATGATGTTGTGGACATGAATCAGTTATTAACTACCATTTCTAATTACAAAGAAGATTGTAGTTACCATGAGTCCTCTTATTAGATTCATACAAGATCAAGTATGCACTTGCTCCATTTGCTTTAAATTTAAGAGTTTTTTGTTTCATGTTCAAATAATTTCACTTTATTTTTATATTTTCTATTATATTTATTAATATTTGTGTTCAATTTGATTTTAAATTCAAAAAGATATGTATGTTAGATAGTAGGTAAGTGATGGATTTGCAACAAAAAGGTATACACGTTGAACATATGAACAATGTTCAAATGGATAAAATTATGAATAATAAGGTAAAAATTGGGAATTACAATATGCTTTATATGATCATTAAAAAGGAGTGTTCTATATTCTAGAAATTAGACATATAATTTATTTTTTAAATTAAATATTTTATAAAAAAAAGGTTTTTTACTCATTTTTTTATTTTTATTTATGACTCTATCTTTTTAATTTTAAAATCTCCAAATGACTATTATATTTTATTGTGCATTTTTTAAACATCACTTCTTAATAAATGGATGTCACTAGTGTTTTAATATGTTGTATTTGAGAATTGTAAAAGAAGTTGAAAATATTATTTTATTTGTATTATGGACCTTCCCTTCTTTAAACTCAAAAGAACTATGGAGTGTTTTTTGTTGGTTTTTTCTTTGTCTTGCCTCCAAAGAAACTCTTTCTTTGCCATATTCCTCTTCTTGCCACTCTCCTCTCTTTTTGCCATCTATTTCTTCTCTTCAAACAGCTTTTCATCTACTACTAATTTCATTTTTTTTGCTTCTTTTATGGCTTTAGCCTTCTCAATAGTTGCATTTGTCTTTACCTTTTGCCAAGCTTATAAGGATTAGCGTCTTTCTTTACCTTTTGCCAAGCTTATAAGGATTGGCATCTTTCTTTACCTTTTGCCAAGCCTCTATTCCATTTGCATCCTCAAGTTGTAATTCTATTGTTTCAACCATGACTTCAAATTCTTCAATATCAAATTCTCTCTTGACAACTGTTTCATCATCTTCTATATTATTGTCCTCTTTTGACATTGGACTAGCTAAAGTCAATTGTATACAAAGGCTTGACAATAGACTTCTCTCTAAAGAGCTTCATCATTTCAAATTGGAAATAACTTTTGTTGAGCTTCTGCTTAATAGTGAAAATTCTTTTTTTATTTTTTATTTTTTTTGTTGTCTTTAGTGATACCATATCCAATATGCACAAATTCTTTTAATTCATTCACAAGCTTTGCCTTATAAGTTTAAAGTTTCTCTTTTATGGCCTTATGATTAAGATGGAGGCATTTTCAACTCAAAGTGCTAACCACTTACGCAAGCATGTGATAGCTTGCTATTTTTGTCTATAGATCAACACCAATATTTGTTGATCTAAAGATGCCAAATATACTATTAAAGTTTTCCTTCAAGCCATGAGATGATGTAGAAAAAGTTACCGTTTATAAGATTAGCCTTACTAAAAAGTGCTTTCTTTGATATAATAGGAGTAGATATGGTGAACTATGGATGGATATTGATTGAACAAGAATTGGTATTAAGAAAGCAATAAAAGACAGTGAAAACAAGCATAATGACAATAGCTTTGCCAAAAAAATTTAGAAGATATAATATAAATTTGGAAAGAACAAAACAAAAAGGAAAAGATGGAAGTCAACTAATATTTTTTCACAAGCTATTACAAAACTTTATGTTTAAAATTTCAAATGTTTAAAATAAAGAGGGATATATCAAAGCATATCAGCAACATTCTTGAGGTGATATAAATTGGTCTTTCAGGTTTGGAAGGGCTTGTATTAAATGTGGACCACTATTGATATTACACACACTAATCTGAAAAGATACAGGAGCATATATGATTTTGGGATTTTTAAGTTTTACAATTTTTAATGTTTAAAAATACAAATAATTGTTATATATGTATATGTATATACACATATTTCTAAAATTTTAATGTTATTTAAAAAAAAATCTCATTATATGCTATTGCATAATAAATAAGTTGAATCGTTATAAAATTGTGTTGTGTAATATAAATACAAAGGTGCAAGTTCAAATTTGGACCACTAATAATAATCAATGTTTTAAACAAATACAATTTGTAATTTGTAAAATATCTTCAATTCAAGATATCAAAATTTATTTATGTTTCATTCAAAATTCAGAATTAAAACTTGCAAAGAATTTAAAACATTTATTATATAAAAAAGCCACACACACACACATATATATATATATATATATATATATGTTTATTTACAGTAAAAATAAAATAAAATTACTTGGAAAAATTATTTTGTACTAAAATGCTAAAAATTACAACATACAGTAGCGAAAGTGCTAAAAAATTAAAAATAAGAACAATCAAACACAAAAAAATTCTTTGGAATTATCATTTTAAATTTAATTTACAAAATACAAATTTTGGTACTTATAGTGATTAATGTCTAAGTAATAAGTACCTAAATTTCTCTATGGTTTAGAATGCTATAAATAATAACTTTTTTGGACTCTTACTCTATTGTATGGAAAAAATTCACATATCATTTCAAAATCATCATATGTGATGTAATAATCCAATGCATTTACAAATATCAAATTATTGTTTTGTCACAAAATAAGAAGCTCATTAATTACTACAAAAAATACTTTCCATATTTTATTTTTTTTTCTACGACGAATGCAGTTTAATAATAAAAAATTAGATCTTATTGCTCCAAAAATAGTAAAACCAAGATAATACAAGTTTATTTTTTTTTAATATTAAAGTTGGCAAAAAGGTACTAGTGATAGTTTCATAAAATGCAATAATAAATCGTTTAAAAAAACTATACATGATTGTATACATGTGTGTGTATATATATATATATATATATATTTATACATATACATACATATGATAGAATTTACTTTTTAAACTATAAGTTCATATTTTTTGGAATTTCAATGCTTGTTTATTTGAATAAAAACCGTTAGGATCATAATCATGTATTAAATGAGATCATAAATTGTATTTTTCTGAATATTTGGAGCAGATAAATTGATCAAGAGCAACAACTATCACAATGCCAACATTGTTATACAAACTAATAAATCCAAAAGCATTTATTTATTTTTTCATTCTATTTTTGTTATGAGGTTGAGATTGAATTTGAGGACTTCATTACATTTTATTAATTACATTGCCAACTAAAATCTTAAATTATTAACTTACCAACTTGCTACATAAACATCCCGAAGCTGACCCAGCACCACTCGGCGGTCAAAATAGTGAGGAGAACAGAAAAAGTATATGGGCTCAGTCATTATGATGATTTTGCCCTTATCATGCTTAACCCTGGTACCCATTTACGCCAAAACCAAGCCCCTGCCTCACACACTTCCCCATACTGCGGAGTAATTTGGAAAGAGGCCATACTCATGAGACTAGTGTCACCCAGAATCAAAATACATCCATGATCAAGGTAAATAACTTCATCGATTCACCAAGTTTTATGGACAGTATTGGAATAAAAAAATCTTAAAAGCTAGCCAGTCGCTCAAATTGTTTGAGCATTTGCTTAATTATCACCAGACCTGAGCTAATAATATCAGGAGCGAAGTAATGGTGAGGACAAAAATGTAACGCACAGATTTGAGAAGTCATTTATGCTCACGAACCGACGTTATCGCACCAAGAACTCGCACTTAAGCTAGAACTCGTACTTCTACATTCATCTGATACTTGTGCACCACTTCTGATGCAACCAACAAACACACGTACTTTACAAAGGACTCCTACCCTATTGAAGGATACATATTCTTGCTATGTGTATACATTCAGCAGAGGAGATTCCTCCATACCTAAGGAAAACTCTTCAGCATGTGCAAGAGCCAGAAGATACAGGAAGGGGAACATGCCACGTACTCATACCTACTATACTTATGCCTTTATGAGATCTCAAAGCGCAATCGTCCTTATGAGAGAAATCCTCCCATAAATTCATCAAATGCATCTTGTCCGAACTCGCCCCCGGAGCCATCGTCACTTGAAAACGTACCCCTAGGACCATCGTCACCGTCGGAGATAAGTTCCAAGTCCCCCTCCCCAAGACCATCGTCACTGAAATCGTCATCCGTAGAAATACTATCGTTGTCCCCAGCTTCGTCCCCATCATCTTCTTCACTGTTCTCATCATTGTCGTTACTTATGAGATCGATGTCGTCGTCTTCGTGAAGGTCACCGTCGTCATCGTCATCATCCTCATCATCTTCTTCCTCCTCTGTCTCTCCCCCATCATCCGGGTCTGAATCATCATCAGTGGGACGCCTCCTCCCTACTTCATACAGCCTAGCGAATGAATCCATTTCGTCGTTACTTTCAACTGCTACTATTGAGATGAAAGAGTCTGTGGGTTCGGTCGCAAGGTCAAGGACACAACGGTCCACAATTGTAGTAGTGATGTCAGAGTAGTCCACTGCATCCATAGTTCTGAAAGCACTGAATAAAGGGTGCCGCATCCTACGTGGATTAAGTGCGGTCATGATGTCATCTGAGTTACGACGTAGTGTTGCATAGATGACATCGCCCGTTGTATTGAAAGTTATGGCAGTTTGGTCCAGAGATGGTACACTTCTCAGAAGCTTATACGAACGTAAATCCCAGACTTCTGAATTGATGATGACCTGCATAAACCAAGAAAAATATAAACCACGAGATAAAGAGATCTCAAGTTCTATTTAAACCAAATTATCAGCACTAAAAGACTATGGAGCAAGGTTACGTTCGACACACGAGACTAGAGAAAAGAAAACTGGAGCTAGCATGATCATACTCAGGTAAGCATAGAAGATAGGCCACAAGAAATATTTAAAATGAACAAAGCAAATCACACGAGCGAGAAGAACATAGAACCAACTTCATTACACATGATAACATCAACTATATAAACAGAAAGAACTCCAAAACATACCTCATTTCCGGCAGGATGGAAGCCACCTCCACCGTAGTCAGTGAACTGGTCAAATCTATGAATTGCACGTTGGACTCGGGGATCCCACAATACTCCACTCCAAAGGACCAAGACATCGTCAGGACTAAAGTGGACAATTGATTGCGTATGGCTGCGTGGCAAGCCTGACTGACTTATTGAACTGTCAGACAACCTTTGCTCCAACCTGTAAGAGCCAACATCGTACAGCAGGACTGCTTTGTGAGGGGACTCACAAGTGATAGCGCCAAGTCTACTTCCTGCATGGTTAAATCTTGCTGCTTTGCAGCTATCAAAAGCGTGCAAAGGCCCATTGCCAAGATTGGAGGAGTCCCACAATCGAACATCATGGCTGGCAGAAGACAACAGTAACTGCCCCACTCGTGTGTCGTTTCCAGCCAGACAATGTGGAGCAGATTGCAAAGCCGTGATTGGTGAGTTGTGTCCCATCAATTGCACCTCCAAGATGTTTCCTGAACTTGAATCGAATAGTCGAATATCTCCAGCAAGACTACCAATAGCAAGACAGGACGCATGACCTAGGAAGGTGTTAGCAGTAAGAAGAACTGCATCATCACGGCATGTGCGCCAGGGACGAAACCGGCTGTATACAAAGTGCCGATCTCGTCTTCGTCCATGCATACCTCCATAAGGTGGACTAATCTGGCGCACAGCTAGCCTTGAAGCGGTATTTAAAGGAGCATCAAGTGCCCTACTAGGTTCTGGGCAAACATGTGGGTGAAGAAGGGATAGAGGAGGAAGGGTAGTAATGGGAGCCGGACACTGACGATGTTGGTGTTTCAGATACTGGACCACAAGTGAGTCAAGTGTTGCATGTTCCGTAGTATTGGTGCGAGGTTCTAACAGACCACCTGTTGATGGGACAAGGGAATAGCCCGGGGTATTGAGATATTGTTTAAAAGGAACGTAGGGTGAATGCTGAAAATCAAAAGTCGATGAGTCAGTTTGCAAGTTTGCCGTATCTACTTTCTCAGGCAAACCGTACTGTCCAAAAAATGATTTGGCAGGAGTGAAATCACTAGTTGAGGGAGCTGGGGTAGATTGAACAGGTGCGGAAACGTCAACAAAATTTGTCTTCAAGGGTGCATGGCCAGGAGTAACACAAGGTGATGCCATGAAAGGATCTGTAAAAGCCATCCGCTTACTTGTTGGGGATAATGGAGGCATGTCCCTTTCACCGCTTTTACGCTTGCCGGAGACAGGTAGATTGCGATATGCTCCAGGTGTTTTGAAAATGCTATCTGTATCATCTCTGGGCTTCCCTTGGCTGAGGAAATAATCCTGGGTATCAAGTCGACTGCGGTTTTCTTTCACGCTCTGAGACTTTCTCAGCGAAGCTATAGCTGAACCCGACTTCCCACCAGATGTCAAAGAAGTTGAGAATGCTGGCTTTTTGCGGGAAGAAGGAAGAGATTGAGAACTGCTCGCATCATCCTCATCCTTGGCAGGTTTCTTCGAACCGCCTCCAAGAAATCCGCCGTTAACTCGTCCAGCAGGCCACTGCATAACGTTTTTGACTACTTCAGTCGATGAAGCTGGGAGTACAAGAGAAGTCGGAGGTAAAAGAGAAGGTAAAGGTTTCAAATTTGCTTCTTTGAGCAATGCAGCAGCTGCACTCGGGAGTCCTGATCCAATTAGATGCTCATGAATAAGCTGTAACAACTCCCTGACAGTTTCATCAACGTCCAAGGTGTCAGTACGTCGAGAATATAAAGGAAAAATAAATAAATAAATAAATAACGTAAATTTAAGAAAGGAAGAAGGCATCTGTTACTTCGATGCTAATAAAGTATAAACTATTACCTGGGGTGATAACTTATAGGTGTGGCTGCAGCAATGGCTGCTCTTTCAATTCGTCGTAGAGTAGGTGCTGCTGCTTCACTAGCTGCTGCAGTATTTGCACGCCCCACGTTGGTAACAATCTGCACGTGACAGCAGAATGAAAATACAATTAATGAGATGAAGCTCACAAAGAAGAGAATTCTCATGAATTCAAGTTAAGACAAACATCCAAGCCTTTATTACATGCAATAACATGAGAAGAGGAATGAATCATCAAAAGCAGATAACAACAAAGAAAATGCTTACCGCAATGAGCTCCAGAGCCACTCTGCTAAGTTCCGCTTGCCACCTCCCTTGCTCCCCACCAATACCACCTGCACTAGCTTGACGGCCAGCCTGACTACCACCATCTCGCAATAACTCTGAGAGTAACTTCCCTACCTGCACATATATTATCTCCAAACTAAGCTCAACAAGCTCTCACACGACCAACGCTACCTATCAAAACCCAACACCGTCAGTACCTGCGTCCTCTGATACTTAAGGCATATAGGACTAAAAACTGCCTCGAACAATCTTTTGCTCTCAAGTTCAATGGCAAGCTTTTATTATATTCCTTCGCATTCTGTGAGCCAAGTTAGGACTCAACATATCTGTTAACTCAGTTGTGTACATAGAGAAAAAAAACATGTCCCAGAGATTCTCTGCTAAAAACTCTAATTGCAGGAGCAACCAAGACTGAAGAATATGAATAAAATTTGAATAGCAAAACTAGTCCATTTTGAATCTTTTAAAAAATGTGAGCTACCATACATTTCTTCAAATCAAAAAACAATGTTATAGTATTTGTTTTCATGATGAAAGAGTTCAAATCAAATATTAAATTTTTTATCATGAAGACAATAGGTTTAACAAAATGGATGTGATGTCAAAACTTCTGCAACCTTAAGTACCCATAAACCCGAATTGCATCTCTAAGTAATATTTTGGAGACTCGAATTTATAGACAGGCTGCAAAAGTGTTGAGGAAGTGGGACTGCAAATCCTGTAAAAAATAGAAACATATATATAACAAAAGTTGCGCATGCACTCTACGATAGCAGTCGTGAATATACCTGTAATTTGGTAAGAATATGCGCAATGGTGTCATCTCGAGCCAAGCCCAATAAAACTCGACAGGAAAGGGCTCGTATACAATCCAAGGCAGGAGGGGGAAGAACAGTCCTCGGGTAAAGCAGATGAAGCAACACTTTGATTCCATTGTTTGCCCGTACTGCTTCACGGGCATAACGATAACCCTGTTCCATGTACGCTGCCAAGCCGGAACCACCAGCACCTGGCCCCAGGGAAATTCGCCGATCTCCGACAACCCCCGCCCCAAAAGCGCTTGGACCTGAAGCCCCTTGGGCTCCTCCATTTCTGTCAACGTTGCTTTCTGCTCTACCAGTCCAACCCTTACTTTCTAGATTCACTGCTGTGCCTGTACCCACAGTTGTTGCTTGAGAAGAACTCCCAGCTCCACCTTGACTTGATTGGGCCTGTTGAGACTGTGCGGGAGTGGCAGCAGCTGCCATGGGCCGACTGCAAAGCGAAGGAGGAGGACAAACCAGATTGGCCAATACAAGAAGAGCTGTTTGAATCACCTGTCCAGGACAAAGAGTTCTATTTATTGATCCATCTATTTCAAGCTGGGAATAAAAAGTAGAGAACGGCATCCACCAAATCGGACTGACCATATTCAAACATCTTAGATTACCTTTCGAAGGAACAAAAGTTACGTCATCCAGTTGAGAAGCCAATAAAGCACAAGCGTCACATGCAACAAAACTGCAAAGCTTACTATGAACATCTTTATGAAACAGTGGGTCAGATAACCTTCTAATGCACACCAAGATGGCAAGGAGAAAATTACCTCAGGATCACAAAAAGCAACTCCACTAACCGCATCGAGAACAACAGCCATAAAAGATCGTTCGTTGCTTAGCGTAGAGTCAATAATCAATCGTCGTGTGTAAGGCACTAACGTCACAATTTGCAGAACTCCAAGAGAATGCTGCACTATCTCATGCAAGTACCTTTCTCCAGGTGCTGCTTGCTGCACAGAGACAGTCACATAAAACTTAAGAATAATCGAGGAAATTCTGAAGTGTTTCTTTTCAACTTAAAGCCACAGCGACTTGATTAAAAGAATAAACTAGGAAAAAAAAGCACCCATCTATAACAACATCCCGTACCATTACAGAGAACATTTAAAAATAAATGCGAAAACAGACAATCCAGAATCTGACTACCACACATAAACGCAGAAAACTTGGCACAGAGAGTTACGACTGCCACAAATTAGTATCAAAAGAAGTTACATACAGCTAAATGCACAATTCTATCTCACATAGGCAATATCCTCGAAAATAGTAACCATTGAATAAATAAAGTAATACCTGGGTAAGTTCTAGGAGAACAATGTGACCATTGTACTGCATAAATGCATCAAGTGGAGGCCAACGCGACCTGACAAAAGCAGGTCCTAATTTTCGATCTCTTTGCAGTTGGACAATAATTGTGTCCATTGCTTCATTGCTGATGTCAAGAGGTTTGTATGTGGCTTTCCCGTTGGGCCCGTTTCGTGAACCACCCTTGTGACCTCTACTAGGTCTTAAAGAGTCAACCAACAATAGCAAATGGGCCCGAAAATATTGCCGTAGTGCAACACACGTAAGATAAGCAATCTGCTTCCCACTTGATGTCAAAACTTCAGCCGATGCCAACGTCCGATCACGTGAACCTGAGAAAAACACAAGGTTTAGATGAAGAAAGTAGGGCACATAATTGCAGATATCCATTGAAACCCTGTCTCGAACCTAAAGTAATGATCAACTACAGACCCTTGAGTATCCCCAAAATCTATGACACGTACGTTTCATCCTGAATCACTAAACGTTTGACACAAACAAAAAGAAAAACGAAACAAATAACAAAATTCTTTTAAAGAAATTGTTTAAAAAAATTAAAACAAAAAAAGAAGGAAAGCAAGAGGAGGTGCCTGCTGATGTTGCAGCAGTGCCTGAGTTGCTTGACCCTCCTGATCTCAAAGAAGCTGTATTCCGCAACAAATTGACTATTTTACGCAACCCATCTTGACCATCGAAGGCCTCCAAAATTGCTCGGAAAACAAAAGACGCTCCAAAAAACAAAGCAGCATTGCGCCTAGCTGGATCCTGTGGACAAGATAAAAGATGAAGTGCGAGAGCAACAACATCCTGAACCACTGGTGCTGGCAAAGTACAGACTCGCTCCATCACGCCCTGACACAAAACCAGTTTGTTAATATTGCACCTTAAAAATAATCATCAATACCTAGGGTACCCGCACTCAAAATGGTGGCTTGGTATTCATAATTAATACAACTGCTTACAGATCATAAAGTATAAGAAATAATTGTGCATAAAACATCATAAACCTAGTAAGAAAATCAGAATCGTGATCAGCAATCGAAACATCAACCAATTTCACCAGCAAATGATCATACGTAATCCTCTTCAAAAACAATAAATTTGTATTCCTAAGAAATATTACTAAAAATTAAATGAATAAGACTCTAACCTGCAGCGATGCAAGTGCGAACAGACAAAGAGAGATGCCCGTAAGAGTTTGAGACACTCTAGGAGTAGCAAGAAGCTGCTCTACACCACCTCGATCCACAAAAAGAGCAGCAAACTTTCGATGTGCAGCAAGTGCGCATATCAATTTCAGTACATCTGAAAGCACTGCCAAGTCTTTGTAGTTATTATCGATTGGCCGCCGTTGAAGTAGGGCCAAGCAAACGTCGACACCTCTTTCATGCAAAACGGGACCCAACACTTCCAAATACTCCCCCATCTTTTCAAGACACTGTACGCAATAACGTTCCCTAAGTGCAGCTAATGCCTCCATATCCACACCACTTTGCCCTTCATCTCCCACTTCATTTTCCTGTTCTTTCTTAGACTCGATTTCTGCTACTTTTTTAGCTTCTTCCATGGCCATCTTTTTCTTTTCCAGCTGTTCTCTGCACAAAGTTGATTTGCAATCCAACATTGTCATTTAGTCTACAGACCCAGGTTAGATGTTGCTGCAAAAAGAGGAAAATATTAGGCTTTAGTTTTAAGGAGAAGAGGAGGGAAAGAAAAAGAAAAAGAAAAAGAAAAGATGAATAAAGAGAGAAGAACGCTACTCTCCCAAATTAGGTGAAGTTCACCCAAACAGGATCGTTCCTACATACCTTGTGACAGTGGATGAAAGAGCAGCATCCACAACTGTAAGAGCTGCTTCATTTGCTGCTGCCAATATATCTTCCTCTTTGTCTGTGGTTGCGAGAACCTGCATGCAATATCCAAAACGTCGTTAGGTTGCAAGTCACGTAGTAAAATAGCACCAGGATTGTAAAAAGCAGGTTAATTACAACCTGCGACAACTAGACATTACATAGGGGTCAAAAGGCGAAACACATATAGAAGTCCTGGCTGGAAAGTTAGCCAACAGTAGCAATACCTCTGTGGCAGCTGCTCTAACAAGGTCAGCAGCAGCATCTCCGGCTGCTTTTACAGCTTCCCAGGGAGCATTTTCTGTCCTCGCTTCGGCTTGAGCTGCTCGCATGGCCTTTCGCATGGACAGTGAGATATCCGCCTTACCAACCAAGACGCACTGAATTGTTTGGTTCTCCGAATCACTGTCATCCTTAACTCCACCCCTCGGAGCCTCAGACCCAATTCCTGTCAATTTAGAAGTTTTCTCTGAGGATAATCCCCTGCTCTTGTGACCACTTTCTTTGCGAGCTGATGTTGGAGCTGATGTTGGAGCTAATGATTGGCCTCTTTCAGATTCTGCAGCGCCATCACTATGTCTTCCTTTTCCTCTTCCTTTTCCGCCTACTCTGTGGACGTCAATCCTGCGTTTTGACGGCTCTGCTCTACTCATCTCTTCATTTTCATCTTCTTGCAGTGGACGAGTACTATTCAACCACTCTGCTGTCCTAGTTTTAGCTTCTCGCCTATCTTTTCTACGCCTTTTATCTTCGTTCATACACTCGTCCCCATCTTCATCGGCATCATATGTACAGAGACTCAGGTCTGGAGTTCCTTCTAAGTTCTCAGCATCCTCCTGGACAGCTTCCTCGTTATCTTTCTTCTCTCCTATAGCATCAACCAACATTTCACCACCCCTTTCTGTTCTTTGCTCATCGGATACTTTGTCAGAAACACGAAGATCTTCCATCCTTGATACATCTAGAAGTGGCCTAACTCGCCCTCTAGCTTCATCCCTTCCCCTGCTTCCACTCATTCCTATATTTGTCTTACTTTCGGTATTCGCTTCTGCAGACGCATCTCCCAGTACACGAACGCGCAGGTAGTGCATAAGCTGACCTACCATACCCGTCGTAAGTACATCCTCCACAACATCAGACCTGCGCAGAAGATGCACTGATTATGTACCTAGTCCTCTACACATGGACTCAAAGAAGCCACAATTTAATATCGGACATAAGGAACAGTAGATGAATCAGATTGCAGCTGAAAGAACCCAGGGATCGACCACAACTTAATTAAATTGCTAATCAAAAATTGCCGATCTAAAGCAAGAAAGTGAAAACAGCACATTCGTACCCTCCCAGAGTTACTGCGAGAAGGCCGGTTGAATAGGTCCTCAACATCTCACGATGGACTGCATCAGCATCCTTGGTCCTCTTACTTCTAGATGCCCTGCTGTTCGCTATATCTTTCGGTGAGTCCTCCGTTACCCACCGTTTGATATTAACAAGGACTTCTTCTTCAAACACATGAGGATACTGAATACAAAACACGATTTATAAAATTAGTAGGTAATTAATTAAACCGTCTGATAAGCACGCCAAATCATGCTATCTCCAGTTTTCTATACTAAAAAATACATAATTAACGCAAAACCCCACAGACAATCAGGACAATACGCATCTAGTATGTAATTACAGCACCTGATTCACTAGAATTTCACATGACGTGGAAACAAAACAATGGACGCGTGATACCACAACAGCCATGACCGCGACGGTGACGAACAATTGCCAATCCAACTGAAAAAGATGCAAGGTCACATATGCAATAAGCCAAACTGCCAGTAATGATAAACTTCAATCATAGACTGCTGTCAATGCATGATTACCAGCCAGCTCGAAACGCAGGCAAGCAACAGCCTAACTGCAGCTGCACGAACCATCGTAGAATGCACTGGCCCAACCAACAGTCTTTTGGACAGCAGCTCAAAAAAATCATCATCCTCCTGCCATTGCGCGTAGAGTTGCACACTTTAGCCAAGGTAAACTAGCAAGCCTAAAGCATCATCATGGGCAATCAACAAAGCCAAGTTGTCCTATTAAGCGCCACACACCACTAAACCCTAGCCAAGCCACTGTACGGCATGAGCTTCAATGAGTGAGCTAAAGCCCTAATCGCGTCACATGAATCACAGCAAATTGTTGATTGTGTAATATTGCAGTTTTATCAAAACCAATTACATTTGGACATGGACCATGCCCGAACATTATTATGCGGACACTCCCGTAGCCTCAAGCCACGCCATCAACCTTCTGTCTCTGTCGTGCCCAAACTATAATCATATTAACACTCACAAAAAGAAACCTCCTTGAGAGTCACTGAGCGTTTACCCTGAATAAGTTAACAAGGCGCCCTATCAAGTGTGAAGACCGTGAATTGTTGGAATAGGGGTGCCCTGTATACTGTTCATACCTGCAAGGCCACAAAGCAACGCCAAAGGATCAAACCAGGATCTTACTCCATAAATTTTTCTGGAACAAAAAGCCTCCGAAAGTACCCACGAAGCTAAGTATTTGATAGTCGAGAGAAAAACAAATTAAAAATTAAATAAAGAGAGTAGTATCCCAGCTATCGTAGTATAATAATTGAATCGCACGCTGCCTGATTAAGAAGCATGAAATCAAATCACCTAAACCATGGAAATGGGACTCGCGACGGGACTGTCACCCGGCCCAGAGCCAGATTTCTAAAACATGAATCTCAAGCAGAAGCTCCAACTTTACTACAAACATTTCTCCACTGCCTAAAATGTTGATAATTCCACACCAAGGCACAGCGAACACCTTGGGTGAGTAAGTGAAAGAGTGAGTATGAGTACATATCGAAATTCACAAAATTATCCAGGGTATATTGTCTCACACCCAATTACACTCCACCAACAAACTCTCCCCGCACCAGAGAACGCCCAACCACAATCACTACACAGCTCCACGAAATCCAGCAACCCTACTCTCACTCCACAAATCTTACAAGCTCCAGAATCACGACCACACTCCTCCCCGCAAAACATCTCTCAAATCCACCCCACCCCCGACCGGCAGGTTTAAAATTCAAAGCCAGACCTAGCTTCTTCCTGCTCCAGAATCGCAGCCAGGGAATGCAAGAGCGATGGGTTGGGCGAGTCACGCTCCGCTACGATCCGGCGCATTAGACTCCTAGCTGTCTGCACTACATCCTCCCCGTGTGCACCCGTGGTGGCGTTGCTGGTGGTGGCCACCGCGGACGCCTCCCGAAACACTCTGCTGATCTCCCCTCCCGCACCATTCCCCTCTGCCTCGGCGGGCGCGCTGGGGGTGTCAGCTCCCCCGCCCTCCTCCGGCATCCCGCAAACCCCCCCTCCCCCTACCCAAATCCTACGACGCCTCCGTGACGAGACGACAGTGATGGTGATGGTGTGTCCCTGTTGCAATGCGGTGAGCAATCGGTCGAAATACGAGATACTCCAACAAGACTTTCTAAACCCTAAGTCTCCTGCTCCTACTCGTCTTCCTTGCTCTTCCTTTTCCTTCTCCTTCCTTCCTTCACTGCTCGCTTCATGCGTCCTTACCTGGTCTCCGCGCCTTGGCTTGCCTTCCAGCCGCTCGGTCACTTGCCAGTGTGTCACCTCGCTCCCCTATTACCGTCCATTCTGTCTGCCCGCTGCATGGCCTCCTATGCCCGCTGTCTGCCATGTTTAGGGGTATTCGCGTTTCAGTTATACGGTTAACCGGTCAAAAAATTCTGGAACCGGTTACTAACCGGTTAAATTCTCCTCGAACAGATCCTCATATAATATGGGTCATATTCATATCGATTTAGGGGTGGAGGATCGCAACCTGAGTCAACGTCATCGTACCTGCAATCCTGAGTCATATTCATCTCAATTCTGGTGATTCATCTCCATTAATCAATGGGTAAGCTCTCAACTAGTATGTTTCACTTGCACATGCTTGTCCTTCCACATTAAAGGGAAAAATAAAACAAAGTGATTCCAACGCAGCCAGCTGCATCACCCTCGGGAGTCCTCTCCATGTCTCCACAATATAATCTCATACTCTCTACACCCACAAATCCAGCTCTTCCTCTTGTGTGCTAGACCGTGGTTCCCTCGATGCAGGCTTGAAGCCTGATTGAAGAACGGAATTGCGAGCAATTTCGCAAAGATCACAAGAGCTCAGCTCTCACATCCGAGAGAGACGCACAACGATCTACGCATGAGGTTGACGTCAGATGTCTGAGGAAATTTCAAGAATCAAACCTCAGCATGCATGGTCTCAAAAGAATAATTTGAGAAAATGGACACAATGCTGTACTCTTCATCAAGAGGCTCCTTGGTAAGATGAATTTGTAGAGGATCATCCCCTAAATCGGATGACTCAACCAATGGGGGGATCAACAAGAGATTCAATAAGTAATGAGATCAGACACACCGCACGATCCGCAATGCTTGCGAGCACGTTGACGGGAAGTCTCCTCTTTCAGCTGATGCGCTGAAATGTATCAACCCCACATCGTAAATGCGTGCTACGGTGCTAGCTAAAGCCTGTATCAACCTGTTTTCTGATGATGGGAGAAGTCTCAGAAGAGGTTGTGGAGTTTGAGATGGAGACCGTGGAGTATGGGAAAGGGAGGAAACCTGGTTGCAATCTACATCACTAAGACAGCGCTATGATGGCATGGAGTGCAGGATTTGGCATGAGGACCGCAAACTTGGATGTCCGATGTCGTAGGGCGGTAGTGGTGTACTGGTGGTGACTGCCACTGACTGGTGACTCACCAAAGGTGCCCATCTGCAAGATAGCGACAAACGATCATGAGAAGATGATGAGCTCTGCAAATTACGATTATGCCCTACGTTGAACATTTCAAACATTTCATATATATATAGATGAGAGTTTAAGTTGGAAGTGCAACACTGTTCCCTCCTGCCCCTCGTTTTCTCCTCATCACTATATTGACTGTTGCAGTGGGAAAATATCATTCGTGGAGGAGACTTATCAAGACTTTTGTTTGGCTTCACGAGAAGATGAGAGGTAATATTCCTTATGCTTGAATTCTTCCGTTATCTGATGTGTGATTGTGATGAGAGCAATTCGCATCACATTAATACAATTCATCTGATTTAGAAATTCTAGCAGGTAAATACGGGCTAAATTGAAACAGCAGTTTTGGAAAATAATTTTCTTGCTTCACAGATACTTGAATGTGTTGATTTTTACAGAAGTGATGAATCTAAGGAATGGAGCCTAGAATCACTGTTGAACTTGTATTTTCAGGTGTGTTTTCGTTGTCATCTCTTGTAGTGATCTGATACTCAATCATCTAATCATAGCTGGTTTGTTATCTTGAATTATTTGTCTCTACTTGATTTCTACTTCGTGTATATCATGTCTGCATGATGCAATTGCAGGAGACTACTATTTGTCGCAAGTGTGAAGGGTGTGGTGCGGAAGACTCGAAGGCTAGAGCTCAAATCCTTCAGCTACCACACGTGTTAGTGCTTGAATTGAAGCAATTACATATGGACCGCGATTTTCCATGCACCAAAGTAACATCTCATGTGAAGCTAAACTCTCGCCTTAATATCGGTGCGTCATAATTCTCATTCTTTCACTCATTCATGTGATGCTTCTGTTCGTAATTCGTTCACTGTCTATTCCTTTTGTATGTACCAACGAATTGAGATTTAACTGAGGCATTTGAAAGTTTCTGTTTGTTCAACACGAAAGCTCCTGAGTATGAGACTGGATTGTGGATCACAAGCAGGCTTTCAATATGGTTGAGGTACCGCTTTCAAACAACTGATAAAAAATAATAAATAAATAAATAAATAAAAATTTAACAGATGGTATCAGTTACCTAACCGGTTCGTAATTGTTTTCTTCAGTAGACGATGAATATGCCAAAACAGAAATGAAATTCAAAAGGATCCTCCACAACACTTGTGAAGTTGTTACTTTAACTGCAGATGGATGTTTGTCTCAATGACAGGATACTTTTTTGTCACAATTCATTGTATCATCAATGAGAGTTGAAGTATTCGACTTCAAATATTTTCTCCAGCCACACAATACTTAGTCAACACAAAACTTGGTACTTGAAGTTCTAAAGAAATACAATCTTTGCACTCAGAGGAGTTACAACAGACAAGAGAATTGAAATTTACACGTAAATCAAGTTCAATATGAAAATACTGATAATTTTAATATTAATCATTCTACTCCAGGCATAGAATAGACTTTAAGTAAAAAACTAAAATTTTATGCACCTTTTGTATATTATTTTTTGGTACAACCAAAGTTTTAAAATAGGCAATATGTGTTTTTTACTTTTCCAATCAAATTAAATTTTGGAACTTTTTTTTACTTTATTTTATTTTATTTTATTTTATTTTTATATATTATTTATTTCATTTTTATTATATGCCATATCTATAATAAATTAAAAAATAAATAAAATAAAAGGTTATAATATTTATTTGATGAAATTTTAATTTAGCATATGATTCCTTGGACTAATTATTTTAAAATATAATTAATCTATTTATAAATAACTTCTATTTTATTTTTTTATAAATATAAATATTTTATATGTTTGATATATATATATATATATATATATATATATATAAAATACTTCTACAATTAATGAAACATAGTTATAAAATTCAACACGTCATGTTTTTAAATACGTCAATATATTTTTAAAATGTTGATGGTATATTTAACATTTGGAAAGATCTCTGATGAATTTGTAAATTGGAGACAAAAAAATATAGTATTAATACCTTACATGCCTACTAATTTATATAGTACACCTTGTGTAATTTGTAAGTTACCTTCAATTATGTGCAAGAAATACATTTCGTGCTTTTGATATTATCTTTATTTCTTCACACAATAATCTTCACAATATTGGTGATAACTAATTGGAGGAATGCATTACAAAGTAGGACAAGGACAAGAAGTGTATTGTAAGAATCATACTACTTTGGAAGCAAACTTTGTAGGAATCAAACTTGTCAAGAATTTTTTGAATAAGAAACATACTTCAATATGACCAATTTTCTTATTATGGATGTTATTTTCAATAGTAGTAATAAAATAAAAGAAGCTATTTGTTATGCTGCAACCAACAACCATTATGAAATATCTTTTATCAAGTGTGACCAAACAAGATATATTATAAAGTATTGCATCAATACTTGCAAATTAAGATTACATGCATCATGTTTTCAATTAGTAGATATAAGTATATTTGTCATTTGTATATTTATCTTTAAATACACATGCATTAGTATTGAATACTTTGGCAACCAACATACTAGTACCAATTGCATAGCGAGTAACATGAAAAAAAAATTGGATGATACATTGCAATATAGAATTGTAGATATTCAAAAAGATAATTGATATTATGAGGATGTTATGTCATCCTATTTGATGTCATAGTATTGAATTAAAAAAGTTTTTTATGAATTAATTGACTCTTATACAAATATCTACACCAATCTGAAATTATATTGTCACTAAATCAAAATAATAAATTCAAAGAACTATGTAAAATTACAAGATGATAAACAAAATGACTTTTTTCAATTGTTTATTATTTATAATATAAGCTTACATTTCTTGCAATAGTATCCACTTATCATTGGCATAGACAACATTTATTTAAAAAAAATACATTAGAATATTCTTTACTACTACAAGAATTGATGTAAAGCGGTAACTATTTTCTATTGCATTTAATATTGTGAATGCTGAAAATGACAACAATTGGCTATGGTTTTTGGAGAAGCTAAAGACATTAATTCTTGCATCTTATTTACTAAATTACAAACTTTTGAAATTCACATTTTTATTTAATCAATACAAAAGCCTTATTGATATTATTAATCATGTATTTGTAGCATGCAAATGCATATTTTGCATGTGCCATTTAATTAAGAATTAACAACAACAATTCAAAAATTCAATGCTTATAGGACATCTGTGAGCAATAGCACAAGTACCAATTTTTTCAAATTTCAACATCAAACTTTCAAAAATTCAGATTGTATCCAAAGAAGCTATAGAATATTTAATCAACACTGGACTATAATATTGGACATTATTATAGTTTGACAAAAACTGATTTGGCCATATAACTTCAAGTATTGTAGTATCAAGGATATGAAACTTGAAGAAAGAAAATCCTCAATACACTCTTATGTCACTAAAGAGAAGTAGAAAGTCACTTAAAAAATGATGTAATATTAAACTAGAATGGCTATTTCCAAAAACTAAAAAACTAAAAAATCTTGAAACAAGACTAAGGAGTAGAAAGGCATTGACAAGAGTGAAGAAGGCTTCACTCTTACCTCCATATATACTCTTAAGTAGGAGCTACGTGGTAATGTCCTATAGGACCTCCAAAACGTGTTGACTTTGTAAGATACATATCTTAACTTACAAGACAAGTTTTTTATATGTGTGCCATATAATTAGCTTATTTTGCAAGCTACCAACACGTGATTAACTTGTAGATCAAGTTTCTAACCTATTAATCAATTACAAATATATGTAAAGTCAAGTAACGTTTATGAAGCTTTTAGGAAGCTTCTCTAAAAGGTCTTATGAAATTAACCTACTTTTATCTATTTCTATGTAATTATATAGGTATTTAATAGAATACTTATGTATGTCCATAATATTATTCCCTCTTTTAGAGACAAGTTCCATGACGAGCGGTCTTCATATGTTGAAGAAGTCTAAGATACGATAAATTTTATTTGCCACATATTCCAATCTTTGTTCTCTTTGAAGATGGTTAATAGGCCCTCTTAGCCATTGATAGTATCCCATACTAGGGCGAGAAGACCATCATGTTATTTGGTCATTGTTGAGACCTTTATAACTTCTTTCAAATAAAACATTTGGAACACCGTCAAGAGTTGTTCCTACTTCTAATAAAATCACCAAACTTTCGGAGTCTCTTCAAAGGTTGTGATATCAAACATGTTGTATCTTGCCATCTATTCAAGGAAGGACATATAATCCTTGAAGATCTTCATCTTGATTTTATCATCTTGAAGGTTGTGACAATCACAATGTCTTGTTTGATAAATCCGCAAATGAAAGCTCTTGAGTTGAATTTGTTGGTTGTTGATTCTCCATCTCTTTAGTATCACAAGTACACAAAAGATACAAAAAATAGAAAGTAGAATATTATCTTTTTTTGATCTTCTTTCTTTTATAGCAAAGGTTTTCTATTCTTCATCTTAGTTTTGATGGATGTTGTTGATAAAAAATTAAAACTCTTTTTACTGCATTTATAAGTTTTTTTGATTGTTTCCATGTGTATTCACTAATATCATATCTACGCTAATGAACAAGATATTTCAACCTATTTTGGCGTTGCTTTGAATGAAAAACTTCTTCCACCTCAAACTCTTAATTATTATCCACTTCTATGGGAGGAGGTGGCATTTATCTTTTTCTTAGGATATTTACTATCTTATATGACTTAAAAAAAGATACATGAAATACATGATGAGTCTTCATGGACTTTGGTAGATGTAATTGATAAGTAACATGATTGATTTGTTTACAAATAAGAAAAGGTCTCAGCTTACAATAATCCAATTTATCACAAGGACAAGTAGACTTGAAATTGCAACAAAGTAACTATACCTTGTCACTTATGCTAAATTATGGTTGCTCATTATAATAGGTATTTATGTTGGTCTTTTGTCATTCTTGAGCTTCCTTTAATTGTGTCTTTATTATTGCATGTAGCTTTGATAAACGATTTGCTAAATCTTCCGTCACAAGATTATGAACTTTTGAAAAGTCAAAAGTATCAAATTGTGGATGATAAGCATAATTGGCAAAAAAATGTGTTTATTAAATAGAAGAATGTATCAAATTATTGTATGCAAACTTTTTCAATGGCAAAAAAGTTATGTAATCATTTTGATGGTAGTTGATGGTATACCTCAAATATTACTCCAAAATTTGATTCACCTATTTTGTTTGCCCATCAATTTGACAATAAAAAGTCAAAGAGAGCTTTACATCTACTTTTAGTATGTTGAAAAGGATTTTTTAAAATCTTAATACAAATTGAGTCTCTTTATCTGATATAATATCCTTTGGCAATCTATGATAGTGATAGATATTATCAATGAAAAGCTTAGCTGTTTCTTCACTTGAAATAGATTTTTTATATAGTACAAAATATACTTTTTTGGTGAAGCAATCTATGATTATAAATATAGAGTCATATAAACTTAAACTTCAAAGATCTGTAATAAAATCTATAGAAATAAAAGACCATGGTTGTTCAAGTATATGCAATGGTTGAAAAAGTTTATAAGATTGATGATAAGGAGTTTTTGAACTTGAACAAATGTCATATAACTAGACAAAGTCTTTTACTGCCTTCCACATTTGCGGCCTCCAAAAATCTCTAGATATAAGTTCTAAAGTCTTATTGTATCCAAAATGTCCTGTTGCTAGAAAGTCATGACGTACTTGAAGAACATATAAATATGCTTCTCCTTCTAGAACATATAAGGGTCCTTTGGAATAGAGTAGATTGTTCTTAAATTTGAACTTCGAAATATCATAAGACTTAGAAGAAAGTTTCTTGATATCATGAACAAGAAGATTAGAGGACATACTTGATTGAATTTGTTTGACAAAAGTCGAATCAACAGCCAATGTTAATTTCATTGTTCAAAGATGAAAATGCTTTGGCTTTAATATGATTATTTTTTGTTGATAAAAAGATACATCTCCTTCTTTTGGTACAAGATAAGAGTGTCTAGAAAGGGCATTTGATAAACCTTGTTGTTTTCTATTTCTTATTTTTTTTTTGATATATGATTTTGAAATCAAATCTTGATAATGACATGCTCCAATGGACTTAGCAACAATTCAAAATACGTGTCAACATAAAATACTTGAGGTTCTTGTGATTTATATATATTGTAACTAGACTTAAAAAGCCCTTCTTGATAATGATGCCATTCTTGAAATGAATCCATAATTACAAAAAGTTCTTTGTCATAGATCTTATAATTAATCTTGGTCATTAAAAATTTCCTGGAATAAAAAGCTAATGGATGGAATTTATCATATGTTTCCATTTGTGACAATACTTCACCCAAGGCAAAGTCTGATACATATGTTTCTATAAAGAATGCTTTAAAAAAGTTAACACGATATAAAGTTGGTGCAATAATAAATTCTTTCTTTAAAGCAACAAATGATGCTTTGGCTTCTTTATTCTACTTAAGTTTGTCTTTACAAGTCAAATGTATAAATGGAGCTACAACTTGAAAAAAGTTTTTGATAAAGTTTTGATAATAATTAACAAAGCCCAAAAAGCATTGCACATCTCTTACTGTTCTTAGAATCTTCCAATCTATGATAATTTGGATCTTCTTTGGATCTATCATAAGGCCTTCATTGAAAATGATGTATCCTAAAAAGTCAACTTGAGTAGTTTAGAATATATATATATATATATATATATATATATATATATATATTTTTTATCTTTGCATATAATATTGCATCTCTTAGTTTTTATAATTTATGATGAATATAAATTTTATGGTCTTCTATGTTTTTGGAATAGATTAAAATGTTGTTTAAATAAAAAATGACAAAATCATCAAGAAACTCGCAAACGACATCATTCATTAGATATTGAAAAGATATAAGAGGAGGTCAAGGACCAAGAGTCAAAGTCAAGAAGATAATGTATGAACAAGGAAATATCCAAAGATTAGGTAAGAGTAATTAGTATTTGATATAGGATACTTTTGTGGTTAATAAGATGCCAAAGGATCCAAGGACCATAAGATACCCTCGAGGTACGTTAGATACCAAAGGATCCTAGGACCAAAGATCATGTGTGTAAAAGTCAATGAATAGAAGTTGTCTTATAGGGCAACAACTACAAACTATAAGTATTAGGTGTTGGAAGTGAAAGATATCTTATTCCATACTCTCTTTATGTACAATCTTGCTGATGCTATGTGTTGTAACTTCAAAGTTCTATTTCTTTAATAAAAATAATTCTTTATTGGATCATATTTTTAAATTCATTGCGATCTTTCTTAGTATGAGAAACATTGTTATACCAAATATATCTTTATACATATTCTTATTTAGAAATAGCTTTCAAATTGGTTGTAGAAGTCTTTTCTTCAAGTCTTGCGAATTTCATTTGAAGATCCGCCATACCTTATGTAATTCATTCAACTCCTATATCTTCTTTCTTTTATGTAAATGCTAGAGATTGGATAATAGGTATTATTGGTCATATTGTATGTACTTGAGCTTTAAGTGCTTATACTACTATTAGAATATTAACCTTGTCCTTCTTCTTCTTTTATTTTGTAAGCAAACCTATAAAATCTTCAATATTTTTTCACTTTGTTGTCAATTCTTTATCTTCTTCTTTGCCTTCAAGAATCAACTTTAATTTTTTTTTTTTAATTTTTTATGGGCTACTTGAAGAAATAATTCAACCTTTTTTGGATCCAATGCCAACTTCTATACCTTTGATAATTGAGAATATTGCCTTTCAAACTTCTTTAACAATTGTGTTGCTTATAAATTCTTATTAGGTCTTTAATCTATTTTAGAAATTATTTTTTAATAACACAATTAGTAACTTTTAATGCATGTAAAAATATCTTCCATGAACTCCTATAATGCTTCATAATTGATATAATATATTTTCATATCTCTGATATTGTGGTAAATTCAAATAGCTTAATTATCTTTTTTTAGAGATCTAATTTAATTCTATTTCTTTTATATAACATCTTATATACTTTGAAATATCTCTTTTATCAAATTTATCAATCTTATTAATCATTTCTTGTAATGTTTTGATTGCCAAAGCTTTCTTATAATCATTGCTCTAATATTATTACATAAATAATGTGAAAACTTAAAACATGCTTACATTGGTTGGATTTATATATATACCTTATTTTTTAGTAGAAACTCCAATAATAGCTCCACTCCAAGCTCTTCTCTTAGATCCTTCAAAATTCTTATTTTTTTTTCTATTAAATAATTAAAAATAAAAAATAAGCAACTCCAATATCTTCCACCTCAAGCTTTCATGTTGGGTTCACCAAATACATTGTATTATATGTATTCTTGCTTAAGAATATACTGGACATCTAATTGTGGAAGATAAATAGAAATGCAATAATAATCCTATCAAGTCTAATAAAATCTTAAATAAACTTTAAATAAACCTTAATAATCCTAATAAAATTTTGACCAATCCAAAATAAATTTTAAAGAAGTTATAAAAAAAATAAAAAAGTCCTAAACTAATCTCAAAGAAAAACAACAATAAATCTTTAAAAACATAAAAATAAATCTTTAAAAAGTAATAATAATCTTTAATAAATATTAGAAATATAAAACTTTGAATAAATATATATATTTTTTAAAGAAATATATATATATATTAAAGAAATATATATATATTTTAAAGAAATATATATATATTTTAAAGAAATATATATATATTTTAAAGAAATATATATATATTTTAAAGAAATATATATATATATTTTAAAGAAATATATATATATTTTAAAGAAATATATATATATTTTAAAGAAATATATATATATTTTAAAGAAATATATATATATTTTAAAGAAATATATATATATTTTAAAGAAATATATATATATTTTAAAGAAATATATATATATTTTAAAGAAATATATATATATTTTAAAGAAATATATATATATTTTAAAGAAATATATATATTTTTTAAAGAAATATATATATTTTTTAAAGAAATATATATTTTTTAAAGAAATACTAAAAATAAAAACCATAATTGAATCTTAACCAACTCTTAGATCAAATCTTAATTGAAATCCTAATTGAAATCCTAATTGAACCTTAATCAAACTCTGTGTCAAATCCTAATAAAATCCTAATAAAATCCTAAATCCTAGGTAATTTTTAGACAAACTTTAATTAATCCCTAGTCAAGTTCTAAACCAAACTCTGAGTAGATCCTAATCTTAACCAAATCCTAGACCAAATCCTAAGCCTTAATCAAATTTTAGACTAATCCTAAACCAAATCCTATAGAAAAATGTATCATCAATAATTGATCATCAAACCATTGATATAAACTCAAAATTTACAAACTTCTTAATATCTTAGTTGGAAATAAGGACAAGAAAGATGAAATTGATCATACTTACCAGTTGAAAGAAATGCAAGATAATCCAATCAAGTATTAGGTAGCTTCCTACTGTAACTTGAATATTGAACTTCTAGTACTAATACCTCCTTTTTAAACTATTGAATTCCTTTCAAATTCTACCTAAACATTGAAAATGAGTCTAGTATTTATATAAAAAGAATTTACTTCAATCCAATTGACAAATTTTTGAAGATCTTAGAAACATTTATTGACCTTCAAAGTCTAATTTTTAAGACTTCAATCCACAAAAATCTTCATATGCTTTGATTTAACGATTTGGTTGACCTTAAAATTTTCATACACATTTATAACTAACATAACAATACATTATCCAAAATTCAATCATATGCACATTATAGAACTTAAGAAACCCTCAAACTTGTAAACATATTTTTATTTCTCAAAGTGTAAACTATTGTGAACTTCATTAATTTTGAAAATCTCTCAAAAATTTAATATTGATTTAATTGGCATAAAATCAATATTTTAAAAAATCTTTCTTTAAGTGTATTCTCAAATCCCACTCTTCACATACTTTGATCTACCAAAGAACTCCAAAGTTGTTGTATGGATATGATTTTATGCCTTAGGGTCTAATTTCAATCCAAGTTAACAACCAGTCTTCATTAGGTATCAAATTTTAGTAATTTGAGATAAGTTTTGCTTTATTCTATTATTAATTCTTTTCTAAATATGCCTATATTGATTTCTTATCTTATTTACTTTGATTTGGCTCATTTATGTCTCTACAAAATAAATAGAAGTCTTTTTTAGAAAAAAAGTAGAATTAAGATTAAGTCTTTTATTACCTTTTTTTATCATTATTTTTTTACTACATCTTTCTGCTAGGCTCTTCTATAATAATATCTATATTTTTTTATCTTTCATTGTATAGTCACGTTCTACATGACAACAAAGACCTATCAACCACCTTCAAAGGGAACAAAGATTAAAGTATATAACAAGCATAATTTGTTGCATTTTAGACTTTGTCAATATTTGATTATTGTTCCTTGTAGAACTTGTTTTTAGAAGGAAGAATAATATAATGGACATACATATTTACCTAGATAAAAGGTATTAGGTAGAAAATAAATGTTGATAGATATGATAATATCTTAAGGCAAAGCTTCTTAGAAGTTGCATAAATACAGATTTGACTTTATATATGTTTGTAGTTGATTGGTAAGTTAGAAATTTGGCCAATAAATTAACCACATATTCCACATATTAATAGCTTGTGGTACAAGCTAATCATATGGCATAAATGTAAGAAACTTATAAATTTAAAATATGTCTTATAAATTACATATATATCACAGGTCTTATAGAATGTCACCATACAACTCCTATTTAAATAGTATATATAGGAGTCAGAGTCAAGCCTTCTTCATCCTTGTCAATACCTTTCTTATTTTTAATTCTTATTTTAAAAGTCTCTAATTTTCTTGTCTTTGGCAATAGCCATTCTAGTTTAATATTATTCTACCTTTAAGTAATTATCTAATCTTTTTGAATGACATAAGAGTGTATTGATCTTTTGATTTTTTGAGATTCATGTCTTTAATAATTGTTGTGCCTTGATCATGTTTCTAATACATTATTATATTAGAAGATATATTTGCTATTATCAATAATTTAAAGGATAGATTTTCTATTATTAAGAATGTAAGAATGTTCTTAATAAATTTTATATATTTAAGAATATATATGATATTTTTCTTATAAAAAATAAGTACATAAAAAAAATGAAATGATAATAAAAATATTTTTTTATTACATTATTCTATTAGAAAATATTTTTTAAAAAATACTTATCATGCCAAGTAGAAATTTAAGCTTGTATTCAAAAAGATTTTAATATATCAAAAAAATTATCTTTTATTTATTTATTAGTTAGTTAATTAATTAGTTAGATATTTTATTTTATTTTATTTTATAAATAGAACATATTAGCTACTAAAATTGCTATTACAAAATAAGAAGTAGAGAACTTTCAATAAGTATTTATTTCTATTATATATATATATATATATATATATATATTAAAGATTAATAAAATATTCCAAAATAGTATTTACTATAAATTAAGAAAAAAAAATCATAATATATTTCTAACTTATGATAAATTATTAAGTTTTTTTAATATTATTTGAAACTTCTATTGGATCTAATTCTCTATCTCCTATGTACTACAATTCTTTTAATCTTTTAAGTAATTTTTTTCAATTTAAAAATAAAAACTGCTAGATAGACACATAATGTACCACACATTTCAATTTAAACAAAATCAATTCTAGTTCATTCAAAAAAAAGTTTATTTTATTATTTTATTAAATTGCATTTTATGTGTATAGATGTTAATATAGTTGATTTTGTTTACACTAAAATTCAAGTATCAAAACACAGTACAAGAGTATTCAGACACAGTTCTAAATGATGATATTCACAGGGTTGTGCTATTTTCGGGATGCATGAGAACCATCTCGGTGAAATTCAAGTGCGGGTCCTGGTTCGGGCAGGCTCTCTAGCTAAGGAGTATTACTCTATAGCAATACACCTCATTTCATACTGTTGTCAAATAAAATCTTTCCTCGGAGGATGTAGCTCCGAAGGCCATGCCAGGCGAATCCTGCCGCTCGTAGAACGACTTTATGAACCAGGACCCACACTGGAATCTCACATATAATTCCAGTGACACATGCCATTTGTAAGAGTACTTTAATTTACCGAAACAGTAATCACTCAGCAAACTGTGACATTTTCTAAGCTTGCTGTGAGTTTTAAATGTTAGTGGTGGCTTGCCCCTTCACACTTGGACAAGTTGGAAATATTGTAAGCAATTTTCACATCCTGCAGTCATTTTGATTCGAATAATAGATTTGGAAATAGTCGTTTATTTCCACAGCGCGTAGTTCTAGTTAATCTCGTGGACACCGGATGCTGACATTGCACTATTTTTGAACTTGGCAAGGGGAACAGCTTTGCTAGGATCTTGACAAAGTTCTTCGAAGGTGCTAATTCGTTTTCTTTGCTACTCTCGCGATCTCAAGTTCGCGTTTAGACTTGCAGGCGGAGTTGCTTTTGTGCTTTGTTCTGAGACGGGAATATCTTCTTACAGTAAGGAGTTGCGGCAAGGTGGTTGTTTCGGGGTGCACCGATCGTGGCGTAGGTGCTGCTGGTGAAGATCGCAGAGATGGCACCGGTGTGGGATATGTCGTGCCCTATCAGTTGCTTTTTGTGGTAGTAGTCGACAGAATCTAGTTTGGGTAGTTGGCGGAATTGTTGGTGCTTTCTGTGTAGCTTTTGCACCGTGTAGATCGATTTTAGGCAGCCGGTTTGTGTGATCATCTCTGTTCTAAGCAGGTCTCGGTAACAGCACATCGTGGCTGTTTACTTCAGAACTAAGAAGACAGTTTAGTAGGTTGTAGTGGTTGATCGTTTTCCGTGTTACGGTGTCTAGAACATTCTCACACATCCGAATATGAAGCTGTAGCTGGTGTGGTGTAAGTGCCTGGACTGTATTGTGCTGACTCGAGAGTTCCATAGTCTGGGAGCAAGTAAGTAGGCTTGGGTATAGCAGCGGTGGAGGGTCGGTACGCAACGCTCTGTGCAGCTTAAGAAGGAAACTCTTACGATTTCCGTGGTTTTATCGAATAGGTGTTGTTAGCGCAGTTTGTGGTGGGGTACCAGGGTGCACTGCAACTATGTTGTTCCTGTTTTTCAGGAAGAACTGCATGAAGGGGTTTGAGTACTTAGTTGGATCGAAGTGAGCTGTACACAGGTAGTTGGTAGTCACAAGAGGTGTTGATTCCCGATCATGACCTTGTGATGCGTTTGTAGGGGCTGTGGTGTTAAATACCTCTATTTTCATGAATTTGGTAGCTGGATTATTAGCTCGTAATGGTGGTTGGCTCATTTGGCATTAGATCAGTTTGTTGCTGTTTCGTGACAAAAATGTGACCTCGCTGGATAGATGGTTTTCGCAACGATGACTTTGTCTCACAAGTCCGGCGCTGTCTTGCTGGCATAACTGTATTTTAGAATGTCTGAAATCGTTGTCAATTCTGATTCACTCGTATACGGCAGCTCCGGTTACTATTTTCCGTATTCCTGTGGGCAGTTGTATAAATAGTTTCATAAGTACAAGCAAGTATCATTTTCTTATCGTCGATGAGTGACTTGGTTTGTACTATTTGAAAGTGTGGAACGAATGCTCGTACCTGAAACTGCCGCAGATTGTTTACTGGGCTGTGAAATACGAAATTGGTTTAGGGAGTTGGTTTGATGAAGGGATCTTGAAGATTATCAGTTCGGGAAACAAATAACTTGGATGGTTAAATCTTACTTCGTACAACACATGTAATACCATGGGATGGTAGTGAGTTCATTGTTGAGTTTAGAATGTGAATCTTGTGTCTGATTGCGCACCTTTGTTGTCATTTTCGCGTTAGAGAAAATGTGGGCTGGAAATAGCCTATATGACAACATTTTGAATTAGATCGAAGATAATATCGAAGCAAACATTAGTGTAACTTTCTCTAAGATCAGGGATCTTTCGTTGGAGATGAAGTTATTGGGATTGGAGGTTGAAGACAGCCGTGTTGTAGCTGATAATTACTTCAATGCAAAGCAATGCATTAACTTGTTGGTTAATTTACAATCAGCTTTGCAAGAAGTGCAAGTCATTTTTGAATCAAACCAGCATATTTTACAACCATTATTGGAGGATTTTTCACAAATTGTTTTGAAAGCAATGATGGTGGTTAAAAGTTTAGAAAATTGGCAAGAAGTTGCTTTGATGCAAAGAAAAACAAAAGAGACTTTTTGAGAATAGCTAATAGAATTAAAGTAGATTTGTGATATGATTTATGAAGCTGGTCAAAGAAAGGATTGTGAGAAGAAATGGATCTTACAAGAGTTATTTAATTTGATCCATGTGATTGGCATGAAGTTGAGAATGATGATTTAAGATCATTTTAAAAAGATTAATGGACATAAAAAAAAAAAAAATTGCCCTTGCAGATCAACTTACAAATATTGGCTTATGGCAATCAAACCATGGATTGTAGAATTTTCTTCATTTTCTTGATTTGATTTTACCTTGCAAGCTTATAGAAAAAGAAAAATTAAAATCTAAAATAATACAAATAATAGCAGATTAATTAATTCCATTCAAATGTAATTTTTTTCTATAATTTTTATTACTTTAAGATGTAGATATTTTTAGTATTATATGAATAATATTACTAATTTCTTCACAAAAAATTAAAATTTTCTTACATATCTTATAATATTATTATAGAAAAATAAATATTTATATCTATATATGCATAAAAAATTATTATATAAATTTTAATAATAATTATTATATTATTAATTAAATTCTAATTTTTTGTGTTTTTTTTTTAGATTGATAATAATTTTTTAAATTATTGTAAAGAAGAAAGTTTACAAGCAAGGATTTTAGAATTAAAAAAAGTGCTTGAGAAGAATTCTATAGTTGGTGTAGTTAGAATTTTTGGTATTAGCAAGACTATATTAGTAAATTCTTACAAAGAAGATTATCAAGAAAAAATATAAACAAAAAAAAATCCTTCTTTGTTGCAAGTTACCATATAAAAAAAATATCTCTTGGTAATATAAATTTTATACATGATATAATTATAATAGATCTAAAAATTAATGAATTAATAGATGTCACAATGTTTGGCACAAATAGAAGCAAATTGATTGCTACTAGCCAAATACGAAGAGCTTTGAAAAATATTATAAATAAAAGAAGTAAAATTGAATTGATTTCACTTAAAAGCAATAAAGCGATGGAAATATTTTTTAAATATGTCTTCAAAGATGGATGTCTTAATATGCCTCGCTTATCCAAAATATCCACAGGATTTATCAAAGCTTGTGCTTGACATCCTTTGACATTACAAATTATGGGATCTTCTTTACATAATCAAATAAGCGTTTATGTATGGAAGCTAGTTATTCAAAGATTAAAAAGGGCTTCAAAATTTCTTACCTCTAATGACATTTGGACAAGATTAGAGCCTATTTATGAAGCCCTTAATGATAAAGAAAAAGACCATGTTTTTGGATATAGCATGTTTCTATTGTAAGGATATATGGCATGTAAATATCAATCAACATATAATTATTCAATTTTATGAATATAAATTCAAGAATGCTGAAAACATTATTATAAGTCTCAAAACAAGTCATTTATCTAAATAAATTTATTTGGATTTTTAAGTATTCATGATTTGCTTTGTCATATGACTCAAAGAATTTATAGAATTTCTAAATTTGTTTTTGATGGAATTCAAAGATGGAATAAAAGTGGTAGATTATTTATTCATCAAGAAAAAATAGTATTATATTAAAATAATTATATTATCTAACATAATTATATTTGTATTGTTATAGAATTCTATTTCTATAAATGATAGTAGTAAAATATTCTAATACATGTCTACTTATATTTATTGATAAGTAATAACATATTGTGCATCATATACTACAAGATAATTTGGACGTGAATAGTCTTTGTTTTACAAGTTGTCAAAGGTGTATGAAGCCATATGATAATATAAAAGTCAAATTTCAGCATCTCCATCTTTTAAGTTTCACAAAATACTCAAATATAAATATGATAAGCTTATACATAACAAATACTTGTGAACTAAGGTGGTTGAGAGTTCAATTTTCTAAAAAAATGAATATATTAATATTATATGAAAATATAAAACTAATATCTAACATTACATATTTTAAAAATATTCAAAAAATTATTATTTTAGAACTAATTGTTATAAAATATTTAAAATAATTTTCTATTGATGCATCTAATATGATGTATTTAAAATATTTAAGCTTAAAAAATTTTATAATTTTAGAAAATATTAATCTTTATGGAAAACAATTTTTTTTATTAAATATTCTTAATCTTGAAAGTTGTAAAAAATTAAAAGATATTATAAATTTATTTGCTAACATATAATCCTTACAAAAAGTATATATGAATAATTGTACAAACTTAATAAATAGTGAAAAAATATATATCCTTTGTCTTTATTAATAACAATACACTTGCAAAAATGTTAGAATTTAAGTAAAATTCACAAAGCTTTTCAAGACTTGTATTATCTTTAAAATCTTATTTTATCAAATTGCATTGATATAAAAAAAAGTACATGCAAATTTAATTAACATGATTGAATTGAAGATGGTCTAGCTTGATAGATATAAGAATTTAGAAGATATGCCATTAGGTTTGAAGATACTATTATTATTGGAGTCTTTAAATCTATAATATTATAAAAAAATAAATTTTGACAATGATGAATTTTATGCATTCTTATCTTTACAAATATTATCATTTGAAAGTTGTTTGGACTTAGAAGAGGTTTATAAAGGATTTAATAACTTGACATCTATAAAAACAACTTGGTTATAAAAATTACAAGAACCTAAAAATCATCTATACTAGTTTTGAGGGCATGACAAATTTGAAGAAGTTATGGCTTTATGGATGTGAGAACTTAGAAGACATACCATTGGATTTGAAAATACTATCATCATTAGAGTATTTAAATCTTCAATATTGTAAAAATATGGAATTTGATAATGATACATTTGATGCACTTTTTTCTTCACAAATATTATTATTAGATAGTTACTTGGACTTGAAAGAGGTACATAAAGGATTTAACAATCTCACATCTATTAAAGAACTTAGTTTTACAAACTGTAAGCATTTGAAAATTATCTATGCTAGTTTTGAAGGCATGACAAATTTAAAGAAGTTATTACTAGATGGATGTGAGAATTTAAAAGACATGCCATTGGATTTGAAGACACTATTATCATTAGAGTATTTAGATCTTCAATATTATAAAAACATGAAATTTGATGATGATATATTTATTTCAATTTTATCTTTTCAAACATTATTATTAGATGGTTACTTATTTGTACATTATTTTCACATTATCAAACATTATCAAACATTATTTGCACATTGAATTTTATTCATATAAATGTAAATCTCTAATAATATATATATATATATTTTTTTATAAATTTAGCATTAAAAATTTAACATATCTAATATCAGTTTCTTTTATTTTTTAATAAAACTCAAATATCTAATATAATTTTGTAAATAAATTCTATAGAAGTTAGAAATTCTAATATATAAAAAATAATAAAAAAAAATTCTTGATTAAAAAAATAATTTTGAGAAATTTTAAAAAGTCATCTATGATGAATAAATAAAAAAATATGTATAATCTATCTTCAATCAATAAATCTTATATTTAATAGAAAATTCATTATATTTTTTTTAATTTCAAATATAAAAAAGTCCTTTTATAAACCTAAAAACAAATGACTTTGTAAGCAAAATAACTAATATCTAAGCTACTTTAAAGCTTCAATTGGAAAAAGTCCAAATATGCTTTGAAAAATGAGTTGATATTCAAATGAAGGAACTACTCCTATTTCAAGTTAGTAATAATGTTTTTTTTGTTGTGACATAATATAAAGACTACTTGACCATTTGATAAGTTATACTATAAAAAATTAAGATCATTTTCTATTCAAAAGGAAACAAACTTTGTTACTTATCAATTAAAATTATAAGTATCTAAGAAGCTACATTCTATTTTCTTCACCTGTCTTTTAGAACTTTATAAAGAATGAAGCATATTAAGAAGAATACAACCACTACTTCTTTGTATTATTATGAATAACCATAAAAAATATAAAATAGAAGAAGTACTTGATTTGAGGCTAAGACATAGACACTTAAATGATTTTAGACATTGGTAGGATTACAAAATTAGTGAAAGCACATAGAAGCTAATTTCAAATTTAACAAATACCTTGTAAAAGATATAAGAATTCTATTAATAATATCTTTATAAACCTAAACTGACAATATATATTAGGTAATACTTCCACTAAGTATATTCAAATATATTGTATTGTAGACTTTGTAATTTTTCTATTAGAGAGGAGGAATTATTTCCAAAAAGTTTCAAGATCTCAATCCTTATATAAATTAATAGATCCTAAAATAGTCATTTTCTATCTTAAAATTACAATATGTCTTTCATTTAGTTTAAACAGTCAGCTATGGATATCTACAAGGACAATACTATGCAAATTAGGCCATTTCAACCAAATATTTCACGTCATTGATATTGATTAGAAGTATTACTTAAACCAAGTAGATATCAAAGAATACCTATCATTGACTTTGTAGCAATTTTTATCGAAGTAGAATTTTTTTGGAGTAAAAAAATTACCATTCAAATACATTAGACATGTGGCTTTGAAGGATTTAATCTTATTTTGAAGATAAATTCAAAATTCAAAAAAATGCATAAAGTGTTTAAAAACACTTATTTGGAAATCTTAAAAAATTAAAAAAATCTTATCATATTTTATTCAACTTCAAATAAAACTAAAAAATCCTTAAAAAAATTCTAAAAATTAAAAATCCTAATTGATTTTTTAAAAAAAATCATAAAAAAATTACAAAGAAATCCTTAAAAAAATCTTATTAAAATTCTAATTGAATTATAATTATATCCAAATAGAATTTTAATCAAATTTTAATAAAATCTTAATCAAATCTTAGATAAATTTTCAGTAGATCCTAATAAAATATTATAGCAAATATTGAACTTGAATTAATTTTGAATTTATCTTTAATCTTGATTTCAATTTTTTTACTTTTTAATTTAATATCGATAACAAGCACAAATTATTTGAAAGAAATCAAAACTTACTAATTGAGAGAAAATGCTCCTAATTCACTTAGATATTCGCCATTTTCATTCTTCAACATAATATTAACTTTCCAATATTATAGTTTTTTCTAATCATTTTTTTGAATCTAAAATTAATATGAATATTAAAATTTATTTTGAATTTTATAAAAAAATATTTTTTAATCCAATTAGAAAATTTCTTCAAATCCTAAAAATCCTTATTAACCTTAAAAATTCAATTTTTATGATTCAAATGCATTTAAATCTCAATCAATTTTTATTTGATTGTTTAATTATATTAAATCTCATAAAAAATATCTAATACAATAAAATTTGAAAACCTACAAAAATCCTTCTAAAGATCTACTAAAACATTCATACAAACCACCAAATATATATATATTAATCCATAAAAAATAGAGCCATTCAAAATAATTTTTATTTTCCTAAGCTCTTACAAAGTCATTTAAACTCAAATTTCATAAATCCAACCCTCATAGACATACTATCAAGCATAATATCTATTATTATACTTTAATCAATAAAAGAATTTCACATTTGCTATAAGTGCATAGTTTTGTGCCTTAAGAATTGATTTTGACTATGGTTCAAAACCATTCTTCTGCAGGTATCAATTTAAGATTTTTATAGATAAATTTAGTTAAAAGCTATTTTTGTTTATTTTTATTTAAAGATATCTATAATATTATATTTTCTAACCTACTTTTTTTTGTCTTATTTATGAACTTGCAAAGTAAATGGAACCTATTTTTATTAAAATAAAATATTAATATTATTTTTTTATTACCTTTCTTACTTTTATCTATATATCTAAAATAATATCTTATTATATTTTTTAAATAATCTTTTGTATAATATAATTATTTTTATTTTTTTCATCCAATAGTTATATTATAACAAAATAATATCATGAAGTAATTTTTAAAAGAAGGCTTTGCAACAAAGATACAAAAATTCAAACTTAGTTTATTTCAGAAGGCATTGATTACTATTTTTGGTTATAAAGACCACTGATTCTTTTGAATCATTAAAGAAAACTTGAATATGTGATAAATACCATGAAATACATCTTTAACTCTCCTCACCTTTGATTAATTTTGATTTTATCCCTTTTAATTAAATTTGGAGCTAAAAGAAGAAGTGATATCATAGACATAAAGTGGAACATGCTTTTAGAAGATTTCAAAAGGTTCTATTAGACCTTAGAAGGTTCTAGAAGATTTTGGATGATTTTATGAAGTATCTAATAGGTTTTGGTCGATTCAAAGAAGCCTTTAAAAGGTCCTAAAAGACTCCAAAGAATCTTAAATGATCATAGAAGTTTCTTAGAAGCTTGATTTATTTCCAAGCATCAAAGAAACTTCTTAAGGAGCTTCTTTGTATTTAGTATATATAAGAGTCAAGAATGAAGAGATTTTCAATATTAACAACATAATCCTTGTAGCTCAACTTAAGCCTTTTGGTCTTATACTTATATCTTGTTGTAGCTCCTTGTTAATGATATAAAGTGATTTTTTTTGTTACATTTTCTTAAACCTTTGAAGTCTTAATCTACTTAATTGATAACAATAAATAATATGCCTACTTATTATTGATAACCAAAAAAAGTAAATTAAATAAGATATCAGAATAAGATGTATTTACAATTAAGTCTTTATTGATTGCAATTGTATTTACAATTAAGACTTATAATAATAATTTTATCTTTAATCTTTTTAATAATATTTTTTTATATCAATCTTCACTCAAAATTCTTTTGTTTCTGAAACTTTATAAAGATGTTATAATATTTATTAATAAAAATCAAATATTATTCATGATCTTATTTTTCTTTCTTTTTTCTTTATTATATATTACTGTATTTTTATAATTAAGTCTTTATTAATTCATATCCTTGATAAAAATAATTAAGCTAATATATATAATATTAAAACCTAAACTTCTTTAAAAGAAAAAAATATTACTTGATGTTTTATTTATTCATATAATAAACTAATATTAACAATATTGAAGAAAAGAAGTCTAAAAGCTACAAACACTTAGCATCAGCAAGGATTGTAGTCTAAGAGAAGTGTGAAAAAAGATAATTCTTACTTCCAACACTCTTTACTTATAGGTGGTGGTTTGCTCACCAATGAGGCAACTTCCATCTTTTTGATATTACACCCATTTCTACCTCATCCAACTAAACCTTTGGTGCTACCACAATAACTTACTTTAATTCTTTACTACCTTTTTACTATTAGCAACATACTATGCTTAATCTCTATGTAGTTGTAACTAAGCAAGTACTTGTTGATCTTCAACACTCTCACTTTGCTAATATTTAAAAGGCTTTTAATCCTAATCTCTGAATCAAGTCATGATGTCTGTCCTTCACTAATGCCTTTGTAAGTACATCAGCAAGCATGTCATTTGTAGCACAATACTTCATACCTATTATTCTATCTTCAATCTTTTCTTGTATGAAATGATGTTGAACATCAATGTGCTTGGTCCTTGAGTGGTGCTTTGGATTCTTGGCAAATGCAAGACATCCTTGATTGTCATACATAATTAGAGTTGCTTCTAATTGTACTAGATCAATGTCTTCTAAGAGTTACCTTATCCGACATGCCTCCATTGTATAATGACTTGATGCCATGTACTCTGCCTCCATCATAGATCTTGTAATGGTAGGTTGTCTCTTGCAATTCTATGAAATGGCTCCTACTTCAATGAAGAACACATATCCTATTGTAGATCTTCTATCATTTGCATCTCAAGTCCAATCCGCATCACAATAATCTTACAAGTCAATGTTCTTACCACCAAGGCACAATTTGAAGTCTTTTGTACCTTTTAAGTACATCAATATCATCTTTACTATTTTCCAATGCATTGGTCCAACCTTAGACATGTGTTGGCTTACAATACTTCATAGCATCATACAAAGACAATGGATCATCAAGAAGAGCAACATTTGCATGTTCTTCACTTACTTGAGGGAAGATGTGATCCTTCCACTATTCTCCACATTGCCTTCTTTCTTTCAAAAAATATCTCCTTTCACTTGTAGAAGAACATTCAGCTTATTCTACTCTTTGTTCTTTTTCAACCTTCTTCTCCCTTAAATCTTGTCGTTTCTCACTCAATGGTTGGTACTCTTCATCATTATCATCATCCCAATCTTCAACATCTTCATTTCTTTCATTATTGATGCAATCAATTATACGAGCTTTCATCTTTTCAACCTTCTTTGGCTTTTCATCTTCATCATCTTTATTATCTTCATCTTCTTGTTTCTTTGTTGAATTCAAAGATGTGTCTACAAACACACCATTACTCCCACTTGGATACATCTCCAAGTGCTCACAAGCACTCTTGTGCTCCAAAAACTCAACATCACGACTTTTGATGATCTTCTTGGTTTCCAAGCACATTAGCCTATATGCCTTAGTACCTTCACAATAAGTAGAAAATACACACTTTGTACCTTTTGCATCAAGTTTGGACCTCATACAATCTGATATTTTTGCATATGCAATGCAACCAAAGGTCTTCATATGGGAAATGTAAGGTTGTCTCCCACTCCAATCTTCTTGTGGTATCATTGATACAAGAACACTTGTTAGACACCTATTTCTAGTATATATTGCATTCACCACAACTTTCGCACAAAATTCATAGCTAAGATTTTGAGTATGAAGCATGCTCCTTGCCATCTCTACAATGGTTCAATTTACCCTTTCAACAACACCATTTTGTTGTGGAGTGTATGGAGTTGTGGTTTGTCTAGCAATTCCTTCATTCTTCAAATAAACATCAAATTTCTTAGACATGTACTCACCTCCATTGTCCGTACGTAGCACCTTGATCTTGCTTTCACTTTATTTCTCAACAAGTGCTTTAAACTCTTTAAACCTCCAAAAGCATTTGCTCCTGATTTTAAAAATGTAGATCCAAATCTTTCTTGAATAATCATGAATGAAAGTAAAAAAGTACCTTGATCCTCCAATACTTATGTTCTTCATAGGTCCACATACATCCGAATAGAAAATCTCTAGCAACTTGATAGCACGTGTTGCTACACTCTTTGAAAATGAGGCCTTTTATTGTTTGCCTTGTATGCATCCTTTTTTATGCAAGTTGTTTTACATTTTGGCTTGTATTGCCAAGATCTAAGCCACTTACCATGGTCTTGAGCTCTCTCATGCTCTTTACATTCAAATGGCTAAGGCGACGATGCCATATATTCAACTTATCTTGGTTTGATGTAAACTCAACAAATGCAGCTACTTCCACTTCATTCACCTTCTTACAAATGAGGTAGTACAAATTTCCTTCTTTCAAGCCTTTGAAGATCTTGTCTCCACTCAATATTCTTACAAAACATCCATTCATGTCAAATTAAACTTTAAAACCTTCCATTACAAATTTACTCACCAAAAGTAGGTTTTGCTTCATCTTAGGTACATGAAGGATGTTTTTGAGTCTGATCCTATTGGTTTATCCATTCACAACCACCTCCACTATAATAGAGCCAATTCCAATGGCTTCACATGTACCACTATCTGCCAACACCACATTTGATGTTGGAATAGCTTCATAAGTATCAAATGAACACTTATAAGGTGTCATATGCTTCGAACAACCTGAATCCATAATCCATCTTGACATGGCAGCCATAGAGGTCCCATTTGTTGTCGTGAATGCATAATCTTGTCTTCCAAACTTATCTTACAAACTATTTGCATTCTCCTTCTTCATCTTTTTGCCTTTATAGCAATTTCGAGCAAAATAGCCTACTTTGCAACAAATGAAGCAAGATTTGACATTATCTCATTGATTTGAATAGTTATCCTTGCCTTGACGTAAGTAGAGTGCTAAATTTTTACTTTAAGGCTCCTTTTCTTTCTTCTTGATTACTTCATGGGCAAGTCTTGTCGTTTCATAATCCATTATAAGCTCTTTTATCTTAATGGACTCCAATGCCACAATAAGGTAGTTGAAGGATTCGGAAAGCCTCATTAGCAAGGTTATGACAATATCACTTTCTTCTAAAGGCTTGTCAACAATTGTTAGTTGGTTTACAAGAGCCTTTATCTTATTGACATGAGCCATGAGGTCTTCACTTTCTTCCATCTTACAAGTAAAGAACTTCCTCCTTGTATAGATGAGATTGGATAAGTTTTTGCTCTCATAGATGTTGCAAAGAGTCTTCCATGCTTCCGGTGGTCCTTTGCAAGAGATAATATAGGAGAAGTTGGCTTCATCCACATTGGTTGCAATCAATCCAAAAGCCTTCTTTTCATGATGTTTGAACTCCTTCTTCTCTTTTATATCAGCATCTTTGTTTGGAGCCTCTTCACTTTTATCTACAATATTCCAAAGATCCAAAGATGCCAACAAAAGCTCCATTTTTACCTTCCAATGGTAGAAATTGTCACCTCTAAACTTCTCAATAACTCTCAATCCTTCACCCTCACTTGAAGCCATGTCTAAGGAAGAGTTGTATCAAAAACGATTGTAAGAAGTAGTCCTAATGCTCTCAAAAATCAGCAAGAAGGTTTTGCTGCCTTAGAATCGAAGAATCCTTGTTTGTGAACAAACTAGTTTTTAACTCTCAAAAACACTCACAACTTCACTTTTAAGACTTGTCACAAATTTGATGACTTATCTAAGTGTCTCAAATCTGATTTGCCACTCTAATATCTCTCTTATGCTCACAAATCACATCTATAGACTATAAGAGGTCTTTTAAGCACAATTAGTAATTTTAGGACATGAAATAGTAAAGTTAAACTACCAAAGATCTATCTCAGAAAAAACACAATGCAAACTTTGTCTATAGGTGAAAAATAAGAAACTAACACCAAAATGCTCTTAACCACAAGTAAGAACAAACCATGATCTAGATCTAGATCTAAATCAGAAAGTTAGGTTCTTCTAAAGCTTAACATCAGCAACAACAACTTGATCTACTCCACACTTACAAAACCACTTCAAAGAACTTCAAAAAACACTTAAGCAAATGTGAGTGGGCCCATAATCTATTGAAGAAAAGAATTCTAAAATCTACAAATATTTAGCATCAGTAAGGATTGTAGTTTAAGAGAAATGTGGAGAAAGATAATTCTTACTTTCAACACTCTTTACTTATAGGTGTAGCCAATATGTTGAAAAGCAATGAATAAATCACCAATGACGTAACTTCCATCTTTTTGATATTACATCCATTTCTACCTCATTCAACTAAACCCTTGGTGCCACCATAATAACTTACTTTAATTCTTTGCTAGCTTTTTACTATTAGCAACATACTATGCTTAATCTCTATGTGGTTGTAACTAAGAAAGTACTTGCTGATCTTCAACAAATAATATATATTTTTTAATATATATATATATATATATATATATATATTCTTACTCTATCTATCCATTTGTTATTCCTTGAATATCTAGATTATTGTATTGTCTAATGAATATATCACTATTATTATTAAAAAATGATTGATATTTATTCCATATCACTAGTAGTTTTAAAAAACTTTGATAGTCTATAATATTGTCTAAAATTCTAATAAAAAAGATTAAATTTATATTATCTTTTTTTAGAATTTTTTTTATCTATATTTTTATTATTGATAATAAAAAAATAAATTAAATAAGATATCAGAATAAGATGTATTGTTGATTAAAAATGTATGTATAGATGAATCTCAAATCTTCACAATTTTGATCTCCTTTATCAAAGTCAATTCACAAAACATCCAAATTTCTTTTTGGAAAGATGATTTTAAAAAATCACTACATAATGAACTAAAATTACTCATATTCAATAACTTTTCATAATGAGATTGTACTTGTAGCTATCAAGACTGCCATTCAAAAATAATTTTTTGCAATTTTAATTATATAACATACTAATACAAGGTCATACTTTAAGATAAAACATGATTATTAATTAATCACTTTTCTTTTATATACTTATTTAATCTAATATCTATTTTTATTACCTTTTATTTCATAATTTATTCATTGCTTTTCAACATATTGGCTGCACATGAAAACCATGCAAGCAATTGCCCTATTCTTTTCTTTCCTTTCATATTGCAAATCTCATAAGTATTTGATTTGCAAGTCATGGTACTCACTATACTACTAGAAACTTAACAAGTAGAGGAAGTAGTAGATTTGATCTTTTCTTATTCTTAGCCAATTTGATCTTTGTTTATAACTCAATTTTATAAGCTAACTGAAAGTACCATATCTCCTTGCCATACACTATCAATCTGTATTGCAGTTTTTTGATGTGGACCATAGAATGAGTTTTTTGATTGCCCAATGCCACCTTTGTTTGATGATCATTAGGTTGTACCTTTCACTAATTACTTAAGTTCTTTATTTCTTGGACCACTTTCCAAACAAAAGAAAAATTTCATGATTGGCTAGCACAATGTTTCACATTCTTTGTAAGCAATGTTGACCTTTGGATTAAGTTTAATGAGCTCATTGGTCAAAGTAATCCTCATAGTGTTTGTGATTTTCGTGCAAAATATATCAACTACTGTCCATCCGATTGCTTCCTAACTGCGGTGATGTTGCTAGCAAGCATTGACCTTTTTTCAAACCATATTATATCCAAATTAAAACTTGTCCATTGATTATAAAAAAATCAATTCTATTGGGACTTCTATTGTTAGATTTTTGTTGTCATCATCAATGTACTCATTTAGTTGAACCATATATTACTATGAAATATTAATGACTCTCTCATCCAACCGAATGATTGCTTGCAATGGATGCTAATTGGAAGGAAATTCACTAGAATCATATTTGTCAATATGGATTGTCCTTTGAACTATTCTACTGCCACAATTTTTATTATACTACTTACTAATGAATATCATAACAACCTCTTAAGAAAGTTAGTTAAAAAATAAGTATTTTTGTCAAGTATAAAATATCAATAATTATCCAAAAAAAAAAAAAAAATCATTTTGTTATCACTATCATTCAAAGAACATATTGTTATCCTTACTCTATATTGTTCAAGTATTGGAATATACTACATCTACATCCTTTACAAATATTATCTTAAAAAAGAATAAACCTAAAGGGATCCAACCTTCAAATTAGCCAAAATCTTTTGATATAACATTCTTTTGCAATATTCATGAATGAATTACAAATTCAACACAAAAGTACCTTATAATTAAGTATCTCTTTTCTTCAATTGTCTCTTAAATATCTTTGTACACAATAGAATAGATATTTATGAATAATGTAGAAGTAATCCACCAATAGTTATTGAAATTGCTTCATATTTTTTTTAAAAGCATTAAATATAGCCAACCTTTTTTATAATATTTATTGTAGTTTATAGTAAATACAATAGTTGTAGTGTTTAGAATGTAGTGATGAGAAACTGTTTATCTTCTCTTCTTCTCTTTATATAAGTGAGATAACTATATCAACATATTTTCTTTTGTGTATGTATGTATATTTTTGTATACATTACTTCTAACTACTCTTATGTCTCTCCAAACATTCTCAACATATTATTAGCACAATTGTTCTTATGCACTAGTCTTAGTTCTTAAAAACTTATGTACACTTTATCTTTTATTTTTTCTTCATTTTTTTTTATCTTGCTGCTATTGCTGTACTATGCTGTTGTGTTGTATCCTATCCTATTGTTGTATTCTATCTTACCTTGCTGCTATATTGTTGTTATACTATTATGATGTACTATTGTATTATTGTGCTGTCCTATTGTGTTGCTACTACTCTTGTGCTGTATTGCTATTATATTGTGTTGCTGCTATGCTGCATCCTATCTTACTACTGTGTCGCTGCTATAGCTATGTTATGCTGTTACTATACAACGCCCTATCTTCTTGATGTGTTGCATCTTATCTTACTACTATATTGCTACTATTATTATATTGTAATGTGTCACATCCTACTATCAACTGCCACAACTTATCTCTGTTTACCACATCTTGCTATTAATTATTGTATCTTACAGCTGAGTTGCTATACCTTGCCACCATCTACCATTGACTTCTGCACTCTACCACCAAGCTATTGTGTCCTACCGTAGTCTACAATAGATCCTTATTTTTGTGGAAAAAAAAAAAAAAAAACATCTCTTTAATTTTTTAATATTTTTTATTTTAAATTAAATTTTATTATTTTATTTGGCTTTAAATTTCAAGATACATTTTATTCAACCTTTTTTACTTGATTTTATATTTTTATTCACAAATTTATTTATAATGAATCCTTCAACATTCTTAACTATCTCTACTATGTTTTCAACTATCACCACTACATCCTAACATTTTCAAACTCTTTTATTTCTACTATTAGCCATTGATAGAAATAATTATCTATTATAAGAAAAAATAGCAAAAAAAAAATTATTTGTAGAACAATTCTTAGATGTAATTCTGTTTAAAGAATCTCTTACTACAAGTACTTCAATTCTTCTTGCTATCTATTGGAAAGTACTTCTTCTCCTTTGTCATCATCTTGTGCTTGTATTACAACATCAATATTTAGAAATGGAAAATCCAGCTAAGCTTTGGAAGAAACTCAAATCTAGGTTTGATCATCAAAAGATTAGTTTCTTTCCAGGTGCTTGTTATGATTGGACATATTTATGAATCTTGGATTTTTTAAATTCAAATGCTTTCAATAATAAAATATATTATATTATCTTACAACTACAATTATGTAGATAAAGTATCTCTAAAAAAATGATTGAGAAAATTCTTTCTATATTTTCTCCTGCATCTATTGTATTTGTACAACAATGTAGGAACATGAAATTTCAAAGTCATCTAGATTTCATATCCTATCTACTTCTTACAGAGAAACAAAATGAGCTACTCTTGTGTAATGCCAAAGCTTATCCTATTGGAACCATGGTTCTAGAATATCATGTATTTAATATTTCAAAGTCTATGAAAATATTATACAAATATAAAAAAAAAAAAAAAAAAAAAAAAAAAATACTTGTCAGTACTAGGTCAGTTATAGTCATGACCATTTTTGTCCATATAGAAAGAATGAATGTTCTATACCTAATTATAATAGAAAAAAATTAAAAATTTATTCTTGCCATAAATGTGGGATGATTGGACATTTAACTTATGCCTATTGTATTTCAAAATATTTTGTTAAAATATTCTAAAAAAATAAGAAACTTCAAGTTGAGGCTCGTGAAATTTATACCATGGATGCATTTGTGGATTCAATTGATGTTGATGATTTAGAGGCTTATATAAATAAAAAAAAACCTCTAATAATGAGTTAAATGATGTGTTCATTGATTTTGCAATAACATATACTATCTTGCAAGATAGATGATTTTTTTACTAAAAAATCTTCAACTTGGCAAAGTAAAAATTTGATGAATATGGCAAAATCAAATGCATTTTGTTTCAAAGAGAGAACAGCAATGGTAAAATTATGTACAAGCTATATCATAAAATAAAAACATGCAATATTTGCACCCTCAACATCTTAAAGTCTGATTAGCTATAGAGATGTGCATACCAATAGTTATCACTTTTCAACCGCAATTTTAGATAGGTAAGAGGTTTTGGTTCTTATACAAAATCATAAAATTATAGAAAAAGATTTTATTGTAACAAATGGTTTATATCAAATTACAATCTGGCCTCCTATTATATTTAATTTTGCATCATCTATCACAGAGAGTCACGTTTTTCTCTGGCATTGATGATTGGAACATCTAAGATCCATATTATTTTGAAAGATAATTCTATGTATAATTAGACATAATTTAAAATGTGCAGATGTAGATTCTATAGAATTATGTTGTATTTGTGTACAAGGTAAGGTGATTGCTTGGCTTTCAATTTGAAAACTCCCATGAAAGTTTCCACAAATACTTGAAAGGTTGTATGGTGATATTTGTGGTCTTATTAATCCAATATTTGGACCATTTTATTAATTTTTTGGTCCTTGGTGATGCATCAGGCAAACAATCATATGATTCATTAGTATCAATTCAAAACATGGTGTTTACCAATCTTATATTTATGCTTATTTGTTTTCAAGTACATTTTTTTGATTATCTTATGAAAAAATTGTGTATAGACAATGCAAATGAATTTGCATCAAAGTCTTTTGAAGACTATTAAACTACAACAAGGATTGAGTTGACATATTGTTTTTCATATGAATATATTTAAAATAGACTTATAGAGACATTTATAAAGTATATACGACTCATTATCTAGCCACTTTTTCTTCAAGCAAATTTATCTGCATCTATGTAGATTCATGCAGTTTTGCATGCTGCAATATTAATATGCCTCAGTCCTTCTTTTCTTGAAATTATTACAATATAAGAGCTCATTTTAAGTCGTGTTCTAAATATATTTCATCTACATATATTTGGTTGTCGTGTTTAGATTCCAGTACCAAAATCTCAATAGCATACCATTAGAGCTCATCAATAAGAGGGCATATATGTTGGTTTTGATTCATTACATATTATTCATATTGTCGACCTACTAACTAGCACATTATTATGTGCATATTTTCAAAATCTCTATTTTGAAGAGAATATATTTCTATTTCTTTAAAGAAGAGTATTTAATCAACAAAGAAATATAGTACTTATATTTAGAGCACCAAAAATATTTATAACAAATTTTGATCCTAAAATATCTTTAATTGAAATTAAAGTTACAAAGATTTTGTATCTAAAATGGATCATAGATGAAACACCTAATGGCTTCAATGATGTACCTTAGATTACAAAAGTTTCAATTAATGAGGCTCAAAATGAACTTGTTGAAATTGCAATACCACTAACTAATGTATCTCCAGTTAAAACATCAAAAATTAAAAGGACACATCGACCAGATAAGCAATCACAAGAGAAGAAGGCTATAACATATGGTGATTTTGGTATTGTTTTTGTAGAAGTTCTTATAAAATCTATCGGACCATCAATTAATGATGATATATCTATACAAATTATATCTTCACTTCATGGAATAGAAAATCTTGTAATTAAGAAGAATAAAATCAAGTTGAGTATAAAATTATTTATTCTATACTATGCTATAAATTAAATTTGGGATAGACCATCTATTATAATAAATGAATCATTTGCATTCATGATTGCAAAAACTCTTTCTTACAAGAAAGAAGATTGTAAACTTCAAACCATCAAAAAAGTAATTGACCACTATCGTAATATGTGAAGTCTTGCTTGAGAATGCTCCAGGAACCTAGATGTGGAAGGTAGAATGGAAATCGCAGCAACGAAATCCTAATTCTAATAAAACACTAACAATGCTAAACAAACTTTAATCAATTTCAGAGAAACCTCAAAGGAATTCCAAAGAAACAATAAGAAAACTTAAAAAAATATTAGAATGATTATAAATATATTTTAAATATATTTCAATTCAATCTTAATTTAATTCTAATTGAAATCTTACTTCATTCAAACTGTAGGCCAAAAACTAACTAAATCTTAAATCCTAAACAAACTCAAATAAAACCCTAAATCCTAAATCAAATCCTAATCAAATCCTAACTTATTCCTAAATCCTAAAGCAAATCTTAATCCTAAATCAAAGCCTAATCAAATCCTAATCAAATCCTAAATCCTAAACCAAATCCTAATCTTAAATCAAACCCTAACCAAATTCTAAATCCTAATCCTAAATCAAATCCTAACCAAATCCTAATCCTAATCCTAAGCCCTAAACCAAACCTTAACCCTAAATCAAATCCTAACCAAATCCGAACTCTAAATCAAATCCTACCAAAATCCTAATAATTTCTATAATAGAATTAAATCTCAATAACTAATGAATGAACCATTGATCTTAACTCAAATTTTTCATACTTCTTAAAAACTAAGTTGAAAAAGAAGCGCAAAATTTTTGAAAAAGATCGAAATTACCAAATAGGTGATAATCTCAAAAAACGTGCTCGGATATTAGCCGGCCTTCTTCTCCAACCTTGATGCCAATCTCCCAGAGCTAATATCTCTCCTTCTCACTATTCAATTGATTTCAAAATTCTTATACATATAGAAAAACAAGTCTAATATTCTTTTTCACAAATTTCACTCCAATCCAACTAAGTAGATTGCAAGAAATCTTCAAAATCCTCACTAGACCTAAAATTCTATTTTCTGAGACCTTGACTCACTTAAACCTCAATGATCCTCATTTCAACCGTTAGATCAAGCTCAAATTTACAATACATATTGAACACAACTATAAACCTTAACTTACAAAATTTCATCCGTTGATCTATTACAAAACTCTTGAAATCACTCAAAACATAAACCTTATTTTATTTCACAAAACCCAAGTCATCCAAAACAAACCTTGGCTTTGCAAAGCACTTACAAAATCAATACATATCCAAATCATCCAAAACCAATGCTTATTGAAACTTTATTAATTTTTTCTCTAATTCCACTCTTTGATGTGCAAAATAATCTCTGAGTTGCGGTAGGTACTCTGTTTTGTACCTCAAGGTCTGATTTCGACCCAGGTTAATAACCAACCCTCCTTGGGTATCAATATCTAGTTTTTTTAGGTAATTTTTGCTAGAATTCACTCTTAAATTTCTCCTAAAGATGTTTATATCATTTATTTTTCTAATCTATCTTATTTTGTCTTATTCTTGGCCCTACAAAGTAAATAGAAGCTATTTTTTTTCTAAAAGGACAGCATTACAACCTTCTTATCTTTTATCCATATTTTTCTACTTTTTCTTTTAACTTGGCTCTTCTATAATAAGATCTATAATATTATCTTTCACCATATGATCAGGTTACAACACGACACCGCTGTCACGGACATAATCATGTAAGCCAGTAATTACATATACAAATAGATAGAAGCAAGTAAAAATAGGTAAAAATAAGTAAATTCTATAGTATTTAATATGGAAGCTTCCTAGAAGCTTCATAGATGCTGCTTTGACTTCATAGGTGTCTTTAATTGACTTTCGATTAGAAATGTGGTCAACAAGTTGGCCATGTGCCACACATGTTGTTAACTTGAAGATCAAGCCAAGTATGTGGCCCACACATAGAAGAACTTGCCTTGTAAGTCAAGGCATGTGGCCTACAAAGTCAACACATATTAGAGGTCCTATAGAACGTCGCCACGTAGTCCTTAGTTAGATAGTATATATAGAGACAAGAGTGAAGGCTTCTTCACTCTTGTCAATTCCTTTTTTGCTTCTAGTCTAGTTTCAAGGGTCTCTAGTTTTCTTGTCTTTTAGCAATAGCCATTCCAATTTCTCTTTCAATATTTATCCTTATTTATATATATTTTGTTACCTCTCTTTGAGTGAAGGCTCACTTGTCTGAGTTATTTTTTCATCGAGTTCTTGTCCTTGACAGATTGATAAGAGTACACCTATAATATCAGAGCTTTGTCTAATCTTGATTAAGAGTGGATTACCTCTTTTTCTTGATAAGATATAAGCATATTAGAAGTTGCGGATTACCCTCTTCTAAACTGATATTGTCCTTAGTATTTTCTTTGTTCTCAAGTCCTCTCTTCTATTTGTCTTGAGCGATATTAGACATCTTTTCTCTTCTAAGTGTTATCATGGCAGAACTTATTGAAATGAAGAGTGCAATGGCACAAATGCAAGAGTAATTGAGGGAGTTAATACTTGCGATGCATCAACTCAATTTACTACCTTAAGAAGCAACAAGATTGGCAAAAAGGGAAGATATAAAAATGATTGGAGCTGCTTCAATATCTGTACCAACCCATGTCCTTTCTCCTATGGTGGAACGCCCTTCAAATGTTAGAGAACCAAGAATTGCCCTACCCGAGAAGTTTGATGGCACTAGATCCAAGTTTCGAGGATTTATCAACCAAGTACAACTTGTGATTGAACTTCAACCCCAAAGCTATCCAACTCTAGGATCGCAAGTTAGATTCATTAGTACGCTTCTTTTAGGTTCAGCACTATCGTGGTTTTCATCTTTTCTTGAACGACGAGATCCAATATTGAATAATCTAGAGGCTTTTTTGGCGGAGTTTTGATCCATGTATGGAGAACATGATGCAATTCATGTTGCAACCAATAAGATCTGTATTTTACGACAAGACAATTGATCAATAACGTTATATGCTTCATAATTTTGACAACTTGCAACTGATATCAAGTGGGATGATGCTGCTCTTATTAGCCAATTTCTCTACGGATTACAATATGAGGTAAAAAAATTAATGCTCAACTTACCTGATCCTCAAACATTTAGTCAAGCAATTGGCTTTGTTGTGAAGTGTGACAATCACCTTTTTGAATTTCGATCTGAGAACCGTACAAGTGGACCTCAACATTAGTATAATTCAATGGCAATACCAATACCTCTTCAACACATATATTTGGAAGTAGAGGATATATAAATTGATGCAGTAAGTTTCAAACCTCTTACTGAGCAAGAAAAGACTCGTCGTCATCAAGAAGGATTATGTTTATATTGTGGAGAACTAAAGCACACTACTCAACATTGTCCAAAGAAATGATGCAATCACAAAATGAGGAGTATGGCTGTGAAAGAAGACAATATGTCGAAAAACGAATTTGTTCAGCTATAATAGTGACCGTGCGATTGAAATCTTGCACAACATCTAGTAAAGGTCCTATTCTCTCATCAGAGCCCTCTCTTTGTTTTACATTAAATGTTATTTTAGGACCTAAACATTACAAGGTCTCTGCCTTGTTAGATTCAGGAGCCTCAACGTATTTTTTAGATGAAGAATTTACTAAAAGACATAGCATATCTTTAGTAAAGAAAACTAAACCTGTTCATGTAGAAGTCATAGATGGTCGTCCATTGTCTTCTGGAGATATTACTCACAAAACCCTTCCTATAGAAGTAATAATCAATGGTCATAATAGCTTTGTAGTATTTAATATCATTAGATCTTCCTCTAATCTAGTCATTTTAGGTTTATCGTGGTTAGAAAAATACAACCCTCAAATTGATTGGATTTCTTGAACTCTTACTTTCTCTAAAAGTATAACTAAGAATGTAGTTAATCAAGTAGAGAGTCATAAGTCCAGTTCAATTAAACCCGTATTTATAGGTGCAAAAGCTTTCTTGTATGCTGCTATGAAAGAATCACCATATATTATTTATGCTACACCCGTTTCTACTGGTGAAAAGACTTCAAGTGGCATTCCAAGCCAATATCAAGAATTTCAAGATGTATTTGAAAAAAAAAAAAATACGAACACACTCCCAGAACATCGTTCCTATGATTGCTCAATTGACCTTCAAGAAGGAGTACAACCACCATTTGGACCAATCTACAGTTTATCACAAAATGAGTTGGCTGAATTCAAGGAGTATATTGAAGAAAATCTAGCCAAGAATTTCATATGCCATTCTAAATTTCCGACAAGAGCTCGAATTCTATTTGTGAAGAAAAAAGATGGATCATTGCAGATGTGTGTTGATTATCGAGGATTCAACAAGATTACCATCAAGAACAAGTATCCACTACTTTTAATATCTGGACTTCTTGATCAACTGAATCAAGCTAAGATCTATACAAAAATAGATCTTCGGGGAGCATATAATCTAGTATGCATCAAAGAAGGAGATAAATGGAAGACTGCGTTTCGACCTAGGTATGGACATTTTGAATACAACATCATGTCTTTTGGACTTACAAATGCACCAGCAGCTTTTCAATATCTAATGAATCATGTTTTTTGAGAGTTTTTGGATGATTTTTTGGTCTATTATCTAGACGACATCTTGATCTATTCTAAGAATCAAGAAGAACATGAACTTCATGTTTGTCAAGTGTTACAAAAATTAAGAGATGCAGGATTCTATGCCAAGATAGAAAAGTGTATGTTCCATACTACTCAAGTCAATTTCTTCGGTTACATCATTTCAAATGATGGACTTAAGATGGATCCTAAGAAAGTTCAAATTATTATAGACTGGAAGATCCCAAAAACGGTAAGAGATGTCTAATGTTTTTTGAGATTTGTCAACTACTATCGGATCTTTATCAAAGACTTCTCTCGAGTTGCAGCTCCACTTACACGTTTGACTTGTAAAGACAAACTCCAATGGAATCAAGAACCGAAAGTTGCTTTTGAATCTTTGAAGACAGCGTTTGTTTCTGCACCAATCTTGTATCGTGTTGATTTTTCCAAAGCATTCTTTATGAAAACAGATGCATCGGACTTTACTCTGGGTGCAATTTTATCACAAATAGAAACAGATGAAAAACTTCATCCAATAGCCTTTAATTTAAGAAAATTCTGAGCAGCAAAAATCAATTATGAGATCCACGACAAACAACTTCTTGTAATTGTAGATTCTTTTCAAGAATGGCATCATTATCTAGAAGGCGCTTCCAATCCAATCACCGTATATACAGATCATAAGAACCTCGAATATTTTATATCAGCATGTGTATTAAATCATCGCCAAGCTCGTTGGAGTATGTCTTTATCAAGATTCGAGTTCATCATCACTAATTGGCCAGGAAAAGAACAAGGTTTGTTCGATGCCTTGTCTAGACATTCTTATTTTATACCAAAAGAAGGAGATGTAGCTTTTGAGCAACAAAGAACGGTTCTCTTAAAGCCACAGCAATTTCATCTTTGAGCAATAAAATCAACATTGACTATTGATTTAACTTTTCTTAGGCAAGTCCAATTAAGTATGTCTTCAGACCCTCTTGTTCATGATATCAAGAATAATTCTTCTAAATCTCATGATCCTTCTAAATTTGAATTCAAGCACAACCTACTCTATTTCAAAGGACGCCTATATGTTCCAGAAGGAGAAGCACATTTATGTGTTCTTCAAGCTCGTCACGACTTCCCAGCAGCAAGATATTTTGGATATAATAAGACTTTGGAGCTGATATCTAGGGATTTTTGGTGGCTTCAAATGAGGAAGGCAGTTAAAGATTTTGTACAATCATGTGATATTTGCTCAAGATTAAAAACTCCTCGTCATCGATCTTTTGGACTTCTTCAGCCATTACCCATTCTAGAACAACCATGGTCTTCTGTTTCTATGGACTTCATCACGGATCTTCCAATCTCATGTTCTTATGACTCTATATTCGTGATAATAGATCGTTTTACCAAGATGGCACATTTTGTACCATGTACAAAATCTATCACAGGTGAAGAAATAGCTAAGCTCTTTCTTGATAATATCTATCGCTATCATGGATTATCCAAGGATATTATATTAGATAGGGGAACTCAATTTGTATCAAGATTTTGGCGGACTCTTTTCAAGATTCTTAAAGTGGATATAAAACTATCTTCGGCATTCCATCCTCAAACTGATGGACAAACGGAGCGTGTTAATCAAGTTTTGGAGCAATATTTAAGATATACCATTAATTACCAACAAGATGATTGGACAACTCTTTTACCATTGGCAGAGTTTGCTTACAATAACACGGTACATTCTTCTACAAAACAAACACCTTTCTTTGCTAATTATGGTTATCATCCACGACTTGATACTTTTAACTTTTCAAAAGTTGATAATCCTGCTGCAAAAGATTTGGCACTTCATTTATCAGAGTTACATGTAACGATGAAGGCGCAGTTAAAAGAGGCTCAAGAACAACAAAAGGTCAATGCGGATGTCTATCGAAAGGAACAACCATCATTTATCTTGGGTGATAAGGTATGGCTACTTTGTCACAATATCAAGACCACTCGTCCTTGTGACAAGTTGGACTATCGAAGGCTGGGACCATTTTTTATTTCTGCACAAATCAATCCAGTTGCATATCGTTTACATCTATCGGAGTCAATGAAAATCCATCTAGTATTCTACGTGTCTCTTCTTGAACCATACAAGATAGTGGACATACCAAGAAGACGACAAGCTCCACCTCCTCCTATAGAAGTGGACAATAATGAAGAGTTTGAAGTAAAAGAAGTCTTAGATTCAAGGCGGCGCTGAAATAAATTAGAATATCTTGTCCATTGGCGTGGATATGGTATTAGTGAATGCACATGGGAGCCAATAAAGAATCTTGCAAATGCAGCAAAAGCGATGGAGGCTTTTCATCGATGACATCCATTAAAATCAAAATGAAAACTTTATTTATAAAAGAAACAACATCTAGACATAATCATGTAAGCTAGTAATTACATATATGAATAGGTAGAAGTAAATAAAAATAGGTAAAAGTAAGTAAATTCTATAATATTTAATATGGAAGCTTCTTAGAAGCTTCATAGACGCTGCTTTGACTTCATAGGTGTCTTTAATTGACTTTTTGGATTAGAAACGTAGTCAACAAGTTGGTCATGTGCCACACATGTTGTTAGCTTGAAGATCAAGCTAACTATGTGGCCCACACAGAGAAGAACTTGCCTTGTAAGTTAAGGCATGTGTCTTACAAAGTCAACACATATTAGATGTCCTATAGAACGTCGCTACATAGCCCCTAATTAGATAGTATATATAGAGACAAGAGTGAAGCCTTCTTCACTCTTGTCAACTCCTTTCTTGCTTCTAGTCTAGTTTCAAGGGTCTCTTATTTTCTTGTCTTTTGACAATAGCCATTCCAGTTTCTCTTTCAATATATATACTTATGTATATATATTTTGTTACCTCTCTTTGAGTGAAGGCTTACTTGTCTGAATTTTTTTTCATCGAGTTCTTATCCTTGACATATATTCACCCTCACAATCTCCAATTGTAATACTCACCCTCACAGCTTTCAGTACACAATTACCCTCATTCCAATCACTGGAATTCTTTACTCAAAACTGCCATTCATGTTATGGTATTTCATACAAAGACAGACTCATTCTCTATGCTGAACTACAATCAGATTTCAGCATTCAATCTTTCTTCTTCTCAAATAATACCAATCACATTTCTATTCCATAATTCACTTCACAATATTCAGAAACTCTCAATCCTCTTATTCAAAAGTAAATAACAAACAAAAGAAAAGAAGTAGCACTAAGCTTACCCTGGCTCACAACTATCACATCGATGGCACCTTAATTAACTTCTACAACTCCTATATACTTTCCATTGATTCTCCAGATTTTAACCGTAATTCTGTAATTAATCACTTTTAATAATTAAATCACTCATCCGTCCTCCTGAATTTCCTATTATATGGACTATTAATATATTTTATCAATATCTTTCAAAAACGAATTAATATCTATTCTACAACTTTTAACATAAAAAAATTTTTATAAGAAAAAATATATATAGCCTAATTTTTATGCTTTAGAGCCAAATAATTTATGCTCTTAAGTGAAAATAATATCATATTTCAAAAAGATATTTTAAACATAAATTTTAATTTTAATAATTTTTTGGAATTATTGACATCTCTCACATTCTATAAAACAATTATGAAAGTTACAAAATGTTTGAGGAAAGAGATGAGGTCACATTGCATGCAATTTATTTTCTACTATTTTCTTTGAAAAGTAGAATATATTTATATGTGCAATAAAAAACCTCTCTTCTTCTTATTTTTTAACCCAAGAAAATTGAGAAAAAATAAGGCTTTTGAATTTCCCTCCTTATCATCAAAATTAAAAGAATTAAAGTCCATATAGTATAAATTAACTTGGTGGTATAAGTGCATGCTTGCCTGCCCAAGAAGATAAGTTTTGGATCTATTTGAAATATCATTTTGAAAAAGAGAGTAGTTGGACAAGTGTAAAGGATCTAAATCTGAATTTTAATATCTATGTGCAAGGATTTTTAGCTTTATTATATATACTAGAAGTGAAGTTTTTTTTTTTTTTTGGCAAAAAATCAAAAAGATGCATCTAATTTGTACTTGTTATTACTTGGTAGTTTGAGTTAGGAATAATTTCTAAAGTTAAGAGATCCACTTCTTTCATGGGCCTTGATTTTTCAAGGAAAAAAATATTTTTTAATAATCTTTAAAAATGGCAGGCTTCCTTCTACAAATTTAACATGTTGTCAATAGTTGTTGAGCCTTGGGCGGTAGGATCTTCAGAGGTTGAGATCCTAGAATCTATAAGATCTTGAAGATTGTTGTTATTTTAGTTAGGATGTAGATTAAAGTATACCCACAATTAAAGTCCACATTCATCCTTAAAGTACAATAGATCCTTTACTAGCCATAAATTTGTAATCTGATTTTTTTATGTTTGTTCTTTGGCCAAAGAATGAAGGTTAATAATAATAACAATGTTATCACAATCAAATAAATTTCTTACAATTTTAAACATAGATACTTATGTGATTTTAAATACAATCTTGATTTCTTTTCTTTCAATTTTTATAATTTAAAATTATTTTTTCTTTAATTGAGTAATAATTATAATGACTTTGTAATAGATGATTATGCCTAAATTTTTTTGTAATAATATCACTAGCTTGTAAAATTTTTAGTGTCCCTACATGCATGTTAAATTCATCTATATCAATCTCAACTAAACTATGAATATATTTTTTGTATTTTTAGCTTTAGTCTTATTGGATAATTTTATAACATACTATGAATAAGTAGAGCCCTTTTAAATCTTATTCTTCATGTATTATACCATCACAAAGCAATTTGAATTTCAAATACATATTCTAGAAAGTTTCAAAAGATGAGATATATTATTATTTAAAAATAGTGGTATTGGCACTAATATAGTCTTAGCTTTATTGATTCCAAAAATAGAAGTAATATTAGCTTTTATTTTATATATTTTTATTCTCTTTTTTTCTTCTTTGCTAGAATTAAATATTCTTTGATGCAATGTATAGTTATCAAATAAAATCAACTCCAAATAGGAAAAACCAAATAATCAATACAAACAAAAATGTTAATGTTGGTGAAGAGGTTTTTTTCTTTGAATTTAAGTTCCAACCGACCTAAAATTCAATAAAAATAAAAATAAAAACCAAGGTTTTAAAGATTTTTTGTTTTTTGTTTTAGTTTCAATGTTTTTTCTAGCTTAATTGCAATATTTTTTATTAGAAGTAGAAATTCTATCAACATAATTTTTTATGCAATCTAAGTTGATATTTTAAAACGATAAGAATTTTTTATATGGATTTTATACAATGCATATATTAAATTTAAGATTTTAAGCTTGAAAAGTATAATGTTTAAAAATAAATTTGAAGAATAATAAAACTAGAATTTTGTGCACCTCTTTTGAAGAAGCTTTGAGATAGATGTAACTATGGCCAATATTCTTTTAAAGAGAAATATTGCCCTTTGAAAGCCTTTTAAGTTCTATCTTCTAGTTTATAATTTGGAAAATTTTGGTTTGTCAAAACAAAACAAGCTATGATAATAGATTTACAAAGCTTCTTCACTTCTTTCAAAATACTTTTTTATTTAAAATTATCTTTTTTGGCTCAGTTCTCAAAAGAAAATCAATATAGCTATATGAAAATCCAAAAATAAGTGATTCACCAACTAATTGTCAAATTAGATGCATTTGCCTATTCTTTTTGCCAAAGCCATAAGTAGTCAAAACTTCCCACTTCTTTGTTGATTCTAATGGAAGTTGATACATTGCACTTTTACTTTTAAAGCTTCTGCAATTGTGTTCTTCTATATGCTCTCATGTGTTGTACTTGATTATATTTATATAAGTGATAATTGTATATTATGTTGTATTTTAAAAAATAAATAAATAAATAAAATAAAAGATAGTTTTATTATAATATCTCATAGTATACTTCCTATAGTATATTATTAATTGTGTACTTAATAACATAGCCTCATATGTACATATTAAGTGTTCTTTGAAATCCTAACTTTGTTGCTTTGTCCTTGAGCACCATTCTAGTTTTTTTTTAATCTTTTTCAATCTTTCTAATCTTAGTTTATAATTCCAATAAAGAATTATTTACAAAACCATAACGTCTCTTATGCCAAATAATTGTACAATCTCCTACATCCAAACTATAAAGACAATCTATAATAAATTTTATACTTTTTTATTATTTTTATACCACCAAACTTTAAATTATGATAATATAATTCATTAATTTATACAAGCATTGATACATCACTATTAAAATAAAAATATATATATTTTTGTTTGTAAAGAGTTGAAATCTTTCAAAAAAAATTAAAAATATAAAATATACAAGAAAAATAATAAAGATATAAATAATAGACTTAAATTCAAACTAGAATAAAAAAAACTTAATAAGAAATATAAAAATTAAAACATTATTTTTTTCTATTGTAAATCATAATAAAAAAATTAATTTTTTTAGAATATTTTTCTTATTTATATTATTTTATGAAAAATTAGTATTTCCAAATGAAAAATGGTTTTTTTCAAATTAGAAAATATAAATAATATTTAATTTTTTCCTTCATTCATAAAAAAACAATAATAATTTGGTGTTTAAATTGTAATTTTTTTAAGTCATTATATAAACTATATAAGTATAACAAAAGTTTTAAATTATGAAAATAATACTAAAAATTAAATATACATATAATATTTTAAAATATTTCAAAGTATCTCTTAAATAAAATTTTCTAAAATCACAAAACCTATTTTTTTTTAAATCTTGATTGAATGTATTTTTTTTAATATATTTTAGTAACCAAGTTTGATTTGATCATAGAAATAAAAACACATAGATTCTTTTTTAAATCACCATCAAAAAAATTAAATTTTATTATTATATATATATATATATATATATAGTTATAGTTATTATTTAATTTTTAAATGTGAATGATTTCCATATATTTACATGTTTCTTTGATTTTCTTAGTTTTTAAATTAAGTTTTGCCATTGGAAAGAGATTTTGCAAATGTGATTTATAAATAGTGGCACTATTTGCCATCTTTAAAACATTCAAGTGTTTTTGTCACCGTGCCATTATTTAAAGCTCAAGCACATGCTAGACCATATACATGCATTATCACTAAATAAAGAAAAAGACACCAAATTGGAAGCAAATCATGGTTCACAAATACTGCACAAAGATGGCAGATTAATACAGTGAGGTTAGCAATTCAAATCCCAATTTTGTGTGAAATCCTTAACTTTGTGTGATGAATATTGGAATGAAGATAATGACTTTCTCGTGACAAAAAACATTTAAAAAGGAAGAAGATAACAATAACAATAATAATGATGTAGCACAAGGCAGTCCTCTGCTGGTAAAGATGCTGCCATACAAGGCAGCTCATTGCTCCTCGTCCTCCCCACCTGGTCACATTTCCAGCAATGTGAGCTCCAGGGCCACACACCCCCATTCCAACTTACAGTTTTAGCATTTGCAGTATCAAGACAATTCTAGTGTTGCTCAGTGAAGTTGCAGCACTGCTGGAGGCGGCTTCACAGACAAAACTTGGACCATGGCTTTCAACTACAAGTCTCCAACTTGGCAAAGCTTCAGAGACATGGAAGTCGCGTTTGGGCCTGACTTGCTTCTGGATGATAATGGAGCAACTTCCCAGAACAGTCTTTCATGTGGGGATTTGAACAGCATTAAGAAACACTGTAAAATTCTTACCTCCTAGCCTTTGCATTTGTAGTTCCACTTGTGTAAACTTGCATGTAAACGTGAGTTTTAGATTGGCCTCGGACTGACCTTGCTCCTGGGCTAGTTACTACGTTGAAAGGAGTTTTCGGGCTCACTAGACATGTCCTGCATGAGCATGTGTGCTCAAACCACAATTTACTGAAACAGTATCACTGAGTTGATTCACCTTGCCGAAGTGCTCCCACGTTGGCAATTAGCACAAAGCACAATCTAAAAATATTCTCAATAGCAGTGGATTCAGGGAGTGATTCTGATCGTGAGAACACCAGAGTTGATGTCGTCTCCTTCTGATTGGCGTTGGTTATTTTTACTGGAGTCTAAATAGCTCTTTCTTGTCTCACGTGCGCTCCGAGCAGAAGGTTTGATGATGCTCTGAGATAACTCGGGCAACTGCATAGTTATCTCAAAAAGTTCGAACCAGAAAATAAAAATAAAAATAAAAATAAACCTGCGATGTAAAAAAAATATACATATCGGGAATTCAAATTGAAAGCTACTGGGCATCCTGAATTGGTAGTACTTGTTTGTCTCCCCGCAGGATGCCGGACTCAAGGTGTTGTTGATGCACACTGTCCTAGTAGATCTGTCTCCCTGCAGGTCACAGCCACAAGTACCCGACGGTGTGGGTGTTGCCAGAGTTGAATAACCAAGTCATGTGTGAAGGTCAAGAGTGTCAGAAGAACCTAAGCTGTGACCGGATGAGCAGTCAGAATTCAGCACAACTTTTTTCAGAACTGCAACACAATCATCTGGTCAGCCGTGTCTATGCAATCCTTCCTCAACATGAGACGAGGCCCTGTCACTCACATCGTGCCTATGCCTTAAGTGGACGAATGTTGGGAGACTAAGTGGTGGGGTAAAACTAACTCCAGTCCGTGTGTCAACATATAAGATACTAATTACCCAAAACAACACCTCCACTTCCGTGTTGTAGGCCTACCCAGCTCGACTGTCTGTGGCTACAGGACTACGGTCAGTGCTCAGAATTCACATTAGATTGGGCTGCTGGAACGTGAAATACGGCGTTACACTTCTGCAACTAATTGTAGAGTAACTAGCAAGTTTTGTTTCAGCAGAAAGATGAGATGGGGGACATTTCACGGTCAGTGGCTGCAGCTGTGACATCACTCCACTGCAGTGAGTACCAAATCCTGACCACCCAGAGTTGGGAGGTTGAGAACACTGAACGACGTTTACAGTGCCAACTTGGTGTTCAGGGGTTGAATACACCTGTTGCGATCTAAGCGTAGGAGATAGAACAGACGATCCACAGAGAGGAGCTTGATATATTCTCTGCACCGTCTAATTCCTTACAACCGACGACCGACCCACGATAATATGACTTGCCCAGAGTTAAGAGTAGGCCAACTACGAATGAGGATTTTGTAGATAACCATAGGAAATGAGTGCATGCTAAGAGAGACACAACCTAATGAAATTGGATATTTTGAAAAATCGTTTACAAAGCAGGAATTGAATGTCTTCGCTTTTATTGAGATAGTTTGAGAAGCACACAGCTTGTAAAGATGTCAACATGTGATGAGAGCAAAAGCCCTTACATGACATCGCATTTGTCTAGATTCAAGGCATAGTGCACCAACAAATCAATAACTCATGATGAATTCCGAGAAGAGAAGAGTATTTACGCATTAAGTGTCAAGTTGCATGAGAGGTTTAGATTCAATTGCATGTGCAGAATCCTGAGCAATAACGCTGGATTCTGCACCGCGAGCCAACTGTTTCTGCTCAAGACAGTAGCTGTTGAGTCCCATTGAGGTTTAGGGTGCACAAAGAGGCATTGCACTGTTTCGCATGTCGAAAGAGTCACGACTGACATTGTTCAGCAACTTAAGTATATGTCTTGTACCCAATGGAAGTGATACCATCGTAAGCACACCCACAACCAGATGTTTCAAATGCTACATTGTGACACAAGTTCGAAATGAAAACCTAGAGCACCGCTGAAGTTAAACACTGGATTCATCCGTCATTGTACTAGCAACGAGCACAAACTTTGACGAGGCACTTTTCTCATGCTAAGAGAATCCTTTTCACAATAGCACCATAAGCACAAAAAAACTGTCACACCTGCACACTACCACGAGTTTGATCATAATTTCAGGCTACAAAACACAAAACACTGGAGAACGGTTCAGAACATTCGTCACATCCACAAGTAACCAATGCTGGGTTCATGGAGGTGTTGCAGCATACAAGTACTACAATGATGCCGATTACACTTCCGCGCATCGAGACTCTGAAGAACTGATTCGGATCAATAGAAGGGCTGCACCATTACCGGTATTGTCAAGATACTACTAGAATAACAGCACAAATCTATGAGGCAAACAAGGTTAGTAAGAATTGATGACCACCGTAGCTTAGCTAGGATGCTTCAGTTCCACAGTGTAAACAACACATCTCACTAGAACAAATGATAATACAATATCTGATGAAGGTAGCAGATAGTTAGAAGTACAAAATCATCGGCTGTGAAAATCTAGTAAGATAAGCCATTAAATTGAAACCGGGTGTACATGAGATGGAATGACGTGTAAATTTCGCTGGAAAAGAAGGAGTTTACCTCTATTGATCAGCAGGAGAGTTGGAAGAGAAGAAACCCGAGCTGAAAGTTGTGTAAGCACGAGACACTTGCAAAGCTCAGAATGGATAACGCCATATCTCTGCCCATAGCTAGCACAAGCTGGTTTACCAAGTGTCGATAGAGAAGAACAGAGAATGGCGCTATCCCTCCTGAGCTTCGTAATTGTATCATGCAAGAGGAACCACTTCATCTTCAGGCTGCAATCTCTTGGCGAGCTGGAGAAACCAAATATCCATGTCGAACAAGATATACCGCAAAATTGTGAAACTACTAGATCTATGTGCCATCGTCACACTGGGCAGTATATAACTCCCCTTGCAAGCGATTATATCCTTTTTGCGCATTTTCGTGATCGCTGTTTAACCGACCAAAGCGGGGTTGCTTGATGTTATTGTACCCAAAGAGCACTAGATAGCTTTCGGTAACACATGATTTGATCATGTAACATCATGTTTCAAGACTGTTAACCACCAGCTACACTTGCAAACAGGGCAAACCTACCTAAACATGTTGGACGCATGCAATTGGGACAAAACGTCTGCTAATTCAACTGCGACAAGTGCGTACAGCGCAGATGGGTGGTGTACCACAAGGGTTACAGAACGACAGATTGATCCTCATTAACTCAAAATCTCATTTGAATCCAGACACCACACTAGGCCTATCTGCTGAATCAAAGTCCAGGGTTCATAAGTTTTGGGGCTTCCGCACCTGTCGTCTGCTGCCGCGACATTTTTTTACATGCACCAGATTAGCAAAAGTGACAGATAAGAGCCCTGCATTCTAAAGTTATAGACCAAGTTACAAATCAGGATTACTACCAACGCTCAAGGATTCCCTATTCATCCCTGTCAGAAGCTGACTCGTAATCGGTATTACGTGAAACACATGACAACACAAATAAGAGATCTCAAACCACCAATTCTGTGACTGGAGCCAACGGATAACATATGATTATAAACCAATCTCTGAAGACGGCGCAAGAAGGTCTAAGGCGGCATACAGCAGCACGACATGAAACAAAACAGTAACTCTGGCGTCGTTACACCGCTTCGGTACACACAAGAGGTTTTCAGATGGCTCCGAGTAGACTCATATGACTCACAAGTGATACGCAGCCGGCATAAGAGAAATGGGATCAACGGCTGCTGGAGACGGTGCAGACTGGACCGAGGTAAGCGGCAAAACGTTGGGATATGAGCACCGGGAAAGGGTGTGCTTAGCAAAGATAGAAACATGTGCGAACAGCCCCCACCCTGCACTCATTGCAATCGCAGAGCCTTCACTGTGGCACTACGATTCCTCCTCCACCAAAAAACCGCATGACTGAATCTAGACGCACAAGCTTGAGTGGAATGAGGACTATATACGGAGAGAGGTATATATGGACACCGAGGGTGTAGGCGCTGGTCCCCACTCTAGCTTGTCATGTGTAGTTGACAGGTAAAGTCTGAGCGATGGAGTCCATCGTGACCCTCTTCTTGCCTGCTCACACGAACATCGCCCAGTCGAACTGGAAAAAACTGAGAAGGGAAACAAGTTAGCCAACACGGAAACAAACCCTTTTTTCAGGACCCTAGGTATTCTGGGAAAAAGCCAGCTTGCTTCAGCGCCTTCATTGCATTTGCGGCAATGCCGCAAGTCCTGGAGAGGAATTCAATTACCAGACTGATAAGTGTCGGAAACAGAAGCGTAAATAAGGATCCAACTGGTAATAACGTGCGATTTATGGGAATTGGGCAACGCCGAGGTGGTCAGAAGCATTGCATGATACAATCAGAATCCAATCTCCTTTACAATCAGCACCACCACGAAAAATCCACATATTATTATTATTATTATTATTATTGTGATTATTCTGGAATGTTTAGACCAAATAAGGAAGATACTGATAGGTTGAACCGATCGACTGCCGATTATCGCACCGACAGTTGAGCTTGCACCACCGTATGAACACCAAACCTTGTGTGGGTTCGACCCGTTACTCTTGTTTTTTGTTTTGTTTTTTGTTTTGTTTTTTTTTTTTTTTTTTTTTTTTACAACTGGCAGGGGAGGTGCCCCCCCCCCCCTCCAGAGGAATTGCAGGCTTCGTCCAGGCCGAGGTTGTTGTAAGCTTTGTGGCACGGACTACAGTGAAAAGGAGCCTCCCACTCCCACTCCCACCTCCACCTCCAAAGGTAATGTGGCAAGTGATCGAATTCCGCGTGGCAATGTTGATTCGATCGAGGCTGGAAAACAGGCGATTGACTAAAGCCACACCTGCCACACCAAATGGCAGCGACGGAGTCGGACTAGAAAAGAGGAAAAATCCTGCAGACCGATACATGCGACCGCAATACTGTTCCTGTTCGCAAATGATTACCACGCCCTGCTCTCAATCCCTGTGACGCTGCTCCTGCTGCTACCTCGCTGGTCTCGCTGGTCTCGCTGGTCTCGCGGTCTCGGGTGGCAAGACCACATCCAAATCCTGAACCACCACCACCACCATCCCTCATTCTTATTTTACCCAGAAAACCAGAGCTGCGTGGCGAAACGTCACCACCCTACCTCAGTCTGACGGTGCAGACAGGCTTGCGAATCCAGAACCACCACTCAAGCACTACTAGACCTCCGATAGGGAGGGAAAGGAGGCCTTTCTAGATGCGGGAGTTATCATGTGCTGCTGCCATGTATGAATGATCTCTGTGTCGTGAAGATTCCAGCAATGGTTTTGGTTCCACTGGGAGGGGGCGAAACGAGGAGGGGTGGGGGTGTGCGCTGCTGGGATGATGCTGGTGGAGTGCTCCTCAAGCTTTCCGGAACTCCGTCCATCATCATCATCTCATCATGCCTCCTTTGCAACAGGCGACGCCTTGAATTATGCCCCCTAGTGCCTGAAATAGTCCGTGGCGCCAGGCATGAAATACTCAGCGCAGCTCTCGTTCTACTCCCTTCCTCCCCCAACTGGTTCACCTGCAACCGGTAAAGTGCATGACCAGAATAGCAAGCAATCACCGCAACCTTATCACCAGACTGAGTAAGTGAGTGAGTGAGCGAGCGAGACCGAGAAAGAGAGAGGGAGAGGGGGCGAGAGAGAGCGTCGTGAAGCCACAACGAGACCATGACGAATCCACTCCGATGATGATGCACTATAATCGTTGCATGAGTTTTGTGTTGCGATGGATCGTCATAGGAGAGCTTCGATCTATCCAGTACCAAGTCTGAAGTCGGAGGAAGCAACTTGCTCGCACTGTTTTAGAGTCTGCGTCTATGCTGATGTTTGTGTAGATGTTTCAGCGATTTTTGTGTTTCCATGGCAAATTCTCTGTCTTGTGTCGAAGCCACAAAAAAATAGATCGATCCATGGATCACTGCATGGAATGTGAATATTCCTTTGTGCCATTACATTAAAAACGGCATTTGTCACTCCACCCACTTGGCTTTACAGTCAGCGCAAGCCTCGTGAGGATGGTCAAACTTGGTAGAATTCTACATTTACATGTTGCTCTATGTTTGTTTATTTGTTTGTTTGTTTGCGTGTGTGTGTGTGTATTATTAAATAAGATTAAGATTGTCGTTTCTGATTTTGTGTATAGTTGAGCTGCCAATGAAGTCTTTGGATCACCAGTTACTAATATCGAAAGACTAAAATACTCCATGAAAACAATAGCTGAAGCACTTCCAAGGCATTCCTACGCAATACCCAATCATTAGCACTTGAAGTTTTGTGTCGGAGAATTATTCTTATGTCAAAATAAGAATGTGCAAAATATAGGCATTGAGTCTATCTTTTTCAAAGTTGATTGTCTATTGATATGTGTGTATGAATATGTTTGTGTATATAGAAATATATATTTATATTTATATAGTTAACTAGTTAGTAGGAATATGATGACAATTTTTATTTTTATTTTTATTTTTTTCTAAATTCTCAAGGAGAGTAGATTTAAAGTTTGAAGAATATGTGTACAACTATATAATTACAACATGATTCTATCTACGTTTTCTTTATATATTTTTTTCTTTTTTCATGTTTTGATTTACATGAAATGCTTTTAGAAAGTCTCTAGTTGTTAAATACTTTAGATTTTCACAAAACTGCATTGTTGTTGAGACTTTACAAAATTAATTAATTAATTAATTAAATCTAATATGAACAATAAAATGGCTCCATTTTTTACTGTTCCAAAATGTATTAAAATTCTTACTTTCTACACTCTTTTCGGGACCAACTCAAACCAATCTCATGCTCACTTTTACAAGTGGTGTTCACAAGACCTAAAACTTTCTGTCCTCTTTTTCACACATTTTGGCTTGAAAGCTTTGTCACAGTATTTATGGCAAAATGCTATCTTGTGTACATTGTTCATTTATTTCTTGTAATGTTTTACAATTTTTATTATGTTCAGCAATTTCATGAAATGACTGTAAAAATATCAATTCAGAATACATTCAGTTTTCTTGAATTGATTTTTAGAACAAATCAATAAATATGAATATTCTAGTTACCATTATCTCTGGATACAAAAACTTTAAAACAATCCAAATGAATGGAATTCATTGAAAATTTCTTAAACAGGTCACAAGAGTTATTGTTAACTTCACAATTTTGATTAGTTTGACACAACATTACACTCAAACACAGCACCAAAGTTAGTATATACGTGTGTAAGTCACTGTAAGTTTGTGTGTGTGTGTTTGTGTGTATATATATATATATAACAAAAAAATTAACATGACAATTCTTTTCATGTTAACATTACTCTGTGTTCATCTAACTATTGAAGATTTCATAGTATTATAAACTTTCCACCCAACTTGCCATTTAAATGTGCACAAGGAAATGAATTTATTACCTAGATAGTGACCATAGTGTACAATGGATAATATGTGTGTGTATATATGTGTGTATATATGTATATATATATATATATATATATGCAGGATATGATATGATATTTTCATTCACTAGTGATGGGATTGGAGGTAAAGTCCCAAAGGGAAGGGAATGTGGAAGTGCGACGGGGGAGGGCATGAAATTTGCTTTGCCATGTGATATGATCAGATGGGCCCCAGATTGCTGTCCCTCATGGATGGTGTGATCCATCCCAAGTTTCCCTCCCGAAATATCTAACGAAAAAGAATTCTTACTGAAGAAGAAAAAAGACGAAAGAAAAAGAAAAAGGAGAAAAAGGTAAAGTCAGGGTGATGACGTGGAAAGGGAGCAAGGGAACTGGGTGTTGCGCTGGGTTTTCTGAGTTCAACTGGAAGATTCTGGATAAACAGTCCAACGAATGAATGAATGAACGATATACACCCATTCATCCATCCATCCCCCCTCGTGTGATCCTTCCTTGAATTTTTGCTTTTTATCACATTTGTCATTCACATGTTGGTTTTTTACCAAATATGTTTCATTTTTGTGGGCTTGTTGTAAATTGGGTTACTATATAGAATGTGTAGAACTTTTTAGAAGGTTGAATTATAGGTTGCATAATTTTCAATCCATTGAATGTATTTCTAGATATATATATATATATATATAATCATGCTTATGTGATCATGGGAGTTTTTATGAACCATGAGCATGATTCCTACATATTAAAAAGCATAATTCTTTCAAAAAAAGTGAAGATAAATAAATATACAAATAAAATAATTCTGAGAATGAAATGCAAAATGATTATATCAAGGATATTTTATTTATCATGTTCAATTTTTCTACAACATAAGATTCTAAAGTGGGAAATGAATGGATAGAATGTACATATTTCATTAAATATATTTATCTTAATATTTAAAATTAAAATTAAAATTAAAACTTGGCTATTTGAATTATAGTCATCTGGATAATGAAAAGTGAAAGGTAGAGAATTGCTGTTATAAAATTATTTATTAACTAAACCCACAACTGCTTTAATTGTTAGAATGTTAATCACGTCAGCTGTAAGACCCACCTACTAAACTATGCACATTTAAGCTTTTTCTGACATGAGTTTATTGCAATCAAACCCACACTATGCTCATATTGATATCAAGTCAATCAATGTCTCAAGTACGGATTTTATTGAGTTGATTCATTTGTGGACATCAAAAGATAAGACGATATAATTTATAGTGCATTTCCAAGTGAGGCAATGTCATTCCCAGTTAATCACGACTTGTTGAAATTTCCAATCCTTAATTGTGTTTTAAAATATATTACAAATGATATTTTTGTAGGGGCTCATTTATGTCTCAACAAACACCAAAAAAATATCCTTAAGATTTTTTTGCTAGATAGGACTAAAACTCCTATTGGATAATGCCATAACACCTCTTTTCACACGAAACAAGACATTCATATCCCTAGCCAAATTGTTTTTGACTTAGGTGAATAATCCATGACCTTCAAGTCATTTGATGCAGACATTACAATGACTTAGACGTTACAAGTTCATTTTGATGATTTTAAAGAAAAAGGTTATTATGATACCCCACAATCTTAATCAAAGAATCTAAGTAAAAATCATGATAATAAATATTGGAAAAAAAATGATCATTCTTTAATGATTTTTATCTAGTTTTTCAGATGTGTGTGTATATACATGTAGGGAATTGTAGGGAATTGGTTGAGGATCCAACCATTTTTTTATTTGTTTTTGACCAATGTAGATTCAACACTAAAGAATTGTTTTGATGATGGTTAGAATGGGTGGGTCAATTTAGTAAATGCCTGGGTCAATTTAACAATTTTCTATATATTTACATTACAACAAACAAACTTGTGAAATTTCAAATTTTGTGAGAAGGATCTAGAATATTCAGATAAGTGATAATTACAAAATAAAGTAAAAAATAAACAAAACGTCTTTAAATAATATCTGTTGACTAGCCAATAGAAGACCATCCTTCTTTTATTTTATTTTCAGACTATAATGTCAAAACATTAATTATATATATTTACAACATTTTATTTTATTTTATTTTGTAATACTTGAATGAACTTTGTCATTATTTCTTCTCTTGTGTAATGGTGCACTTGCATTGTTGTATATGTGTGTGTATGTGTAAAGTCTTGAAACATGTGTGTGTAAAGTCTTTCAAACATAATACCTCACTTAGTATGTATTCATATCCGAATCCATATCAAAGTAATGTTTAGATCTTTTTTATTTATTTATTTATTTATTTTTCATAGTATCTCTAAGTTTGTTGGCCATGGTTGATATTTTAGCCACAACAGAAAAGAATATTGTTTTCAAACTTATTCTATTTTAAAGTAAAATATGTTATTAAGAAATGTTAATACCTCACAAACTACGAAACAACTTATTGTAATGAAATGTAACTTATTGAAATGTAACTTATTACTGGGCCATGAAAAAGATCAAATATTTGAAATGTAAAATATAATTTCATGTATTAGTCGTGAAAAGCAACATTGCTTTTCACAGCCTCAATTGGGAGTTTCTGAGTTCCTTGCCTAGTGATCACCAACTGAGCACTAGCTCTAGTTACGAAATCGATGAAACACAGTCCAGAACAATTTCCCTGCCGCTGAAGACGACTGCCTCGTGAAAAAGCTCCATTGAAAGTACCCAACCAGAGCACAGTCGAGAACCTGGAGTCCATGCAATTTCGTTGAGGAAGCTTGCTGCAACATTGGGTCTAACATCCACACGGTATTTGACCACACCTGACGAACAGAGCACAACATAAACAGAAATTAATATAGAAATGCAAACCCAACAACCCAGCCAAATGAACGAGTATTGGGGTGAACAAGATAATCAACATATCAAAGAAGCCACGCATTCACACCAAGTGCCATATAGAGCAAACCTGTGGAATGAAGAATGTTGATCTCTGAAGTGCTCCCGCTTGTGAGAGGAATGCCTTATTCCTTCTTTCCATATCCCGTTCTATTCATGGCTTCCTAATGTTCTGAGCATCCAGACTTGGACTATGATCAGGTAATGAACTCGTATATGTTGGTTGTGGTGGAAATCTCACGCTGCCGCTTGTAGTAAGCACTACATCCTCCAAACTTTCGGTACAATCGTCCCTATTCCACTAAATCGTCCCATTCTCACATCGGTGAAGTCACTGAACTCAGGTGGATTCCCCTGCAAGCACATATGCATCTTAGAATCAAGCTAGCTAGGTGTTCTGTAAAATATGCATTCGACAGTGAAACTGACACCTAAGAACATTACAAAGCCTCGAACAAATGGCCCAGTCCTAAATAAATTTTGGATCATTCAATTCCAATATCCGCCGCAGCTCGAAAATTATGAACGAAGCTATACCGCGACAAAACTGATGAAACTAAATAACATTCGCTGTTTAGGTTCAAGATGATGCTTACTTGGAGATAACAGCCCATGGAAAGAAAACTGCTTCCATGTCATTTAGTTGTAGTTTGATCATTCAGGTTCTTAGCATGGTCAAGCAAAATTCAAATTGACAGAACCAAAGCAGAAGGGTATCTAGAAGAACGAAATATACCTGTTCCCTAATGCGCCTACAAAATTAAGCCTCCTTCAAAAAGTTCTTGGAAGTCAACAAGAAAAATAATTCCCACGAATCATTTCAAGCCTGATCACACTAATGAGTGACAACGTTGGCCTCTCCTAAATCTTTTGGAACCCTTGATTATTCGAAAGAACCGACACGATGGTACCTTCTTAATACATCGACTTTCCCAGCTTTGTTAGCAAAGTCCCTAGCCAACATATCCTCCTCCCAACAAATTTTCATTGGGGATCACATGCTTGACGCCTGAATCCTTTATCCCTGAACATGTGACGCGTATTTTCTTTCTCACTTCAGCTTCCTTGGTGACATATTCAAACTTATAAATCCTCATGTCATTTTCCACCGCTGTAACTCGTGTTTCTGATACCATTGTTTCTACATCGCAGCACCAGATTAGACCATGTTGACCTTTCCGTTTCTACCCAGTTCAAACCAAAGCATACTTTCTTTGCAAATCTCATGCAACAGGTTCTCCGTCCCTTTTACCGATTTTGGCAGCGTTGAACTCGTCCTTTCTGTAATCACGACACTCAGGTTTGTCGCTACTAGATCAAACCATTCCATTACTAACAGTTATCTCCTGCTTCATCCCCATTAAGGTTTTGTCCTCCAGGTGGCTCGGGAGTGCACTTCCGTCGAGCATTCGAGGATTGATTAGGAGTTGACGATGACCGCAACGTGCCGACAGTATTATCTTCAACCTCGCAGCTGGAAACTTCATTCGCATTTGTTTCCACTGGTTGAAATATTCCTGAAACGCTTTGTTGATGGCGATTTCCATTTGCAGATGGTGCTTGGATGGAGCTTACAGGAGCATGGCCTCGATCTAGTTCACTGGGGCTTAGTTCGTTAGCCAGTGGCCCAGTTGCGCCGTTAGTTCTGTTCTGCTCGTAAAGCTCCAACATCTGATTGCTTACTTCTGCAAAAGATTTAAGAAATGAAATCGAAATCAAAACCAAAATCAAACTTGGCTTGGTAGAAAAGTAAATGATCTGAACGCCAACACATTTTCATGCGAGAATCCAACTCGACAACCATCAATTGGAAAGTAAAAGATCCACTCTAGATCGAATAGGAGAAGGCCTAACAAAAGTAGAACAAAATTAGGGACAACCACTGGGAAGAAATACAAGTGGCATGAGACATGGTGTGAAAAAGGGCGAAAACGATCGCAACAAAGTACCACTGTAAGCGATGCACAATCTGCATACATAATAGGAACAAAAGGTTAACCTTCTAATTGTCTGGGTGTGACGTCGAACCCTTGCCACCACACCTTGTCACCTTCCTCAGGCAAGTTCACCTTCAGAAACTTAGCAGCCAGGAAGATAGCCCCCGCAGCAATATGATGAGGCTTAAATTGTAGACAAAGTGATGTGCGGAGACTGCACAATAATTTACACTCCCATCAGCCCTTTCCTTATACAGAGGGGAAGTACTTTCTACAAAATATTCGTTCACTGGCAAACTCTGAAAAGTTTTTTGTTTTTTGAATTTTGAATTTTTTAACTTAAACAAAACGGATGTTGATCGAATAATATTACCGAGCACGAGGATGAATTAATAAATAAGCGAACTAAGACTAGGATGTGTTTTCAGTACACACGACAATGCAAACCATCCAAAATCTGTTTCTATAGAATCTAACAGAACAGCTCCGTGATGGAGAAAATCCTTAAATTGATGAAAACCAGCACGGCCAGAGGGAAGCAGAGTTTATGCTCCCACCTACCTATCATTCACAAAATTCCAAGCAACCTGCGCAAGGGTTTTCTGAGCCTTGAACCTCTTGATAGCTGCTACTAAGGGTTTATAAGGATGATGTATGTTCAGGTCAAAACCCAAAGTGGTCAGAACCAAACGCTCCCCAGCCAAAACCAACTCCTTCTGTTCCTCAATGACTTCCTGACGGACACAAGAAACAATATATGTTGGCAAGTGGCACAGAGGAATATCACTTACTTCACGCGTAGTCCCCAATGTAGACTGCATCCACATGATTTGCAATTCAATATATTCGAAAGAGTAAATTAATCCAAGCTATTCTTTGGTCATTCATCCAGTAAACATCTGAATACAGGTAATGGACAAGTAGCACTATTACCTTTTGTTCGATTCGCTCCTTAGCTAACGGATCTATCCTGAACCGAATGTGATAAGAGAACACGATAACTTCTCGAATAGGACGATGTGTCTCTTCTACTTTTCCAGCCAAAAACATACATGCAGTTGCTATAATCTGTAAAAATACACATACTCATGAGCACAAGAACAAATAAAAGTTACAAATTGTTCACAAATCCGCAAAGCTGTAGTACATGCCTAGGATCACAATTCCCTGGACCTAAATAAGGAGGAATCCAGGGCTTGCAGATACTCACAAGTCTGTCATTTTTTGCATGTGATTGTCGATGGAAAAACCGATGGCAGAATACAATGGCAGTTGCAATAGTCACTTGGGGACTGCGGTTTCCATGAGGATTAATAAAATACACTAAGATCAAGCCTAATGAAAGTCAAGCAGTGAGCAGGAACGGAGCTTAACAGGTGATTATACACCGAGACACAATTTAAACAGTGACAGAATGAGACTCCTTAGTAAGAAGGGACGTACCGACCTAAAAACGCAATTGCAAACGGATAGGAATATCAAAGACAGTATGATAGTGCCCGCTGGAGACTGCGGCCTGACATTGAAGACGATAGAATCTATTTATATCATGTTTATCTTCAAATAACAAGGCATCGGAAGAGAAAACAATTGGAGAGGGATGCCCCACTGAAATAAAGCGACACCAGATTCGAAGTCTTACACTTTCAACCGCATGCCAAGATCTTGCAAAAATATATAATATTTTTTCCGAAAGTATGTCTCCTTCTTGAGATCAACTCCATCCAATCGGGAAGGCGAAAACTTCTCAATCTCTTCCCATCTGAAATATCAATTGACACTTGAATAATCAGGCTCCTCGAGTCTGCCGTTCACACTGAATGTCGCGCCTACCAACGCTGACTGAGCTGACATGTCTGACAGTGAACACGCCATGGCACAGAGAAGCAGTATGCAAGCCTTTACTCGTTTTCCTTCAACAACATAAACTTCTCCTTGACAAAATTTTGATAAAGCCGCGGCAAGATAGAATAACCTCCTGTTCCTGATAAAAAGATCGACAGAGGCCTTTGCATGCTCTCAACAGGATTCCGATTAAGTTTTAGAACTCACTATGACACTTGATGATTGAAACTTCTCAGCCGCAACTATGGCACTGGGACCTGAAAAATAACAAGATAAATATAATGGCCGAGATCTCTTTACAGCTGTTGACACAATACCAACAAAAATGACAAAAGAAAATAGAAGAGGCTCGACATGCTAAGCAAAGTTGGGCAAAACAGTTACTAACTCTAAAATGCCATACAAGGATAGTAAAGAAATCGCTCCACGATCACGAAAAATAACGTCTGCAACCCTTCTTGTAGAATTCACTCGTTTATCCAAATAATTGAGAAATGAAAATAAAACAGCAAAAGACACTATCCTCATCCTCACAATTCCACCATCTAAGCCCCAAAGACCTAACCACGCTCTCTCTACTGGTACGGCATCGCAACCCTAAGCATTGGGAATACCATTTCGGAAACTTTCATAAAAATATAACATCCATATTCACTTGACTCTCATCGCGCGGACTCGCTAAAAACAAACAAAACACCTCAAACATCGCTTCATCTAAAAATTTAACCGTATCTCAAGGGATTCAAGGCAACCAAGTCCAGCCATACCCGCAAAAAATCGCTCTGCACCAAGCCAAGCGAAATAAAACAAAAACAAAACAAACCGACGTTCACGACTACAAACCTCCTTCCTAACTTCTTGATTCCAAAGAAGAGCAGAACACTTCCCTGAATTACAAACACCCAAGAGAGAAGAACGCAGAAAAAACACACAAAAAAATTAAAAAATTAAAAAAACTAGATATAAATATAAATATAAATAGATGGTTTTTAAACATACCACCGAATCACCAACGCTACCACGACGACCTCCCAAACCTCGAACAGCGCGTTCCATTCCAGAATCTGATCTCAGCCAATCCGATCTCCAACCACCACACCCCCACCGTGCTAAAACCTCAACCTCAGACCCACCAAACTGACACAAAACGCGGCCAAACCGAGCGCGGGGGGTTCAAAAGAAGCGGAAAGGAGAGGAGAATATCGTCAGTGTCTCCTGGAATGGAAACAGAAACTCCCGATGGAGAGGGAGAACAGGACGAAACGCAAAGAGCGATGGCGAGGGCCTACGGAAGAGCACGAAGCTGATGAAAGGTCGCAAGCCCTAACCAGTGCTCTGTTCCCATTCATACACTACTTACTGCTCCTAGTTTCGCCTCGTCCCATTTCAAATTTCTAAAATCCTTTGAAAGTCGTTTTCCCCACTTTAACTTTTTGGTCTTTTGCCTTTTTCCGACCAACTGTGACCTTCTCTAGCTGACTAGGATTTCGATGTGACGACGGCAGTCCACTTGGGCGAATCCGATGCCACCGTGGAGGTCGCCATGTCATGGTTTTGGCGATGTGGCAAGCTATTGCCGGGGTTTGGTGGTTACGTGCATCAAACCATCATCATTTGCAAACTAATCCCTAAAAATTACCCAGTAGTTTCAGAACAAGAAATGCACTTCAAATATAACATCTTAAAAATTATAGTTTTGAAGTTTTAAACGTAAATTGCTCGAGTTCAAGTACACATCTAACACTGGGTTTCAACTATCATTCATCCTTATTTGTCTAAACATCTTTACAAACTTAAGTGCATGAAAACTCACATGCAGCTCATCATACACATCTAATGTCGCAACATGTTTTAAGATATGTATCATGATGTGTTGAATGTATATACAAACACTTCTAGATATTTGTTACAGAAAAGAAAATGGAACTGTGCGCTTCAATATTTCTGCTGCATTAGAAAAGTATCACCTTTCCTATTGAAGTTACAATCTGCGACATTCTGGAGAAATTCAATTACTGGTTATTTGCGATTAACTCATACTTTGAGCATTATAACTTTCAGCACATCTCTAACTTTCTAGTCACTGAAACAGATCACAACATGGGAGTCACCTTGGGAGCTAGTGGCAAAAATATGCCTCAAAACTTGAGAACTATGCATTAGCAGATGGTTTCTGTCACAATGCAAGTTTGAAAACCGTACTGTGTGTGGCAACACAAGTAATGAGTCATGAAAATATACCAGAAAAAAAGAGCTTTGCTCTTGTAAGGACAAATACAACTCCACAGAAACCTCCACTAACTGACATGCACTCTATAATCTCTAAAAGGACCAAACTCTCTAGGCATCTATTAAAGAACATTTTCTCTTTCCTACCTTGCCTTGTTCACACATGATAAATATAACTGATGGCTTATCTTGCATACAACCAATTTAAGGAAGCTGCAGCATCCACTGACAGGATAAATGGAATCACGTGTGGAGACGAAATACTCAGTAATACAGCAATCCAGTGCAGAAACTCTCCTGTCTTTGGAGAAGCACTGACACTCGGCTGAGTCATTAAGAGGCTTCAATCTAAGCAGCCCAAGAAAACATGTGTGGACGTTTTTCCTGAAAAACCAGATTACCAACGCCCAAATAGCAAGTAAATTGATCAGTCGTGACGAGCCTTCTTGTGATCACGGTCAGACCAGTCCCTCTCTTTGTGATCACCTCGATGGCGATCCCTGTCACCATCTGAACGATGCTGGTCGTACCTGCCAGAGTGGTAAATTATTAGTTCACAAGAACGTATCCTGCCATCAGAACAATACAAAAAAAAAAACCCAGAAAAAGGAGAGAAGAAGAAAGTAAAAAATAAAGAAAAATCAGAACATCTGAAAACTTTAGAATGAGATGTAGATACAATCACTATTTACCCTCACGATATATAAGAGAAGTACCCCTAAAGAACAAAGATCCGCGGAAAAACATCATGTGGCATCCAGCACCATAAAATGAAGTAGGTACCTATGGTGTGAAGAATGGTGATCTCTGTAATGCTCCCGGTTGTAAGAAGAATGTCGCGCGTCCTTGTAGCCTTCTTTCCGATTCCCATACTGATCTCGGCTTCCATAGTGTCGCTTCTGGCTTCCAGGACTCACGCTACGATCAGGAAAGGACCTCTTATCAGCTGATCGTGGTGGAGACCTTATACTGCCGCTTGTGCTCGGTACTTCACCTTCTTCTACCCTCTCTGGAGTACGTTCCCTTTGCAACCTGTTGTCCCTTTCTACATCGGCGTGGTCACCACTTTCAAGTGGTTTCCCCTAAGACCAAGAATACATTTTTGAAAAAACATTATGCAGTGCCTCATAAAGTCTGTGACTTTCAGTGTGGTCTAATAAGAAGGCAGATTTTCAGGAAAAAAAAAAAAAAAAAAAAAAAAAAAAAAAAAAAAAAAAAAAAAACTCAGTGAAATCCATTAAGGCCTGGGAAGGATTGCATAAGGGGATTTTTCTCTACCAGAGCCTGTGAGAGAGTATAATTTCATATTTCAAAAGTTAAAGCCAATATCGAATAAGAAACTAGAGAAAATGCCAAGGCAAACTGTTATAACAAATTTCTCATTCTAAAACCTGCATGGTAGAAACAACGGAAGAGAACACAAACTGTATCTGTACTGACGCTACACACACTAATTGCAGGATTAAGGAATGTACCTGCTTCCTTTCAGGTTCCTTCACAGTTTTCTTCCCATTCGGAGGAGCAAGATCAGCGTCCGCAACTCGTTTCTTCAAATCCGTCACATCATGCTCAATCCTATTCTTAATGTCTCCCTCCTCTTTTACCCTTGAATTTTTGGCCCCTGACTGATAGTCTTTACTAACTAAAAGGTCATGTTCACCCCTTGAAAATTTTCTATCCCTTCTCTCTTTAACAGATTTCTCGGCCTCCGCTGCTGCATCCACACCGCTCTCAAGCTCCCGTTCTAATAACTCTTCTTCGTTGGTAGGCTCATGCTTAACACCTTGAGGTTTAAATTCTGATACTACGCGTGATTTTCTTCTTTTCTCCAACGCTGCTTTAATCTTGTCTTTGTTCACTTCATCCAAACTAACAAACTCTTTCTTGACGTCTTTTTCTTCAGCTGGCTTTGTCTTGGCCTCCACCATCTCAGGCTTTACCACTGATGATGCCTTCTCCTTGGGCTTCTCCTTGACAATCCACTCCTCAGTTTCTCTACGTCGCTCCCGAGTACCTGATCCACCATCGTCATTGCGATCACCTCGACTACCAATCGTCTTCAACTCGCGATATTCATGATAATGCTCCACTTTCTCGCCATTTGAGCGCCCAACTTTTTTAACAACTGTCTCCTGCTTTACTCTTTCGTTCAACATCTGTGCTCCAGATGTCTCAGGAACACCACTGTGCCTTGCATCCGCCTGTCGATCAGAAGGGGTGTCACTGTAGGTTCTCACCACATTAGGCGTGTACAATGGTGAAGACGACTGCATTCTGCCGCCAGCATATTCGTCATCGCGCTGGCTGAATGCTTCATCCACTTTTGATTCAACCAATTCTGGCTTTGCTGAATGACTTTGGTGCTGATGATGATGCCCATTCATAGAAGGAGCTTCAGATTGGCTTTGACCCCGGTTCAATTCGCTGGGACTTGGATCATTGGCAAGCGAACCCGTTGGACCATTGGTTTTGTTCTGCTCGTACAGCTCCAACATTTGATTGCTTACTTCTGCAAAACAAACGAATTATCAGTGAAGTATTTTGATGATTGCATATACTATAATGCAGATAATGCAGCTTTCTGATTAAACGAAAAGTATGAGAACGTGAGATTCACCTTCCAATTGTCTAGGAGTGACGTCAAACTGCTGCCACCACACTTTATCTCCATCTTTGGGGAGGTTCACTTTAAGGAACTTGGCAGCCAAGAAGATAGCTCCCGCAGCAATATGATGAGGTTTAAATTGCAGACATAGCGAGGTGCGAAGGCTGCACAACCCTCCCCTTGCCTCAGCCATTCACTTGCAACAGACATGTACATTACACATGTTCTTCTGAAAAATAGGCTTACCTGGCAAATCTCTATGGAGAACAATATGACTGTGTAAGCAGAATAGCAGCTATGTGTTGACCGGACAATCTCACTGGTTGATAGATGGATTAGAGGAGAGGAAGACCTTGATGGGATTAATAAAACACCAGATTACCATTTCAAGCGACGTTTATTTGCAGCAGCAATAAGAAGACCCAAATCCCAAAATACCGGGCCTACTTACCCATCATTCACGCAATTCCAAGCAACCTGAAGGAAGTCATCCGGAATCACTTGGAACTTCTTGCTTGAGGATTGCTTGCTTTGGAAACATGCAAACGTATTTATTACAAACGTATTTATGCAGAGAGCACAGATGAGCGGGAGAAAATGAGGAGATACAGGTGTCTATACACAAAGGAAAGAAAAATTGCAAGGAGAAAGTATCCACAGAAGATAATATGGATCTTCATCAAGCAATCCTCAAGCCCAGAAGTTCGAGGAGTATGCCTGACTGCGTCGGACAGGAGTTCCCGAAAAAGGCGCAACATTCACAAATCAGCTGAAACTGACGTAAGCATTACATATATATGAGTTTTAATAATTTCGATCGTACTCACCCGTCATTTACAAAGTTCCAAGCGACTTGCGCCAGGGTGTTCTGTGCAACTTTGAACTTCTTGATAGCTGCTACCAGCGGTTTGTACGGATGGTGTACATTCAAATCAAAGCCCAAAGTGGTCAACAATAACCGCTCCCCTCCTAGCACCAGCTCTTTTTGCTCTTCGTAAACATCCTAACAAATAATAATGGAGACTCAATATCAAAAAGTGTCATAGTCGCTTCAAAAATAAATTGAAATAGCTTTACGCTATTTAGAAAAGCACATTAAATAACCTTACATTTTGTACAAACCATTTAAGATAAAGTCTGACCAGCAGGATAAACCATGCATGTTAGAGACACGACAACAATAATTTGAAACTCCTAAAAAGAAGGCCCAAACCACACAAGTCCCAGAAAGAGATAAGAATCTGAAATTTTATCATTGAAACAACTCAGGAAAGAATCAACAAGCTAAAAAAACACTACCTTTTGTCTAATCTTCTGAACAGCTACAGGATCTTTTTTGAACCGAATTTCATAAGAGAACATGATAACTTCTCGAAGAGGACGAGGTGTCTCCTCCACTTTCCCAGCCAAAAACATGCATACGGTTGCTACCATCTGCTACCACACACCACACCGTTGTTCACACAACTGCAGAAAGGCTCCCTGCAAAATAGATTCAAATCATAATACTTCCAATCCCCAACTAGAAAAATGGCCTAGACTGAGGTAGGAGAAAAACTCACGTGTCTGTCGTTCTTTTTATGTGACTGACGGTGGAAAAATCGATGGCAGAATACGATGGCAGTTGCAATGGTCACTTGAGGCCTGCATCATCGTTTAAAAATCGGATTCGGGGGTTCAGATGTGAATTATTACCAACCAAAGTAAAAACAACAATGAAATTTATCTGGTGTCTTTTTAACGGACCTTATCGATCCAAAACAGAGAGTAACAGAGTCAAAATGAAAACTAACCATAATTTGATTGCTGACTAAAATAAATGAGGACAGACTGGCACCAAGTCTGGGTCTTACACTTTTAATCGCATGCCCAAATCTTGTAAAAAAGTGCAGTACGATTTCCGAAAGTAAGTCTCTTTCTTTATGTCGATTCCATCCAACCTTGAGGGCGATTGATTCTCAATCTCGTCTCTAGTGAAGTACCAGTTTGCACTTGAATGATCAGGTTCCTCGAGCTTTCCACTCCCAGTGCTAGCGCCTGCTAATGCCAATTGTGCAGTTGCATCTGCGCCACCTAGTAACCCTGCCATAGCAGAGTAACCTAACGAGAAATACTTGCACTTCTCAGCCCTCTTCGGGTATGTGGGGAAATCAAACTGAGTAACACTTTGTGAGAGCTGAAGCAGGAAAGACCTCCACACAGAAGGACAGTCACCAAGTTCTGGTTGAAGAATAATACTAGGTTGATCATATCCTCAACAGTTACTGATGGGCTGTAGATTTCATGTCCAATAGCATTTCTCCAATGTGGTCATACCACACAGATGACTCTGATGTTGCTGGTCACAATTGGCCGAAAAGAAGCTCTTTAGGCTCACATGGTCCCCAGAAGCCACTTCATTCGTCTACATTTTCTCGCACCCTCGAGAATGTTAAAGAGCAGAGACCAACAATACGACAGCTAACTATAATGATCAAAAAAATAATAATGATAACGTGCGAGAAGAAAATATGAAGAGGTTATACTACCTTCTCTGTGTTATCAAATCGAAAAACCAGAAAGAAACTGGGCACCAAGAAAAAAATGATTCTTCTTTCCCAAATGGTGCTAATATAAGACTTACACTTACACTATCAAAGTTCTAACTCGATTAGAGTAGGAACTCGAGGAAGACATGAACATGCCTTTTATGTACCTCTTAGAATCATGCAAGCACGGAGGCTCAAAATTATGTGAATCTAACAAACTGAAGAAAGAAGAAGCGGGGCTACATCAACGTATAGTTGCTGAGGCTACGCGCCTCTCACCGAAAAGGACCACCACGAGTTTCTCAAGGCAAATTGTGCCACATGCAGGTCACCGCTCTTCGGTATAGAACTTCGACATTGGAACCTGAGAGGGCGATTCATGCAAAGTAAAGATTAAAACTTTAGAACGAATGCATAGAGACATCTACTACCCAACGGAAAGGCAAAAAAGAAGAATAAAAGCAGTAGCAGCAGCTCCGATAAATTAGACAGAGTACAAACCACTCAGCTACAAACCCTAAAATTATACTAAAAGATGTGGACCAATCGTACTGATGAGGAAGTTAAGAGATACTAATAATAATCCACACTGCAATATTAAGTGCCGAGAAATACACTCTATACTCAACCATCAGTAAACAGCCCACGATCTACTAAAAGCGTTACACCTTCTTGAGACATTCAATGTTGCATTGAAGCCAAGTAAGTAATGCACAAGTTAACAATTGATGTTTCTTTTGTCGCACAATTCGATCGTGAAATGATTTATACCCCAATCAACAACCTTAAATATATCTGCCCATATCGTAAGGGTTGAGCAATGACTATAAGCCCGCAAACAGTTCAATCCTGCAGATTCAACCCTTATCGATCGACCTTGTGCAAAATAAGCGCATACAAGTCCTCTAATTTCTTCGCAGACAAGCACACTTGCGTTTCACTGCGTATCTCAAAGCACTTCTCTACAGACCTACGCTCAGCTAAAGAATACCGAAAACACAGATTGCCGATAGATGAGTCTGAGATTCTCCTCAAAAAAAAAAAAAAAAAAAAAAAAAAACACTGAGCACTCTCTTCAGCACAGTACGATGCACCCATCCTTTCCAGTTCAGCCCAGCGGCTTGACCCAATTTCAAGCCGCCTGGTATCAAAAACCCAAAGTCGTTCATTCTAGACAAACTAAACATTCCCTATCTATCTATCTATCTATCTATCTATCTATCTATCTGTGTCTGTGTACAAGCATTGATATATACCGTTCCAAGACGCCGAATTCATCAATTGAAAGACCCAGAAGCGCAACCAAAGCCCAGAGCCTCACACCCACTGCTCCGCGCCAAATTCTAGCAAGTTCCGGGGGGAGAGCGCACCGCCACGGGGAATACGATACCTCAAACTCTCCCCCGCTATCAGCACTCTCTTCCAGCCGTCCGCTCAACGCGTCACCAATCCGACACAACCTCACGACCCGACACTGTCCTCAACTGCACCAGCCAGAATCTGCTGACATTATCCCAAGCAGACTCAATCCAGGGTCAAAACAGCCCAGGAAGAGGACGCAGCGCAACGACGACACCACCGCGACAACCGACGCAGACACCAAAGAGAAGGAAGAGCGAGAGAAGGGAGCAACTATGGCGATACGAGGCAGGAGGGGTGGGAAAAAGCACGCAACAAACCCTAATTCGTGTGGAAAGGCAAAGACAGGCAGACACAGAGAAGTAAGTCTGGGCAACATGCCCCACTGCGCTGATGTTCCTCACTTCTGGCCTTGGTCTTGGTCTCAGTCTCCGCCTGGAGCCAGCCTCCGTTTCCTTTCGATTCCCAAGACCCACCGTCTTCCGGACCCTACCTTGCCTTCGTCTCGGGGTATAATATCCGGTGCTTGCTCTTCAGTTCTTTGGCGCATGGAAATACCACGTCATGGATGGATCAACGACGCGATCGAATTGTGTATGAATGGATAGATATGGGTGTCATCCTAATGGAGATGATAAATGATACTTTCGTGGTTGCCGATGATAAGTTTGTGGGAGGAGAGTCGGATGAACGGATGTGAGTTGGACGGATGGTGCGATGACTGGTGTGAATGAATGATGTGCTTTGTTTTTATTCTTTTGTAAATTTGATCTTTAAAATCAAATCTGACTCACACTAAATTTTTCAAAGTAAATGAGGATAAATTTTAGGTTTTTGTTACCAAAAAAAGAAAAGAAAAAGTGTATCATGTAAAAAGAATCCAAATGTGGATATAATCAGTGGATCTTAATTGGTGGAATTGTTCAAAGTATAGTTTTAAGTTATTTAAATACAAAATATTAAGAATAGAGATTTTTTTCTTTCTTACTATTTATGTATTTATTAGAATTCAAATAGATTTGTAAGCTATAAGAGTTTCATTAGAATATATATATATATATATATATATATATATATAAGAATAGAGTCTTAATAAGTATTAGAAGCAATTATCTTAGTTTTTTTAGTATTTTAGCTTACTATTAACTATTAATGTTTAATTAAAAAAACCAATGTCTATATTGGCCTCATATCTACATATTATTTATAAAATACCTATAAATATTAATTAGTAGTTAAAAGATGCATAAAAAAGAATCTCATATTTTTTGGTTATTTACAAAAGAGATAAGATTTTTAGTTTATTTCAATTAATTTTATTTCTATAAAAAATTACTAAACTTGGAAAAATAGTTATAATTTGATATTAGAAATACAAAAATATTATAGATATTTTTAAATTTTATTTAGAATTTATTTTTAAAAAATAATAAAATTTTAAAATTATTTTCTAAACTTACATAAAAATAAATTTTATCACATTGAGAAGCCATTATGAAGAAATAGAACGAGATTTGAAGATTATTTAAGAATTCATAAATTTGGTATATTTGAATATCATGGTGAAGTCAAAAATAAAAAATTAATAATTACTCTAGCCAAAAATAGGAGAATCAATAACTAATATAGTCTTTGTAAGAAAGGGATGTGAATAAGTCTCATAATAGTTAAAGCACTTTAGATGTAGATAGGAGGATAAGACTAAGGCATTGTGGCTTCTCTAAGACACCTTTATATATTACTTGTGAACCTAAATGAAGCTCAAACTCTTGATTTATTAAACATCTTACTTTTGAAGTAAAATTTATTCATTTAATTTTTTCATAATTTATATTTTATCTTTAAACTATTATAATTTATTCATAATAAATTTAATTTATATTTTTATACTTTTAGAAAGATTAAAAAATTAATTAATTAAAAATAATTTTATTTTTTTATAGAATAAAAATGTAATACAAATTTTAAATAATTTTGTAGTGTGTAATTGCTTAGTTGCACTTATTTCACTTGTACTGATTATTTGCACTTATTATTTGTACTTATTATTCTTTTCTTCTTATTATTTTCTTCTTTGACTTTATACCACTAATGAAAAACAATTCTTAATTAAAGCCATTTTGTAATTTGAATTAAAAGGTGATTTTTACTTTCACATTCCAACAAAAACTTGTATCTTATTTATGAATAAAATAAATAAATAAAGAAAAATAAAAAATACTATAAATATGTGAATTATTAATGATCCAAAAAGATTAATATTAATAATAGATATTGTTTATCTTTGATATTAAGACTTTTTAATCAGTAAAATTAAACAAAGACTTATAAAAAAATAAATCTACAAAGAACATAAAACCTTGTTAATATTAATATAAAAAATAAATGGAAGACTATGTTTTAAACCAAGTATGAACATTTTGAATATAATTTCATGCCTTTTAGACTTACAAATATACTAGTTACATTTTAATATTTAATACATGATATTTTTAAATAATTTATAGATGATTTTTTAATTTTTTATTTAGAAATCAACTTAATTTGCTTAAAAATTTTAAAAAAATATAAAATTCATATTTTTGGTGTATTACAAAAATTAAGAGATGTAAGATTATATGCTACGATAAAAAAGTACATATTTCATATAAATTAAGTGTTTTTTACAATATATCATTTCAAATAATGGTCTTATAATAGATCTTTAAAAAATTTAAACTATTATAGCTTAGAAGTTTTTAATGAGAAAATAAAAGTAATAAAATATAAATTTTTATTTTTTAATCACTATCATCTTACTATTTAATTTTTTTTTTCAAATTTCAGTTCTATGTTTGACTTGTAATAAAAAACTTAAGTAGAATAAAGTAGCTAAATTAGCATTTGAAGCTTTAAAAACAACTTTCATAGCAATATCAATATTGTATTTTTTTTTTTATTTTTTTAATACATTTTTTAATGGAAATAGATGCATTAGATGTGATGTTGTTATAAATGGGAGTAAATGACATGCTCTACTTTGTAGCTTTTCATTCAAAAAAGTCTCTAAAAATTGATAATAATTATAAGATTTATATCAAAGAACTTCTTGTAGTTGTAGATTTATTTCATAAATTGTGTTACTATCTAGAAGGCGCTTCTTGTCTATTGATTGTTTATATGAATCAAAAGAACCATTAGTGAATAATATCAATACATATTTTGAATTATTGCCAAGCTTATTGAAGCATGATAGTGTCAAAATTTATATTTGATTTAATTTATCAATTATAAAAATAATAAGATTTTTTATTTGTCCCTTTTAGATGTCATATCTTCTATCAAAAGAAGCACTTGCAAATTTTAATTAATAGCAATTAATTCTTTTGAAAGTAAAGCAATTTCATCTTCAAGCAATAAAATCAATATAAATTATTTATTCAATATTTTTTAATTATATTCAATAAAATATGTCTTCAAATCTTTTTGTGCATGATATCAATAATAATTCTTCTAAATCTCATAATAATTCTAAATTTGAGTTCATATGTTTTAGAAGATGAAGCATAATTATGTAATCTTTAAACTTCTTATAATTTTTTCACCTACAAGACATTTCAGGTACACCAAGATTTTAGAATTGATTTCAAATAAATGTTTAGAGGCTTCAAATGTAAAAGAAAATTAAAAAGTTTATACAATCACATAATATTTATTCAAGATCAAGATTTTCCTTATTATTGATCTTATGGACTTTTTCAATCAATACTTATACTAAAACAACAATGGTCATTTGTTTCTATAGATTTTTTTATTGATCTTCTTATCTCAAGTTCTTATAAGTCTATTTTTATAGCAATAGATTATTTTATTAAAATAGCTTATTTTATATTACATAAAAAAATTATAGATAAAAATAATATATATATTTTTAATAATATTTATTATTGTTATAGATTATTAAGAGATATTATATTAAATAGAAGATAATACTTAATTTGATAAAATAGAAAGTAATGATATGTAATTTATATCTAGATTTTTAAACAACTTTTTATAAAATAATAAACATGGTTGTTAAATTATTTTTCGCCTTTTATTGTCAAAGTGATAGGTAAATAAAAGAAGTGAAGAAAGTATTATAATACTATTTGAAATATATCATCAACTACCATCAACATAGTTAGACATTTTTTTTGCTATTTAAAAAGTTGGCCTCTAATAATATAATACATTCTTCTATTCAATAATCACCTTTCTATGCTAGTTATGGTTATTATTCATGACTTGATGTTTTTGGCTTCTTAAAAGTTGATAATCTTGTAGCAAAAGATTTAACAAATTATTTATCAAAACTACATGCAACAATAAAGGCACAATTGAATGAAACTCAAGATTGACAAAATATCAACATAGATATCTATTGCAAAGAACAACATCAATGTTACATGGAGCAATAAGGTATGATTACTCTTTTCTAATATTAAAACTTTTGACTTTTGTAACAAATTAAATTATATAGAGTTGAACCATTTTTTATTTGTAACCAAATCAATCTACTTGCATATAAATTACACCTATTTGAATCTACAAATATCCATCTTGTTGAGCCATACAAGACATTGGATATATTAAAAAGAAGATATATGTTACTTTCTATTCTAAAAGTGAACAATTATCATGGACATACACATGTTAGCCAGTAATTATATATATAAATAAATAGAAGTAAGTAGAAGTAGATAAAAATAAGTCAATTCTATAATATCTTCTATAAGAGCTTCTTAGAAGCTTCATAGATATTGCTTTGACTTTATAGGTGTCTATAATTGATTTTTTGGTTTAGAAAAGTTGTCGACAAGTTGGCCACGTGCCACACATGTTGTTAGCTGAAAGACTAAGCTAACTATGTGGCGTACATGTAGAAAAACTTACCTTGTAAGTCAAGGCATGTGTCCTACAAAGTCAACACATATTGGAGGTCCTATAGAATATTGCCACATAGTTCCTAGTTAAATAGTGTATATAGAAACAAGAGTGAAGCCTTCTTTACTCTTGTCAATTTTTTTTTTGTTTCTAGTGTAGTTTCAAGAGTATCAAGTTTTCTTTTCTTTTGGCAATAAGCCATTTTAGTTTATTTTTAATATATGTACTTTTTTATTTCTATTTTGTTACTCTTTCTTTCACACAGATTTCATTGGTTTATGCATTATCTTTTAGTCATGTCCTTGACAAATTGATAAGAGTCCACTTACAATATCATAGCTTTGTCTTGTCTTAATTAAGAGTTGATTACTCCTTTCTCATGATAAGACATAAGCATATTAAAAATTGCGGGTTACCCTCTTCTAAACTTATATTGTTTTTAATATTTTCTTTGTCCTCAAGTCTTTTTTTTTACTTGGCTTGAAAGATATCAGATATTTTTTTGAGTGTTATTATGATAGATCTTGTTGAAATGAAGAGTGCAATGGCACAAATGCAAAAGCAATTGAAAGAGCTGATTCTTGCAATGCATCAACTTAATATATCACCACAAGGATCAACAAGAATAGTTGGAAGTGAGAATATAGAGATGATGAGAGCTGCTTTAACATCTGCACTAAATCATATCCTTCCACCCACGATGGAACATCTTTTAACTGTTAGAGAATCAAGAGTTATTTTGCCCGAGAAGTTTGATGGTAAAATATCCAAATTCTGAAGATTTATCAATCAAATACAACTTGTGATTGAACTTCAACCTCAAAGCTATCCAACTCCAGGATCATAAGTTAGATTTATTAGTACACTTCTTTCAGGTTCAACATTATCATGGTTTTCATCTTTTTTTGAATAATGAGATCTAATATTAGATAATCTAGAGGCATTTTTGATGGAATTTTGGTCCATGTATGGAGAACATGATGCAACTCATGTTGCAACCAATAAGATCTATATTTTGCAAGAAAACAATCAATCTGTAATGTTATATGCTTCACAATTTTGACAACTTGCAGTTGATATCAATTGAAATGATATTGCATTTATTAGCCAATTTTTTTATAGATTACAATATGAGGTAAAGAAATTGATACTCAACTTACCTTATCCTCAAACATTGAGTCAAACAATTGACTTTTCTGTTAAATACAACAATCAACTTTTTGAATTTTGATCTGAGAGTCGCATAAATGGGCCTCAATGTTACTAAAATTTGATGGCAACACCAACATCTCTTCAATACATATACTCAGAAGTAGAAGATATGCAAATTGATGTGGTACATTTTAAACGTCTTCTCAAGCAAGAAAAGACTCATTGTCGTCAAAAAAGATTATGCTTATATTGTGAAGAACCTAAACACACTACTCAATATTGTCTAAACAAGCGATAAAATCACAAAATGAAGAGCACATCTATCTAAGAAGACAATATCTTAGAAAACGAATTTGTCCAACTATAATAGGAACCATACAACTAGAATTCTATATAATTTTTAATGAAGGTTCTATCCTCTCCTCAAAACCGTCTCTTTATTTTATAATACATGTGTTTTTAGGACTTAATAATTATAAAGCCTCTGCCTTAATAGATTCAAGAATCTTAGCTTATTTCTTAAATGTAAGATTTATTAAAAGTCATAAAATATTATTAGTACAAAAAATCAAACTTGTTCATATAGAAGTCATAAATGGTCATCCGTTGTCTTCTGTAGATGATACTTATGAAACACTTCCTACAAATCTAGCAATAAATCATCATAGTAGTTATGCAATCTTTAATATAATTAGATCTCCATCTAATCCAATCATTTTAGCTTTATCATGGTTAAAAAAGTATAATCTTTGCATAGATTGGATTTCTCATATCCTTGACTTTTCTAAAAGCATAATTAAGAGTAAAATTAATTTAATAGAAAGTTATAAGTTTAATACAATAAAACCTATGTTTGTAGGTGCAAGAGCTTTCTTGCATGCTGCAAAAGAAATATCACCTTGTGTCATTTATGCCACACATGTTTCTAATGATGCAAAGACTGCAAGTGGCATTTCTAACCAATATTAAGAATTTTAAGACGTATTTGAGAAGAAGAATGTGGATACTCTTTTAGAACATTGTCCCTATGACTATTCAATTGACCTTCAAGAACGAGTACAATCACCATTTGGACCAATCTATAATTTAACACAAAATGAATTAGCTGACTTCAAGGAATATATTGAAGAGAATCTGGCCAAGAATTTCATATGCCATTCCAAATCACTACCAAGAGCTCCAATCTTATTTGTAAAGAAAAAAGCTGAATTATTGTAGATGTGTGTTGATTATCAAGGACTCAACAAGCTCACCATCAAAAATAGGTACCCTCTACTTTTGATATTTGGACTTTTTGATCAACTAAATCAAGCCAAGATCAATACAAAAATAGAGCTATGAACAACATACAATTTAGTACATATTAAAGAAGGAGATGAATAGAAGACTACTTTTCAAACTAGATATGGATATTTTGAATACAATATCATGCCTTTTGGACTTACAAATACAATAGCAACTTTCCAACATTTAATGAATGATGTTTTTTGAGAGTTTTTAGATGATTTTGTTGTCTGTTATCTGGACAATATTTTGAGCTATTCTAAGAATAGAGATGAACATAAACTTCATGTTTATCAAGTGTTACAAAAATTAAGAGATGTGGGACTCTATAAAAAGATAGAAAAGTGTGTATTTTATATTACTCATGTCGACTTCTTAAAATACATCATTTCAAATGATAGACTTATAATGGATATTAAGAAAGTTCAAAAAATTATAGATTGAAAGATTGCAAAAATGGTAAGAGATATCCAATACTTTTTAGGCTTTGCCAATTATTATCAGATCTTTATCAAAGACTTCTCTCGAATTGGAGATCCACTTATATGTTTGACTTGTAAAGACAAATTTGAGTAGAGCAAAGAAGCTGAAGTATTTTTTGAAACTTTGAAGTCAACTTTTATTTCTACACTAAACTTGTATTACATCAACTTTTCTAAGGCATTTTTTATGGAAATAGATGTATCAGACTTTACTTTGGATGCCGTATTATCACACATGGGAATAGATGATAAACTTCATTCAATAGCTTTTCATTCCAAAAAAATTTCAATAACCGAGATTAACTATGAAATCTAAGATAAAAAATTTTCTTGCAATCATGGATTCATTTCAAGAATGGCATCATCATCTAGAAGGCGCTTCTAATCTAATCACTATATATAAAAATCACAAGAATCTTGAGTATTTCATTTTAGCATGTGTTTTAAATTGTCACAAGGCTTGTTGAAGCATGACTTTTTCAAGATTTGATTTCAAGATTACATATCGACTTGAAAAACAACAAGGTTTGTGAGACGCCCATTCTAAACATTCTTATCTGATATCAAAAGAAGGAGATGTATCTTTTGATCAACAAAGAATAATTCTTTTGAAGCCAGAGCATTTTCATCTTCAAGCAATGAAATCAACATTGACTATTGATTCGACCCTTGTGAAATAAATCTAATTAAATATGTCTTTTGATCTTCTTATTCACAATATCAAGAATCCTTCTTTTAAGTCCCAAGATACTTCTAAGTTTGAGTTCAAAGACAACCTACTCTATTTTGAAGGTTGATTATATATTCCAAAAGAAGAAGCCTGATTACAAGTTTTTGAAGCATGTCACGACTTTCCAACAGTATGACATTTTGGATACAACAAGACTTTGGAATTTATATCTAGAGATTTTTAGTAGCCATAAATGTAAAAGGGTATGAAAGAATTTGTTCAGTCATGCGACATTTGTTCAAGATCAAAAACTCCTTATCATCGATCTTATGGACTTCTTCAACCATTATCTATTCTAGAACAATAATGGTCTTTTGCTTCTATGGAATTTATCATGGATCTTTCAATCTCAGGTTCTTATAACTCTATATTCATGATAGTAGATTGTTTTACTAAAATCACAAATTTTGTACCATATACAAAATCTATCACATATAAAAAAATAGCTTAATTCTTTCTTGACAAAATCTATCACGTATGAAAAAATAGCTTAATTCTTTCTTAATAACATCTACCGCTATTATAGATTATCCAAAGATATTTTATCCAATAAGAGAACTCAGTTTGTATCAAGATTTTGGTGGATTCTTTTCAAGATTCTAAAAGTGGATATAAAACTATCTTCAGCATTCCATTCTCAAACTGATGGACAAATGGAGCATATTAATCAAGTTTTAGAGTAGTGTTTAAGATATACCATCAACAACCAATAAGATGATTGGACAATTTTTTTGCCATTAGTAGAGTTTGCTTATAATAATATGGTACATTCTTCTATAAAACAAACATCTTTCTTTGTCAATTATGGTTATCGTCCATGACTTGATACTTTTGACTTTTCAAAAGTTGATAATCTTGTAGTGGAAGATTTTACAAATTATTTTTTAAAGCTACATACAACAATGAAGGCGAAGTTAAAAGAAGCTCATGAACAAAAAAAGATCAATGTGAATGACTATTGAAAGGAACAAATACCATTCCACATAAGTGACAAGAAATGATTACTTTATCACAATATCAAGACTATTCATCTTTGTGACAAGTTGGACTATCATAGGCTTGGAGCATTTCCTATTTTTACACAAATCAATCCAGTTACATATCGTTTATACCTACCGAGTATTCCATGTGTTAATCCTTGTTTGTAGTTTTTTTGTAGTTGTGATGCTAATGTCACGGACATACTCATGTAAGCTAGTAATTATATATATAAATAAGTAGAAGTAAGTAAAAGTAAATAAAAATAAGTTAATTCTATAGTATTTGGTATGAAAGCTTCATAGATACTACTTTGACTTCATAGGTGTTTTTAATTGACTTTTTAGATTAGAAACGTGGTCAACAAGTTGGCCATGTGCCACACATGTTGTTAGCTTGAAGACCAAGCTAACTGTGTGGCCCACACGTAGAAAAACTTCCCTTGTAAGTCAAGGCAAGTGTCATACAAAGTCAACACATATTAGAGGTCCTACAGAATGTCACCACGTAGCTCCTAGTTAGATAGTATATATAGAGACAAGAGTGAAGCCTTCTTCACTCTTGTCAATTTCTTTCTTATTTCCAGTCTAGTTTCAAGAGTCGTCATATTTTTCTAGTCTTTGGCAATAGCCATTCTAATTCAATATATTATCACTTTTGAGTGATTTGTAAGTATTTTTGAGTGACACAAGAGTGTATTCAGATTATCTTTCTTTGGAGTTCATGTCCCTGATAGTTTGACAAGAGTGCTAACATATTGTTTCTATCTTATTCTAGAAGTGAGTGAATTATTCGACTTCTATTATTGTATTTTGAAGGTTGCGGACTACCTACCTTTAAATAAAATATCTTATTTTCTAACATTGATCTTTTCCTTAAAGAGAGTGGATTATCCCTCTTTGTTGAATTTGGTTTTAGAGGTTGTGGATTACCCCCATTTTATTTAACTTTTGAATTCATTTGAGTTGTCTATAGAAGAAGAAACCATGGATGCTATACTTGGTGGAAGTGAAAATAGATTTGCAACTATTGCAGATCTTCATGACCTTGTCAACACTCTTAGGACCGAAATTTCACACTTCACCAACATCAACCATGGAAACACTATTTCTACTACTATAGAAGAAGTTCAGCGTCTATGCCAAGAAGTTGTACAGTTGAAGGAAATAAGTCGATTAGCCTCGCAACCAAATTCTCGGAGTTTTACTTCTACAAGCTTGAGGGAGGCAAGGAATAGTATGCCTGAAAAGTTTGATGGAACAAGATCAAGATTTCAAGGATTTTTGTAACAAGTTAAACTCTACTTAAGGTTGCATTCTTTCCAATAACCTGATGGAATTACTCAAGTTGGATTAATAGGTACACTTCTATCTGGAAGTGCTCTCTCTTGGTTTGTACCTTTGATAAAAAAAGATTCATGACTACTCTATGATTTGAACTCATTCTTGGAAGTATTTACGGCTACATTAGAAAAAAGTGATCAAAAAAGGGTAGCAGAGACCAAGCTTGTATCACTACGATAGGGATCACATTCAGCCACCACGTATGCCACTGAATTCTAAAGTCTTGCTTGTGATGTGGACTGGAATGTTAAAGCCCTTATCAATCAATCTCCCTATGGATTAAAGGATAAAGTCAAAGATTTGTTATTGACAATGCCAAAAACAAATTCTTTAGAGCAATTCATTGCTCAAGCTATTGCATGTGATAATCGTTTATTTGAAAGATGTCAAGAACAAAGATATGGATGGAGAGGAACAAATTAAGTCACGGCAACACCTTCTAAAATTTTGGAAACCTTTCCATCAAGGCTAGAGCCAATACAAATTGATACGGTACGTTTTAAATCCCTCACAAAGCAAGAAAAGACTTGACGACATCAAGATGACTTATGTCTATATTACGGAGAAGCTAAACTTACTGCTCAACATTGTTCAAAGAAGCAACGCAATCACAAAATGAGAAGTATGATTGCAAAAGAAGACAATGTGTCAAAAAATGAGTTCCTCTAGCTACAATAGGGACCGTGCGACTGGAACCATGTGCAACACCTAATCAAGGTCCTATTCTCTCTTCAGATCCCTCACCTTGTTTTACAATAGATGTGTATTTAGGATCCAAAAATCATAAAGTTTTTACATTATTAGATTTAAGAGCCTCAATTTGTTTCATAGATGAAGACTTTGTCAAAAAACAAGAAATATCATTAGTCAAGAAAATAAAATCCATACATGTGGAAGTCATAGATGGTCGTTCGTTGTCTTCTGGTGATGTTACCCATGAGACTGTTCCTTTAGATGTAGTAATTAAAGATCATAATAGTGTAGTAATATTTAATGTGATACGATCTCCTTTGAATCTAGTCATTTTAGAACTATCATGGTTAGAAAAGTACAACCCTCAGATAGATTGGATTTCTTGTAATTTTAACTTTCCTAATAGTTTATTTCGAAATTCTATTAATCAACAGAAAATACATAAGTCTAGTGCATCTAAGCCCTTACTAGTAGGGGCAAGAGCTTTCATGCATGTAGCCAAAGAGGGGTCATCTTTTGCTATATAAGCCACGCCCATTTCAAATAGTGAAAAGATGTCAAGTGGTATTCCTAGTCAATATCAAGAATTCCAAGATGTTTTTGAGAAGAGGAATGCAGATATTCTTCCAAAACATCGATCTTATGATTGTTCAATTGATCTTCAAGAAAGAGCTCAACCGCCATTTAGACCAATCTATAGTTGATCACAAAACGAGTTGGCTGCACTAAAGTAGTATATTGACGAGAACTTAACTAAAAACTTCATACGCCATTCAAAATCTCCCGTAGGAGCGCCGATCTTATTTGTGAAGAAAAAAGATGGATCTCTATAGATGTGCATAGACTATCAGGGCCTTAACAAGATCACCATCAAAAATAGGTATTTTTTATCTTTGATTTCAGGACTTCTTGATCAACTCAATCAAGCAAAGATCTACACAAAAATAGATCTACAAAGAGCATACAACTTGGTCCACATCAAAAAAAGAGATGAATGGAAGACTGCTTTTCGAACTAGGTATGGATATTTTGAATATAATGTCATGCCTTTTGGACTCACAAACGCACCAATTGCTTTTCAATATTTTATAAATGATGTTTTTCGTGAGTTTTTAGATGATTTTGTTGTTTGTTATTTAGATGACATTCTAATCTACTCTAAGAATACAGAAGAACATGAACTCCTTGTTCATCGTGTGTTACAAAAATTAAGAGATACAAGAATATATGACAAGTTAGAAAAGTGTGTATTCTACACTATTCAAGTTGACTTTTTAGGATACATCATTTCCAATGAAGGCTTGATGATAGATCACAAGAAGGTCCAGACTATCATAGATTGGAAGATTCCAAGAACAGTATGAGATGTGCAATGCTTTTTGGGCTTTGCAAATTACTATCGAATCTTCATCAAGAACTTTTCTCAAGTTGCAGCTCCACTTACGTATTTGACTTGTAAAGATAAATTTGAGTGGAATAAAGAAGCTGAAGTAGCGTTTGATGCTTTAAAGAAGAAATTTATTTTTGCACCAATCTTATATCACGTCGACTTCTCCAAGGCATTTTTTATGGAAACAAATGCATCAGACTTTGCCTTAGGTGCTGTTTTGTCACAAATGGGAATAGATGACAAGCTCCATCCAGTAGCTTTCCATTCCAAAAAAATTTCAGTAGTCAAGATTAACTATGAAATCCATGATAAAGAACTTCTTCCAATTATAGATTCATTTTAAGAATAGCATCATTATGTAGAAGACACCTCAAGTCTAATCACCATGTACACGGATCATAAGAACCTCGAGTATTTCATGACAGCACATGTATTAAATCGATGTCAAGCTCGTTGGAGCATGTCTTTATCAAGATTCAAGTTCATCATCACTTATCGACCAGAAAAATAACAAGGTTTGTCTCATGCCTTGTCTAGACGTTCTTATCTTGCGCCAAAAAAAAGAGATGCAGCTTTTAAGCAACAAAGAATGGTTCTCTTGAAGCTAGAGTAATTT